>NW_026020630.1:1324514-1924514 GCF_900185275.1 Solanum verrucosum
TACTTAAAATGACTTGAAAATTATTTTGAATTTTATAAAGCCAATTATTTCAAATCGTTTATAATTTAGGAAGCTCGATGATCAATTTATATTGGGGAGGGTCAAAATTGGGTGTCAACAAGTGGCAACTTTATACATCTAGTCAACCCTATGTAGTTTGAAGTTGAAATGTAATAGTCGTGAAAATTGTAATTTAGAGAGATTTTTTAAAGGTACAAAAATACCGTCCACAATTCTACATTACACCTACATAACTATATTTTTAAGTTTTCAGTCGCATATAGCCCGTTGTATTCTTACAAGTTATAATTTACAACAGTGATAAAAAAAATAATTGGTACATAACATTATATAAAACTTTTTTTCCCTTTTACAACAATACTAAGAATATTTATCTTTATGAATTCGAAATATAATATTTATTGTTTTTTCATATACATACATATATATATAATAAAATGCAACATTTACCTTTGTTGCTATTAATGCATAGTATTTTATGAACTCTTTCACATGTCAAAAAAAAAATGGTATGCCAAATAAATACATTTTTTTTTAGCTAAACCAAAGTCTTTTGTTGGCAATTTTATATACTCTCCTATTTATAATACATTAAAGAACTCGAGAAAAAAAAAGTTCTGTTACCAAAATTAGCTAAAGAATTAATTTTTAAAATAATTAGTTTACCTGATTAATATTGTTTTCATCCCAATTTATACAAAGACGTGTGATTTAAGCCCGAAATTAAGAGAAAAATAAAGATTTTAAAAATTGGATATCATTGTTTTTAACTTACTAAAAAAATTGTATAAATCAAAACAAAGAAAATGGCATTTACCAAAAAAAGAAGAAAAAAACCGTTTCCTTCGTTAAAAAGACGAGTTAAAATGGTCATAGTTACTCTTTGAAATTGAGTAATTTTACCCCCTTATTAAGAAAAAGTTTTGTTGTTTTTTCTCAATTAACGAAGTTTCGAGTAAGGATAACTTTAATTTATAGTGAATTAACCAAGAAATATATTGAATAATTTTTCTCAAAATATTTAAACACTTAAAGTCTATTATTTCATGCTAGAATTTAATTAAGAGAAAAAGGACAAATATAACCCCAAACAATCATAAATGGTATGTAGATACCCTTCGTCATACTTTTGGGACATTAGTGCCCCTACCGTCCAAAAACTAGAGTATATATACTCTTTATACTAACGGACATACACGTGTCATAATCTTATCTGCCGATTAAATATCGGATCAACGGATAAGATTGCGCCACGTATCCCTATCTAGTCTTCCGTTAGAGTGAAGGGCATATATACTCTGGTTTTTAGACGGCAGGGACATCAATGTCCCAATAATATGACGGAGGATATTTGCATACCATTTACGATAGTTCGAGGACATGTTTGTTCTTTTTCCCTTTAATTAATGATAAAGACAGCTATATATTTTCCCATACATTAATAATCTCAAGTCTTAAGAAATATTTTTTTTTTTTTTGTAAAAATAATACTCCACGTTTATTTTTTTTAGGGAAAAGGGCCTGATATACCCCTCAACTTTGTCATTTGGAGCTGATATGCCCCTCGTTATGAAAGTGGCTCATATATACCCTTACCGTTATACAAACGGCTCACATATACCCCTACAGTTATAAAATGAGCTCACATATACCCTTTATTTAACGGAAGTGAAAAAGTTAGTTTTAAATTTATATTTTTGACTTTTAATTTTCTTAAAAATTATTTAGGGGTATATATGATTCTTCTAGCAAAGTTCAAGGTATATTTTAATCTTTTTTATTCATAAATTATTTTTTGACTTCTTTTATTATAATTATTTGAGTTTCTTATTCTTATTTTATTTTTTTCTTTCATTCCTTAGTGTAAAGAAAAAAATTTAAAACTATTTTTTTGTGGCCATATTATAATTTAAAATTTTATTTTTTTGGTCTATATTGTAATTTAATTTTTGTATTTGAAGAAAACAATTTGGTCATCTATAATAAGTTTTATAAGAATATTAGTGAAACATAAATAAATTTGACCATCAAAATAATAAATCTAAATTAGTCATTGAAACCAAAAAAAAGGTTAAAAATATATATATGTTTGAGGAGGATTAAATATACTCATATGGGATTACATTTTTTTTTAAAAATAATAAAAAATTAACCTGAAATTAATTTTTTTTATTTCCGTTAGAGGAAAAGGGTATATGTGAGCCATTTGTATATAAGTAGGGGTATATATGAGCCGCTTTCATAACGAGGGGTATATCAGCTCTAAATGACAAAGTTGAGGGGTATATCAGACCCTTTTCCCTTTTTTTAAAGATTTTGTATATTAATTGCGTCAACTTTGACTCGTGTACTAAGCTCCTTCTCAGGTGATCCACTTATTTCAAATTGATCAAAATCTACAGTAAATTCATTCAATCGAATTCCTATATAATCCAATTTTCTTCATTCAATTCCCAAATTTTTGAGCTAAGATTAATAATTTTCGTTGAAAATGGCGAAAGCAAAAGTGACGATGGAGGTTGGGAACGACGGCGTTGCGGTTATCACATTCGTCAATCCGCCGGTGAATGCTCTTGCTATTCAGAGTAAGCTTAAAATTCATCGAAACGGAATTTTGATTTGTTTTGTTGAAGCGGAATTTTTATTTTGAGTTTTGATTTGGTTGCAGTTTTCGCTGGATTAAAGGAGAAATGGAACGAGGCAGCTATGAGAAATGATGTCAAAGCTATTGTTCTGACTGGTAAAGCTCTTGATCTTCTCTTATTCTTCTTCTATTTGATTGATTTCTTCGTCATAAAAAATTCTTAGTTTGATCTGTTTGATTTTGGATAGGATTTGATGCTAGCAGTAAATAGTGATCGATTTAGGAATTTGGTTAAACTTTTCTGAATTGCGATTTGCGGAGCTGATGTTTAAATGAATTTTTTGTTATGATTGCTAGTTACTGTTTTTTTTTTGTTTAAATGAAATTTTTGTTTGATCTGTTTGATTTTGGATGGAATTTAGTATCAGTAGATAGTGATTAATTTAGGAGTTTAGTTAAGCTTTCTGAATTGCGCTTTGCGGAGCTGATGTATGGATGAATTTCAGCTATGATTGCTATTAACTGTCTTTTTTTTCCTCGAAAAGAAATTTTTGTTTGAGCTGTTTGATTTTGGATAGAATTTAATATCAGTAAATAGCGATTAATTTAGGAATTTAGTTAAACATTTTGAATTACGAATTGCGAAGCTGATGTTTCGATGAATTTCAGTTATGATTGCTAGTAACTTTTTTTTTTGATAAAAAAGATAAATTCTTTATTTGATCTGTTTGATTTTGGTTTGAATTTAGTATCAGTAAATAGTGATTAATTTAGGAATTTAGTTAAACTATGGATTATGCATTACGAATTGTGAAGCTGATGTTTCGTTTTATGATTGCTAGTAACTGTTTTTATTGATAAAAAAAACTTTGTTTGAGCTGTTTGATTTTGAGTAGAATTTAGTATCATAAACAGTAATTTATTTAGGAATTTAGTTAAACATTTTGAATTATGAATTGCGAAGCTGACGTTTTGATGAATTTCAGTTATGATTAAAAATTCTTTATTTGATATGTTTGATTTTGGTTTGAATTTAGTATCAGTAAATAGTGATTAAATTAGGAATTTAGTTAAACTTTATGAATTACGCATTATGCATTGTGAAGCTGATGTTTCATTGAGTTTCAGTTATGATTGTTAGTAAAATGAAATCTACTTTTGTATTTGATGAAATTTCCTACTTTTCTGTACCTTTTTTTTTTTTTAAAAAAGTGTTAGTTTCCTTTTTCTGCTTCATGGTTCACGTTCTTTGTGCTTTTCTCTGTTTTTTGTGTGTCGGTCTTCCCTCTTCCCTTTTTGTTTATGTTCTCATTGATTTACTGCAGGATATGGTGGGCGGTTTTCTGGTGGTTTTGACATCAATGTTTTTGAAAAGGTTCATAAAACAAGTAGGATCACTTTCATTTGGTCTTTTTGCAGTTCGTTATTGTGTCCCCTGAACCTTTGTTTTGAAAATTGGAATTTGGATGGGTTGCAGATGATGTTTCTCTATTGCCTGATGTTTCTGTTGATCTCGTGACGAACATTATGGAAGGTAAGAGAACTGTTGGTCCGAATTAGGATTTCAAATCTTAAGATGGCTTACTGTAGCATCTCATTGTGCTTCTTCGTGTCATCTTGGTATCAATTGTTATTTATACTTCTGTTGATCATTTCGATTTGTAACTTTAGATGGAAAGAAGCCTGCAGTGGCTGCTGTGGAAGGACTTTGTCTTGGAGGTGGCTTGGAATTGGCATTGGTTTGTGGTCTCTATAAAATGTGCTGTCCATATGCTTAACTTTTTCCTTGTGATTGAATTATGTAATGCATGCTTTTGGCAGGGATGCCATGCACGCATTGCTGCGCCAAGAACACAACTTGGGTTGCCAGAGCTTAGCCTTGGAGTTCTTCCTGGCTCTGGAGGTAACTCAGCCACTTACTGCTCATTGAAGTTGCATATAGGTTAAATTTCTTTTCATTTTTAGATTTTATTGAGCATAGCAATAATGTTTCTTCTCAAGGTACACAACGACTTCCAAGGCTTATAGGGTTGCCAAAGGCTATTGATATGATGATGGTAAGTCATTCATCTTCGTGATTTAAAAAGCTGACAATTGTGAAAAGTTGTCTTGGTGTGTGGGGTAAAGTTTCTATAGATCCTTATGTTTAACCATTGGCAATTAATTCATTTACAAAGTAACTGTTGTACAAATAATTCGCTTAACAGGTGCATCATCTTAAACAGAAAATTTTATAGTTATTCTCAGCATTAGATGGTGATTCTGGATGACATTCGTGATAGCAACCAAAAAGGATAAGAAATAAGAAGGGACAAAAGTATTAGTATATCCTTATACATGTACTACTTCAAGCTCTGCTTTTTCTCTGATTGTGATTGTTGGGTTTTAACTTTAATAAGTTGTCCACACATTATCCTCCATTAAGTTTGCAATACATGCAGAACTATTGAGTTGCTTCTTACTCAAATTTGTAAATCAATTTGAAAACATTAATTTGTGGGGACAATTGCCTAATTAATGTGAACAACTTCTTGCAGACATCCAAACCAATAATGTCAGAAGAGGGGGAGAAGCTAGGTCTTATTGATGCAGTTGTCCCTTCCAAAGAGTTGTTAAAAGTAGCTAGACAGTGGGCTCTTGATATTGCAGAAAGGCGCAAACCTTGGATGCGTTCCCTTCACAGGACTGACAAAATTGGTTCCCTTTCAGAAGCACATGAAGTTCTGAAGTTGGCTAGGAAACAAGTGAAGCAAACTGCTCGGAATATGCCTCAGCACTTGGCATGCCTTGATGTAATTGAAGAAGGCATAGTCCATGGTGGATATAATGGGGTTCTCAAGGTATATGTTGCTTGGTCAATTAATACCTATATTCTATGCACATCTCTCTTCAGAAAAGGACAACATTTACCCACTTTTTGTTAACAAAATCCAGATAATTGCAAATAGTGTCGTGAAAGGTAGCTAAGACCTCATTTGTTTGCACTTAATATAGGTCTTAACTTAATCATTCATATCTTAGTTATTAAGGCGGTTTATTTTTTAATTTTTTATCGTAATTATTAAGATCTTAACCAATGTTTTATAATCACTTAATGGGTCTAAATACATTTGAATGATTATTGTAACAAAGTTTTAATGTCATTAAGATGCCTATTTTTCACCAATTCAACCCACTCATAGCTACCGTCATCGCCCTCCATTATCAACTACCACTACGCACCACCCATTACTCATAACCACCATCCTCACTCATAACCACCACTGCTGCCAATCACTACTATTAGTTGTCACCATCTTTAGCCACCATTTATAATCATCACCACTAACCACCGTTACTACAACCACCAAACACTACTGGCAATCACCACCATCTCAATCACCATTGTATATTGTCGACCGCCGTCATCATTCACCACCACTATTAACTATCACTATCATCTACCACAACTATTAGTTGCCACCACCAACTACCACCATCACCACTAACTACTACCCACAATACCACCATCAGCCAACTTCATTCTCATCCAGCACCACCGCCACCACTGCCAACCATCATCACCACCACCATCACCACCAACCACCATATAATTTTGTAAAACTAGTTTGTTGATATAGTATTAAATTAATTTAGTATTTTATTACATTTTTTATTTATTAATTCGTAAACAAAAACTAGTTTTATATATTCAGTTGTTAAAAAAACAACCAATCTTAATTATTTAGTATTCATATCTTAATACAACATCTTAATGTTTAGATGTGTATTCATACTTAGACATATAAATCTTAATGCACATCTTAATATTCAGATGTCTTAATGTTAATAAAAACAATGAGGCCTAACTCAGTCTTTATCCATGTAGCCATTTGAGACAAATGGATCAAGATGGATTAACAAACTTGTTTTAAGTCTTTTGCAGGAAGCTAAAGTTTTTGAGGACCTTGTATTATCAGATACATCAAGAGGTCTTGTTCATGTATTTTTTGCCCAACGGGCTACATCAAAGGTACAAAATATGCTTCACTGCTGAGCACATGGTACCTGTTGTGTGCTGATGCTATCTTGAAGCTTAAAATTCTTTCGAAGTATATTTGTTGAGAACAGTAAATTTGATTCAGGCTCTTAAAAATTTAATTTTCAGCATAGTAAACTTGGTTAAAGATTCTCTCTTAATATTACCTGATCTTATGTTAAAAATATTAGTGCATTAGCTGTTGTGTGCAGAACTGTCTGTCTTTAATGCAAAACTTCTTATTGATAAGAATGATCACATGATTGAGAAGCAAGGTAGGGATCTGTTGTTTGTTTATAATGCAAGCTTGATTTGGTATGTTCCATATACTTGAGGTTTCACTTAGGGATGGCTTTACTTGGTGTCCATCAGCTAGTGAAAGTTCGTTATCAGTATGATTTCACGAATGAGAAGTAACATAGAGTTTGGATCTCTTGTATATAAATAGAATTTCATACTTGTTATAATAGATTTGTTTCTGATCACTTCTATGGCTTTTGTGCTCCTGCTCTAGGGCTAGTTTGACTTTATTAAGAAAGTTACTTAGATATCTGTTTCCTCAATGGACAATCAATTCTATCATATTTTTGAATTATATTTTTATTCCTAAATGGTTCAGGTACCTAATGTAACTGATATTGGTCTGAAACCAAGGCCAGTGAAGAAAGTTGCCATAATAGGTGGAGGTTTAATGGGTTCAGGCATTGCTACCTCTCTTGTTCTGAGCAACATATTTGTTATTATCAAGGAAATTAATCCCGAGTATCTTCAGAAGGGGCTAAAAACGGTTGAAGGTTATTAATCTTCTTTCAGTGGGATTTTATTATATCTTATTTTGTTGTTGTTACTGTTCAGGATGCTTTGTTATGATTTCACTTTTGTTGATTCTTTTTCTGAACTGCTTTGGACTGTTTTTCCTTGAGCCGAGGGTCTATCAAAAACAGTCTCTCTACCTCTGCGGTAGGGATAAGGTCTATTTACACTCTACCCTCCCCCAGACCCCACTTTATGGGACTACACTGGGTATATTGTTGTATTTGATGACTGATAAATGTTCTGATAGATTTCGAGATTGTGAGGCCTTTTGACCATTCATCTTTACAGTCATCTTATGATTTTGGAAGTTAGAAACTTATGTGGAGTGCCTTATGTTACAGCAAATATCCGAGGTTTGGTAGCGAGAAAGAAGTTGCAGCAGGACAAAGCAAACAAAGCTTTCTCAATGGTTAAAGGTGTACTAGATTACTCAGAATTTAAGGATGTGGATATGGTCATTGAGGTAACTACTGAACCTATACTTTGCTCAAGTAATGCTCTGCAGAATGGTTTCTTCTTTCCCTTCTTGCTTCTTCGCTTGGCTTTTCTATTTCCTGGTCTATAAAATTGTCGAACAGAATTCTACCATTCATCATCTGTTGAAATTTGTTATTTTTGAAACAGTTCTGTCTTGTTTGTAGGCTGTCATTGAAAATGTTCCTCTAAAACAACAAATCTTCATTGATATTGAGAAGGTTTGTCCTCCCCACTGTATTTTGGCATCCAATACATCTACTATCGACCTCAACGTAATTGGGAAAAAGACGAGCTCTCAAGATCGGGTTATAGGAGCCCACTTTTTCAGGTTACAATTCTTGCCGTGTAACTTTAGTTCTATAATGAAGGTGAACCCTACTAATCAAGCGAAATTGACCTCTATGAACCTGTACAGCTGATTTTCAAGTCTAAAAGTTATCAAATACTTTGGTTTGTTGAGGTGAATATGACCACTACATAGAAAAGAAGATTCAATATAATCTGGAAAATAGAATAAATGTGGAACAAACTGTTATATGGGATGTCAGGTGATTAACTTTCACGTGTCTTCATATAGTTTCCATTTTTGGGTTTTGCTCCTAGAAAATTTGGAATATCTTTCTTCAATTCGTCTTTGTCGTTTTCTACTTTTTAAAAGTGATATTGGGGAGATATAAAGCTAAAGCCATTTGTCCTGCTGCCTAGCAATCTAAAACACAGAAGGGAGAACCTAGCAATAAAGACCCAACCTCCAACTATAAGATTGGGGAGTGATCCATGGAGCAATTTGGGAAGTGCCATTGTTGGACCTGGGATTGTGGGGTTACAGGTGGAGTTTACCATACAAAAGGGGGAGAAAGCAGTCTACCAAGCTAATTGCTCCTTTTTTTCTTTGTTTCTTTGAATTAGAAAATCCTTGTGATGATTCTGTTGGATCACTTTTTTTGTTGTAATTGCTAACTGATTTTTTTCTATGGTCAGTCCTGCTCATGTGATGCCTCTGCTAGAGATAATCCGGACGGAGAAGACATCTGCCCAAGCAATCCTCGATCTCATGGCTGTTGGCAAAACAATAAAGAAAGTACCTGTTGTAGTGGGAAACTGTACTGGTTTTGCTGTCAATAGGACATTCTTTCCATATGCCCAGAGTGCAGAATTTCTTGCGAATCTTGGAGTGGATGTCTACAGGATTGATGCACAAATCATTAGCTTTGGTCTCCCCATCGGTCCATTCCAGTAATTCTCTTCCACAAAGTTACCATTTTTTCAAGTGAGAGATATAGTAAACTAGTCAGCAGTTCTTTGCAATTTGCAAATGCTAATCTTCATGGTGTCTTTGACTTACACAGCTTTAAGGTAATTAATGTACTTAAATGATTCAAATTTTTAAATGCACCTAGATAACTGTGATGATACATCCAGAAGATGAAATTAGATATACATGAAAGTGCTAGAATGTTGGCGTGCAAATTTTGGTATTGATGGAGCATTTGCTGACTGATATTGAGATTGATAGTTGTGGCATCTGGCATCGGTATTGGGTGGCCTACATGTGGAAGGTGGTGCAGATGGTGATGGGTAAATAATTAAGAAACAGAACATAAGGAATTATTTTCGGAGAGAGAAATTGGAGGGTGTCTTCCCACACTCTCACAAAAAGAACACACAAATTAAGAGAGAGACCGGCATACATTGAGGAGGGGGTGGGTGGGAAGAGAGGAGGACAGGTTGAAAGAGTGTTGTATCATATGCAGGGAATGAGGATATAATGCATACATGATATCCTGTCCCTTTCACTTTGGTCGGAGGTACTATAATCTTATTTATTCGCTTGGGAAGTAAAAGCAGCTGTGAGGTAAAATAACATGTTGTAGATTTTGGGGGAGAATCAACAATCTAACTGGTTTTCCTTCCACATACAGCAGCCTGCCTGCTGCAAGCAATAGTTATGTTGGTAGGCATGTAAAGTAATTTGCTTATTCATTTTGCAGGCTTCAGGATTTAGCTGGATATGGAGTTGCTATTGCAACAGGGAAAGAGTATAGTTCAGCTTTTCCTGCTAGAATATTTAAGTCTCCATTGCTTGACCTTCTAATAAAAAGTGGTCGAAATGGTAATGTTGCAAGTTTCATCCTCTGTTTTGTTGTTTTCTAGGTATTGTTCATCCTAATTTCACTGGTGATGCAGGTAAAAATAATGGAAAAGGATACTATATTTACAAGAAGGGAGAGAAGGCAAGACCTGATCCTTCAGTGCTTCCAATTATTGAGGAGTCCAGAAGGCTCACTAATATTATGCCTGGAGGAAAGGTATCATCGGCTAACAAAAGAAAATCTCAAATCATGATTTAATTATCGGTTTTGAAGGGTTTGTCAAAATCTAAATCCCCTCGCAATAACCAGTGTCTTCGTTTTCAATTTATGGCAGCCAATATCTATCACTGATCAAGAAATTGTTGAGATGATACTCTTTCCCGTTGTGAACGAGGCATGTCGTGTTTTGGATGAGGGGGTTGTAGTCCGAGCATCAGACCTTGATGTCGCTTCTGTACTTGGAATGAGTTTTCCATCTTACAGGTTGGTACTGTACTGTGAAATCAGCATCTTTTGCTTCCAACAATAAGTCAAATATTACTCTTCGCTAGCTTAGGATAACTACTGATTCTGAAGTATGAACAGCATGAGCTAACATCAAAATATCTCCTGTTTGGCTTGGTATGAATGAGGTGTAGTTTTATATGCTTAATAGAGAATGATATACCCAAGAGACAAGGGGATCGTTAAAATTAATTGGTGAAGAGGAATGGAAATGGATGGAGAGAAGACGAAAAATCACCAGCTGTTCAAACCTTTTTGCTGTACTTTGCAACTGGTTTATGTTTTATTTTTTTAATTTCCACAGAAATTAGAGAATTTCTTATAACAAATCTTTCTTGCAATGATTTTTTTTTGCAGAGGTGGCATTGTTTTCTGGGGAGATACTGTTGGGGCTGGTCATATATATAAAAGTCTCCGCAAGTGGTCAGAATTATATGGTAATTTCTTCAAGCCATCAAAGTTCTTGGAAGAGAGAGCAGCAAAGGGCATTCCCTTGGTAAGAACTTGATCTTAGAGATCTACCATGCAATATAAGATCTTTTTACCTGTTCGTCTTAGCTAGGCAAGTTGATCACTGATATCTGCAATTAATTATTAACTCCAATAAGTAATGATCTCGGTAGATGTAACTACTAATTACTTTGTTAGATTATTCAATGTGTCAATAATAAGAAATACATAACCCATATTTATGAACCTCCACTGTCAACAAACCATGTAAAGCAGAAATGTTAGTCATGGCTTCAACAACAGCATATCGAAGTGTAATCTGACAAGTGGAGTTTGGGGAGGGTTGGATTTACACAAACCTTACCCCTACCTTTGTGGGATAGAGAGATTGTTTCCGATAGACAAGATGTAAGTCATGGCTCCATGGGTAAAACCATCTTACTTTTAGTTCAGTTTATGGGGGAAGAAAGAACAAGGGAAGTTAATGATATAGTTTTCCACGGTCACGGGACTGCTTGTCTCGTCAACTAGATCAAGAGAATCTGGATAGGCATGATCAAAAGATGGGACTAACAACTATCTTCGTGGGTAATTGCGAGATAGTTGGAAATTGGAATAACAGATGATACGCGAAGAATTCTTTTTTGGTCAATTTCATCACCTATCTGTTCAACTAGGGACAACTTATAACTGCCTGTTGGCAATTAGACACACACATTTTGAACTCTGATAGCTTGCTATTTTTGTCAAATGTTAACTAACTGATAACATCAATTCTTATTCTGCAGAGCGCTCCTGCTGCTACATCTTCAGCATCAAGGTCACGCATGTAGTAAGCAATACATTTACGACTTCAGATTCAGATACTGTGGAATATAGAAAGGCACCTACTTTAACCTGTTCATCGTTATGGTTCATATGTTTTAATGGTACATGCATAATGTTACTTCCTCTGGTCAGAGTGGGAACTGTTAGTAGTCTTAAAACACTTCAGTTTCAAGTCCAAGCTTAGTGGTATTGGCTATTGACAAGGATGTTGCAGATCGCTTAATTTTTTGAATAATGTAGAAAAACATTTCAACTCTTATATGTTATTTCCTATTTATAGAATAACATAATAGACACCTCTACGAAGTTTAAACTATACATGTGTTTAAAACTCCTGTTTTGACTCAGTTCAGGTGTCTAGGATATATACCAACCTTACCCCTACCTTTGTAGGGTAGATAGGTTGTTTTCGATAGACTATCAACAAATTGGGGCGATATTTCTCACTAATTGTTTCCAAAGTAACAATCTTCCATTAGACAAAAGCCACTATTAGAAATAATCAATCTTTAACATACTAAAGCAAAGACATGCCTGAACGATTCATTTAAGAAGAGTTTTACTAATTTAAATCACGGTTGAAGACACAAACAGTTATGGATTTAACAATTTTTTACATCGGTAGTTTATCTCACTTAAGTTTAAACATCAAGTCCTGCACGTGTGCGTAGAGCGACTCTAATATCATTTATAACGATCATCCCACTAGTGATATTACACAACTTTAAAAACGCATCACTAAGATTTATTTTCTTATATATCCAGCATCACCCCACTCCCAACCCCATGTTTTATTAATTTAGTTCAAATTGACCAAAACAAAACTTTTAACGCATATTAGATCATGACATATTTATCGACTCATTTTGCAATAATCCAGCACAATTCAGTCCAACCCGCACATCTGACACCCCAGGTACAATTTATCTGACAGATATATATACAAGGGGAAGTTGAACAAAATGCAATTTTTGATTGAAATTGCACTAAAGTAAATGTGCTAAGAAGTTACAAGGCTTGTTAGTTCTAACAAATGGGGCCTTGATGAATTTTGCTGCTACATCAAAGAAAAGACTGAATGAATAAAAGCGCCTAATATTACAAAGATGCAGCAGTTTACAGGCAAATCTCATTCTAAAGCTAACTATAATTTTTTCTTTCAGATTGTTGGCTTGACATCCCCATTCTCATCTGGACGATGAACTTTAGGAAGCGCGTTATTATTAGCAGTAGTTGCTACTGAACTAAACATCTGAGTTGTTCTTGGCTGAGGAAGAGGAGAATTGGAAACACCATTGTTAAAAGAATCATGTTGATTCCTCATTTCAGTCGTAGTAAAACCATTACCAATCATATCCTTTTGATCAACGAAGTCAATACCCCGCACCATTGAAGAACATTTTTTTTCTGTAATTTGAAATAGATGGTTAGTAACATAATATGATTCCAAATGAAACACAATGGTCAGCAACAGAGAGGAGGGGGTGGGTGGGGTGGGGGTGCATTGCAGTTGCATAAGAAACAAGCATAAATCATACGGTAAGGGGTCGTTTGGTAGAGTGTATAAGCAAAAATAATGCATGTATTAACTTTGTGTATTAGTAATGCCTTGTTTGATATACTTTTTCATGCTATGTATAACCAATGCTTGCATTAGTTATACGCTCTATTGTGTATTGAGGAGTGTATTACTAATACCATGGATTTCTAGGTATTAGTAATGCAAAGGGATTTAATGCATGCATTAGCATGGTTAAAGACCCCAATGCCCCTCAGAATCTTTTCCACCATAATTGTGAAGTGTATCTTTGTAAATAAATATTTTTATGCAATACATCCTATTTTTAATACACCAAACCAAACAATGCATAAGATATAATCTATGTATAATTAATGCGAAGCATTACTAATACATGCATTATTAATGCAAGTGTTACTAATACACTCTATTTAGCATTATTTTTATAAGCTCTACATCTCTACCAAACGACCCCTAACTATACTAAGTACATCACAAATAGTTCTAAGTTCTACCAACCCTTAACTAGAGATTGTGGTTTCGAGCTCGAGAATGGAGTCACACCTTTGGTAAGGAGAGCTAAAAATCCATCATTGCTAAAGACCCCATAATGAGCTTTCTACAATGTGAATCTAAGATTACTCGAGCCCCTCTGTTCAGGACATCGGATGGTTGAACACAAAAAAAGCTCTAAGTTGTATTATTGAAGTTTTAATATAAATTAGCAGGGATTGAGGAATATTTAAATAATTAGCCCATATAAAAAATAACATGAAAAAGTAAATAGGCTATGTATATTAGGAATTTAAGAGCCAGATAGTACACACAGGTTATGTGATCATACAAAGACACTGCAAGTCTGCGATGCGTCCTTTCCTATTTGTTTCGAGGAGCCAGGTAAATAGTTTCTATAAAAGAGATGAATGAGACACATGTTCTAATTCATCATAACCTTGTAAGTGTGCAACAACAGAACAACAACGTACTGAGTGTAATCCCACAAGGGGGGTCTGGGAAGGCTAGTGTGAACATAGCCTTACCCCTACCTTGTAGAGGCAGAGAGATTGTTTCTGATAGACCCTCGGCTCAAGTAGAGCAGTATTGAAAAACAAGTGTGTAAAGTAGAATTGATCCGAGTTACAAAAGAAAATGGCAAGACGATGCTAGTAGTAGTACCTCGAGCTTTGCAGATATATTGTTGATGAGAATTCCAAATCAATAAAATCAAACAACAGTCAACTAAGCCTTAACCACAAATCAGTTTGTGTCAACATTATGAATACTCTAAATCCATATCATTTGATTTAGGCCCATCTCAATCCACTAGGAAATTATTTGTTTTTCTAAGGCATGTTACAGGCTCTATGAATCTCACACTTACCTTTTCCCAGATAACTGATTTAATCCCAACAATTGTATCAATTATCTGGATCCTTTATCTAGGGTGTGTTTGGTATGACATAATACTTTCTGTAAATAAGTCATTGTGATGTTTGATTATCGGTTACAGACAAATATTTCCCAAGGAGAACATGCTCCACCAAAATGGAAAATATGAATCCCTTCACTAATGGGCAGAAGTCATTTCTTTCATAACTATTCTAAAATAGATTCAACCTGATCTAATTGTTCCATTTTACACCAAGCACAAAACGATGCTATACCACCTTTTTTTTAATCAGGGACATTATAATCAACCACTAAACTTACAAATTTAATCAAAAATACCACTTGATATTCAGACAATATTATCAATCTTTAATAAATAAGTCTACAGGGAATTCTGAGAGATTTTAGTTTTTGAGACTATTTCCCTCCATGTGATTCAGGTCTATCACTCTATCTCTTCTTCTGTTATCACATTTAATCATCCATATTGTTACGCCTACTAACCAGTGCATATAGAGGCCTATGTAGGATATAACAGAATTGTCTCAGGCAACCTACTTGAACCCTCCATCAAATGTGGTCATTTACAATCTAGTCTATCTTGTTGATCACACATCTATCTTAAGTTTTGTAATTTTATCTATGATATTCATCTTGCAGGTATCCTGAGCATTTCAGACCCAACTTTCTCTCCTATATTGCATTGTCGGTTTCACATTTGTTCTATAAAACTTTCCTTTCACTCTATTGATTATCTTCTATCGCGTATCATTCTGGTAGTACTCCCCAATGTTGACCATTTTATTTTAATTTTGTGTACTACATTCTAATTTATCCTGTAATTCTTTTTGAAAGCTAAGCATAGTTATTTGACTATCTACGCTTAGGCACCACAATCAGTCTAATCTAACTTCCTCTTCAGTCTTCTTACGGGCGATGAGAATAATAATTGATTCTGTGATTGCACAAAAGTTATGTCTTTGCAACCAGTAGATGGATGGTTCATTAACCAGCTTTCAAGCAAGTTGTAAGATTATGTGGAACTAATATGAGATAGATACAGTTACTTGGGAGAGAGACAAAAGGCAGCTTCTTGCTATTTTCTTTTTACTCTATAACAGTTTCAAAGGAATGAGGAAGCTGAATTCGTTCCTTGGAAAGCAATAAGAAAGACAGAGCCTCTTAAAGAATGACTAAAACTTGAACGTGCATGCACCTTATCAATTTTCATATTTGATACGTTTATTTCTCAGAACGTTATAGGCTACAAAAGTAAACATGTCCAACATTATACAATGTACCTCAGGAAAGCTGGTCAGGATACTTGCATATATTAATTATTTCCAAGAAAAGATTGATCACATTAAAATTATTGTTGGGTTATACTTGGGAATTAGTCTCACCTTTGTATTAGAAAACAATAGTTAAACCAGATGTCATAGAACGTATAGTAAGGTATTTTGTGGCGCATGTATGTTTTCACTGATGCAGTTTTTGGCAACAGCTACTTATTCAGTGAATCAGGACCAGATTTAGGCAGAAAAGAAAAGATAAAATTACCTTTTATTTCTCCTAGAGTGACAAGCCTATTAAGACAATCACGAAATTTCGTCAATACAATCCTTTCCTGCTCTGCATATGTCTCCGTCATGCCCTGCCCATGGGGCAATTGAGAGGATGTATTACATCCAAGAGTTGCTAGATCATTAGGGGAAGTAATGGCAGCTGCAAACATGGTATCTGATTCATCACACATTAGTGCTAATGTCCCAGGAGACATTGGTCTTCTTTTTGATACATCAGCACCATCCAAACTAGACTCTTCCATGCTGATTTTCTCACCCTGGTCCCCACTCGAACAACAATCAAGCATATCCTTCTCAGAACCAGAATCTTTCTGGTTCTGTACTCGCTCCTGAGTTGACAAAGCAAGGGAAGCTTCTGTCTGCCCCTCAGCCTGTTTTTTTGAAGCATCCTTTTCATCTGAAAGCATTACAACATGTAAACAGTAAAATGATTGTACACCATATACAGCAAACCAGTTATAAAATCACACAAAAAGACATGGTAGAACCACCAGATGAAAGGATATTAACTATCCCAACATAAGATCTGACTTGTGCAATCAATCCATGTTCACCACATAACTATGCGAACCTTAAAGTACAATATGAACTCACATTGCCTGTCCCAAGCCCAAAACAAAAGATTTGTGGTTTATTTTAGATAAGGTACCATAATGGATGTCTGGTAACGGTGGAACCTAAATGTAGTTTCTGCTTAACCCCAATTGCGGAAACTCAAATAATTCTGCTTTAAATCTTACAGATACTCCAAAGTAGAACACATGTATAATAGCATAAGAACTAGCACTTAAACACTAGGTGGGAGAGGAAGAAAAGAAATGAGTTTCACTTCAATGAGCACATAAGGGTGTTGCTTAGTAGTCAATGAAGTGGAAAAAGCTACAGGAGACTGCTGTTCAAATATCAGCAGAGACAAAAAAAAACTGGTGATCTATTCCATTCAGGGGAGGATCTATGTAGAAGGGCGGGGTTGCCAGGCACCCGGACGTCTCGGTTGAAACTCTGTATATATATATATATATATATATATATATATATATAATTGAGCTTAAGGTACCAACGGCTAAACCTCAGGTTCTACTTCTTGCGATGCAAATTCGAATCCTGTTGGGTTCACTTTTTAAAATTATTCTAGCATGCTGCATTCAATGTTAAAGATGTTGTGGCTATGTAGCATAGAACCCTTGACCTCTTCTAACGAAGAACTTAACTATACGTCTACACCAAGTAGACAAGGCTTTATTTTGTGTTAAAAATTTTGATAAATATTAATTATAGTTTTCCTCAGTGAATATTGATACCACTTCCCCAAAATGTTGCATACGTGTTACTGTTCAAAGCAGTGTGATACCCGGAGCTTCCTAATCCTAAGTCTGCCTTTGATTCCATTAGAAGCAATCTGTTAACTTCATTTACATTTAGTTTAGAGGCAGAAAGGTATATTGGCTAAACAAGTTCTTCAGTAGGAAACAACAACAACATATCCAATGTAATCCTACAAGTGGGGTATAGGGAGGGTAGTGTGTACGTAGACCTTACCCCTACCTTGTGGAGGTAAAGAGGTTATTTTTGAAAGACCCTCGGCTCAAGTGCAACAAAAATAACCTATAATTATTTTTGGAGAAACTAATATTCATCCCAAAGATGCCTTAGATGTTTCCCAAGCATCAAGAAGGAGAAAGGCTTAGCTAAGTAGTAAAGCGAGAGATAGAAAAACATGCCAGAAAAAAAATTCTTAGTAACTCCACACTTCCCAAAGGAAACTCAATTTATGATTTTAAAGAAAACAAAACGCTGGAATCAATATAACAAAATAAGATGCACCAAAAGTATTGGTCATACAAGTAATCAAATGTACTTAGAAGACATTCATATATACCTGCCAGCATCTTTGCTGCTTCTCCTGAATATACAACTAAAACTGAGCAAAGTTCCTTCAAGTCCTGCGGTTGGATGAGGTCTTCCAACAGAGACCTTCAACCATGACATAACGATTAGTTTGCTGAATGAGCAGTACAGGTTAATTTCTTAGGAGGCAGTTACTGCTACCTGTAAGTAAACTTGGAAGGACCCACTGTTGTAGCATTTCCAACACATGGACCAGGACTTGAAGATAATGAAGGTAGGACAGAAGATTTAATATGGTTCCCCTGTATAATACAGTATGTTATTTCATCCATCAATTATTTTCTAAAAAAATTAAAGCAGAGTCAACTGCAAATTGTCACTCCTGCTTATATTAAGCAAAAATATGACGAGAATAAGAGCCTCTTTGAATTGGCTTTTGGCTTATTTTCACCATTTTAGGTTAAAATGTGCTTATAAGCACTTCTAAAATTTATCCACACACTAAAAAAATGCTTAAAAGTTATTTGGCTTAAAATCACTTAAAATAAGCCAATCCAAACAGGCTCTAAATCCAGAAAAAAAAATCATGTAGTAGTTAAATGCCTTTTCTCAGATGAAACCATGCCCCTGTGCAATCAACTATTATCAGCAATGCAGTGTTGCCCGGTGGATAATATGAGAAGGAACTCAAACATTCTTCACTAATCATACAGTTGAAAATGCATCGACTCAATGGCGGAAAAATATTGTTTACCTGTTGGAGTTGTCCATGCCTGTGAACAGGGTCCTTAATTGTTGACGCAAAGAACAGTTCCTGGCTCTTTCTTTTCCTATTCACTGGAGGAGATCCATAACCAGAAGATCCAATGGCACCTGTGATCGCAGCATTTGCTGCCTGTTGGAGATATGCCATATTGTTTGCATGATCTCCATGAAAAAGAGCCTGCCTCTCTTCACTTCCTTCAAAATTTTTGCAGTCCATGCATTTACAATTTTCAGAGCAAAGAATATTGGCTTGGAAGCACTCACAGTACTTCTTGAGGCAACCTGATTTCTTGCAGTGGCATCCTTTGTTATGCTTTGCCAAGACTAAACCATCCCCAGTTTCCTCCTAAAAGGATTTAGGCGCAGTTCAAAAGTTATCAAATAGATGAAGAAACGACAAATGGAGCTACTTTGATTTACTTCAAATTTCAACTTTAACTTTGATGTGATGCTTTCTCTATCAAACTAATATTCAAAGGTGCATTGTTATGAGAATAGCTTGCATAGAAGCACCTTCTTTTATTCCTACACGTAGTACACGGAATATAGATAGAGAAGGCTCAGATTCCAAGATTAAGTCAACATTTCCCTATTCAAATGCAGGCTTGAGTAACCACATGCATTTACATTTACAAGCTCAAAGTCAAAGTAGAAAATGATCTATATTGACTTCTCAAGCTCGAAAAGTTCAAGTTATTATTGATTATATTGCATTTCCTACTTTTTCAGAAAGCAATTTTTAACTAGGTCACTCCTAAAGAGAGATCGCAATAAAGCAATAGTATCTTAGACCACAAGGACATCAGTGAGAGTAGGACATCTTTAAACCAGAAAATATTTTTTATGAACAATTCAAATTTTAAGAAAGCATCATCTACGATTCAACTTAATTTCAAAAAGTACCTTATTATCTCGAGCTCCATGTGGACTGCTGGCAATTTTAGGCCTGAATGCATGTGGATTACGCTCTAAAGTAGCTTCAACTGCTTCGCGCCTAGCAGGCTCATTTTCAACATTGTTATGACAATTGTTACAATTGCACCCATCACAGTATACTCCAGATGCAAAGCATTCACAATACCTGACCCAAAACAATTGAAAGAAAGCAGAGAAAAAAGCACATCGCATAAGATCTAATGCTGTGTTGTTCATTCAAATACTATCAGCAAAACATCCGACAAATATTGAGTAACTTAAGAAAACAAATAATCACCAGGATAAAGTAGTAAATTAGAAGACACTTTACATATTGACAGAACACGAACACCTTATATATCTCCAAATCTTATAATACAAAAACATGACATCCAATCCATACTTTGTAGAAAGCGATTCTAATAGTATAGTAACGCATAGACGTGAAACAATTTTAAATACATGAAAAATAACAGAAAATGGGATTATATATAAATATTACCAGCACCCTTACTGTGAAAAAAAAGAAATGCAATCACCTTAACTGTCTGAAATAGACCAATGTCCCACAAACTGACTTTTTACATGGGTTGGTTTTCAACCGTAGAAAACAAATGTGGTGGTTTATTTTGATTTGATGTATAATATAGCTTCAAAAACTCAAACAAAACCTCCATTTTCGAAATACAGACTGAATACATTGCATGGCCACTTTGAAACAAATAGCCCATTTATTCATGGCTAGAACCTAATTGCCAAAAGGTCCACTTTTGCAAGGAGTGAATTTACTAAAAACTGTGGTTTTATATGTGGGCTTTAGCTGGTAAATTTTTCACATATTTGTATTATGTATAAACCCCAATCCTCCATGTAAAGCACAAAAACATAAATCTCAAACCCTAAAACTTATCTGTGTATACTTTAGACCCTATACTTTGAACTCCTAATGTAATGTCATATAACCCAAAACCCAAACTTTTTAGTGTAATGTTTAACCCTAAACAACTAAACTATAATCTATACTAAAACTGCCCAAACCATCCACCTAACACCCACAACCTAATTTAAGTACTGAAACATGTGGTCTTTTACAACAAATGTGTGGTTTTGATTTTATATTTTCCAAAACCTGCACAGATATGATTTTGGTTATGGTTTTACTTCAATAACCACCACAAAAACCCCTATGTACCATCCATGTAGACATCTATCTAGTCATCATTGACTGGATATCTTGTGCGGTTAGATAATTCCTTTTCCTAAAGTTTTACCACTATGTCCTTGTGCTCAGAAGATTAATGCAAAGACAGTCAGTACTATGACACAAAGAGAAAATAATGGACATATGCTCCTGCAAATGAAAGTTTGCCTACTTGAGCAGATTCAAAAAGGCCCAAAAAAGCATATGGAAGGTAAATATAAGTGATGGACTAGGCTTTAATCTCATTATTATCCTTCCTTTTGCAAAATTAACAATAAACCCTAGGAAAAAATTAATAGCTTCTTTAGAACAGGGATTAAGCATATGGCATGTGTCATATTTCCCATTTATTAAACCTTCCTGTTGGGAATTGTTGAGTTGACAATATTATGACGACTTTTGTTTGGAAAATGAAATATGTTAATTTCAATATACACAATATCTTTCACAGAAGGGAAATATCTCTTATCAACAAAAAGTACGTGACAGATGAGAAAGAAAACAGCATGAGAAACAAGAACAATGAGACAGAAAATAAGAATCATCTGTTAAATATTAAATCTTTCTTCATATGAGAGAAAACCGAGATTTTAGGACATGCCACAATTGGTTTTTAATCCTAACCAAACTCTAGTCACCTTGTACATGATCCCTCACTTTATATGACCATTCTCACAATCTTTCAAATTCCTATAAATAGCAAAATATTTGGGGAATACACAGGCAATATTGATGCCAAATTGTTTAGACAAAGATTAATCAACCCCAAGATAAGTCTTGTAAACCAGGCAACAGAACAATCATTAGCAAGTTCAAAGAAATTTCTACATTGATGTTTTAGCACTTCTTTGGTTGGATCACCTTGACGATAGTTTTTTCTATGGAAAATCATGATTATGATACTCGAACACCTTGATAATAGGTTATCTTCTTGAAATGATCAGGACTTTCTATTCTTCTTTCATTTCCCATTCCAAGATTTAGAAAAAAATATTAAGTTAACATATAGCTCTTCTTCTTTAATTGCTTTCCTCCTTTGGTAATTTTCTTTCTGGAGGGTGGTTACTGAAATATTGGAAGTTGTCTACTTGATTTATGATAAATCTATGGCTTTGTGCTCAAATATTGAAAAGTCTAGTATACTCTGAAGAGTATGGGAGTTAAATAATTATAGGGTTTTCTAATGGTCATTACCTCAGGTATATTCCTTCCAACAAATGTTTTGTCAGCAAAAAGCGGAAAATGGAAATTTCAGAGCTTACCAGTATCACCTTCATGTATTTGCCATCGATCAATAAATTTTAGTTATTTTTGAGATTTTCGACATAAGTTCTGAATGAGAAAGAGGTAGTACTTACAACTTTAAACATCGAGAGTGTTTGCAGTTGCACTGCTTTTGCTTTTTAGGAGTACCATCTTTTACTTCACTAGCACTTTGCCTTGGACGTGCTCTTGGAGATTCTGGTTTCCTGAAAACAGTGAGTATTAGCATCATATAGATCATATTAAGTCTAAGCTAACATAAAAGTGCTCCCTGTCACAGCTTTATAATTCAGAGCTCCAAAAATTTGCCTAGAGCCCACAAACACACCCCAAAATTTAACATGTTTGAGGGGAGCAAAGCAAGAGAGCTCTTTGAATATTATGTCCAATTTCAAGCCAGAGCGGTGTGAGACAAGCATCATCATGTATTCTGAAAATGATTTAAAAACTTATCGGCAAATTTAGGACCAAGAAGGCAGAAGGTAATATGATCAACTAATCAGAGACATGTTAGATGGCTAACCACAAATTAATATAAGGTTAACAGTTTGAATGTAAAGTACACCGACAAGCAAAATGGAAGCCAATCCGGGTGAAGCATGCCTATACGTGTACAAATATTGTTTCTTTCCATAAGTTAGCAAGTCAGCTGCAAAATGACTTACAAGGTTGCAAGCAAGGGATCATGATTATCATCTCTAAAGTCATGTATAGCCTCACAAATCAAACAAAATATAGAAACAGAGAGCCAAACTGGATCAAATGAAATATAAATAACAAGAAGGCAAATCCAAATATTTTCTTCACTCTCGGCCTCTCACCTATCCCCGTCTCCTCAGGGATTCAAGAAACAAAACTCATTTCTATCCTTTTTATCTGACACTAACCTACACAACAAACTACTGATTAATTATTTATCCCAATTCCACCAGAAAAGCTTGACTTATCCCTAGCAACACTGCCCGATTTTGTGAAAGGAATCTCAAATTCTGAATTTTTTCGTATAACCAAGAAATCTGTTATTTCAGATTTAGAAACTCAGTGGCGTGGGCCAACCATAAATCTTGACTGTAAAACCTTTGCTATTGAACCAAAGCCCTAGAGGTGTCCCATATTCTCTTCCTACATGCTTAAAGAGGCAATCTTTAGCAGATAGCAAACAAATTATAGAGTTTATAACAAACTTCCAACCACCATTTCATCTAATCCTGCCAAATTTCAGTGACATGAGCTAAAAAAGAAACCTTTTTTTCCAATGAACCATAGATACTTACGGAGGTCGTATTGAAGGATGAGTCGGAGGCACCGCCGTTTGTTTCATCGGCATCAACACCATATGTTGCTGCGGCTGTGGTGGCGGCTGTAATTGTGGCCTTTGCACCGGCGTTAGCTTCACTGGTACGATTTGTGTACCAGACGTCGTCATTACTAACGGCTGAATCTTCTGACTCTGCTCCGTCACAGCCGTAACGGCGGCCGCCGGAGATTGTCCAAACACCGTGAAATCCAGCTGCCTTGCCAGCTTCTTCGCCGGAAAATCCACTCCTGTACCCACCGTAGAAGAAACAACAACCTCCGATTGTCCCTTGTTTGGAGGGAAAGAATCCCCTCCCTCACTTTTCTCCATTCAAACAAAACTCAAAAAATCCTCAACTGAATTCAAAATTTTCAAAATTCACTAATCCTCCACTACAAACATCACAACAATTCCTCAATATCCATCAAATTCCACTAAAAAAAACCTCAAAAATTCAAAATTCATCACGTAAAACTCTATCACTCCTTAATCAGATTCAAATTACAAAAATCCACCAAACATTGGCTCAAAAATCAACAATTATTCACCAAATTCAACAAAAAATCGATCGAAAAACACACACAAAAACGTGTATCTGTGTGTATATACAGACGAAAGAGGAGATTTTTAATTTAATTTTTTTTCGAAGAGGAGAAAGAAGAAGGCTTTTGTGTTTTTGCTGCTCCCTCTAGCTTTTGAAATTCAATTTTTGTAAATATTGGACGGTTAGATTTTGATTCTATTTTCATCGTACGGTGGATAAGGAGACAATTAATCGACGGCTTGAATTCATAGAAAGCGGTGTAGGATTATATCTGGCCGTCGATTAAAAGAGTAATTAGAATTGTGTGTTTGTCTTTTTCTTATGCTCTTTCATCATCTAAATAAGATGACACTTTCATTATTCGATAAACAAAAAATTAAAATATTTAAAATTATACGAAAAGTACTATAAATTATAATTTTTTGTAAATTAATTTAATGAAAAAATACGTAAAATGTTAGTCAAAATTCTTTATAGTTTAACTCTAAAAAAGAAAATCATGATAATTAAAATCGGACAGAGGGAATATATTTTTTGAAATATATATTCTTAATATAGTAATATCATAAAGCAACTTAATACTACTCCTTCCGTCCACAATTGTTTGGCAGGTATACTAAAAATGGATGTCCAAGATTAATTGTCAATTTAAACAATCAAGAAATAATTGGTCACTTTTTTCCAATTCTGCCCTTAATGATAGTGTAGTTCAATTGAAAAGTTATGTAGACTTTTGGTATTCTTGGTATAGTAAGGTTATATTAGTCAAAGTACACTTTATATTAAATTTTCCTTGAGGGGTGTGCATGACCTTATCCTGACAAACAATTGTGAACGGAGGGAGTACAACACTAGAAAACAATTTCAAAATAAATATTCCTCCAATACCAAACACACCAGTATTAAAAATAATTATAGAAAAATAATAAAATATTTCTGCAATACCAAACACACCAATTAATTCTAGCATTCTATTTCATTTAACGTGTTACTTACTTTTATGTTATTACTAGTATTAGAACCCTATTAGTAATAGATTTTTTAAAAGTGCATTTTTATATCTGAAAACATCTAAGTTTATACTTTCTATTTTACATTTAATAATGTGTTTGTATACCCATAGAAATGTCATAACAAGTTACGAGAACACTATAATCAGTTATAACAATAATTATTAAAAACATATCAAAAGCGAATAGAACAAAAATAAAAAACATTCGGAACAAAGAGGGAGTGTCTTTCGTAATGAACAAAATGAGGATGGTGAAACTATGATGATTCGAACATGTAAAGAGGAAATACACAAACACTCCATAATTAGAAGGTAAAGGTGGGTATGGGGAGATTGATTCGACATGACAAAACATATAATTAGTTTAGTGAAGACATGACCCTAAATATGAAGATCGAAAATTAAGATAAAGATCAGTAGGTAGTTGAGCGTTGTTCAGTTTCCTTGTCAATATTTTATTTTAACTATTAGTGCTATTTTATTCTTCAATTTTAGTGTATCATTGATTTTAATCATCATATTATTTGTTGTTGTAATGTTCTTTTCTTTATTTAACTCAGTGGTCTATCAGAAACATCGTCTTTACTAGGACTAAAATTATTAACACACCCTTCCCAAGCTCTCTTGTACAATTACGTTAGGTATGTTATCTTTGTTATAGTCACGTAAACAAGTTATTTAGGAGCTTTTTTTTTTAATAGATTATGAACATATAAAAAAAAATTATTAAAAAAAAAAAAACGTTGAATATTCACCTCCGAATTAGCGCTGCATTTTTCTTGAGAAAATGAAGAGAGTAAGCATTATATACGCCGACATCGGCTTTCAATTAAAATTCGGTTAACCAATGAAAATACGACACGTGGCCTTAAGCGAATAGAGAGCGGGAAAATAGGTGGGCTCGAGAGCACGTGATTTTTTAATTTTTAGCGCACAGGGAAAATGTTGACTTTTGTGGGGACGTAAAACATTAATCATTGTATAATTGAATCAAAATTAATTATATCAAAGATTGGTAATCATACGAAGTGATTTGAATGTCTTGATTGACTTATGCTGATAAATTCATAATGTTATAGCTTAAGAGTGAGGAAATGGAATGCCCTTGAAGAATAGGGACCATTTAATTCAAGTAGAGGGTAGCACAACCTAAGAAGTTCCCTTCAGCACACAAACAATGATAAAAAAGAAATTGATAACCTTGATGTTCAAACCAACTTGCATGATTAATTTCACGGGATACCTGTCACCTTCCACCAGCAACATGTACCAGATAATAACTCTATCCACCAAGGTAAGGACAGATGGAAAGAAATCATATAGATAATATATATTAATTGAGTATATAAATGTGTCTCCGTTTCTCTATTGGTATTCCAATAATGGAATCCATAATTGTTACAACTTGCAAAAACTTGAGAATCCCTTCCAACAAAATATATGAAGTGCTGCATAGTTAAATAGTCTGCAGCAAAAGATGATGTTGATCATCACGCGGTGGTCTGGAAAACAAATTCTGAAAAATAAAAACGGACTTCCCAGCTCAAGAAAACTGAATTGAGAAACCATGATCCGTGGTTGAAACCTTCGTTGGGCCAAAATCATCAAAGTCTGAGTCGGAGTTTAGATCTCTATGAAATTCGTCAGGTGAATCATCATTCTCAGAGCTGTGTTTGGAGGGAATCCTCAATTCAGACGATGGGACTGGCAAAGGATCTTCATTTAGATATTTGTCGTGGAGTAATTCCATTGCAGTAGCTCTACCAGCCGGGTCATAACATAGCAACTTTTTGACGAGAAGAATTTCGTCAGTTGACCTGTTGGATAGACATGCTTCTAAGCCAATCGGCTTATCTACTTTACCGAATGACATAAGCTTGTAATCAGGAAGATCCGCACAACCAGGCCAGACTTCTTCAGATAAGTTCCCCAGAACACTTAAAATTCTGCCTATTTGATCAATGTCAGCATTTCCAGGAAAAAGTGGCTCCAAACGCAGAACCTCTGCAAAAATACAGCCTAGTGACCACAAATCAATCTCTGGTCCATACCTAGTGGATCCATAGAGTAGCTCAGGTGCCCTGTACCAACGAGTGCCGACACAAGATGTAAGTGGAGGAAAACAATCATGCTCACCATCGTCAACATCATACGAATATGTGCCTGGTAAGAGATCTTCCTCAACATAACTCATGGTTCCTGTAGCTAGACAGGAAGTGTCCCCATCTTGAATATTACTATCTTTATCAGTGTCATCGAAGGGCCTGAATCTGAGCTCATCTGACTCTCCAAGACGGGCTGCTTGAACCATAGATCCTGGATCTTCAATAAATACACCTCCTTCAGAAGACACATCTGATATGTGTTTGAAATGTGATGGACCAGCCACAGTTGCCTGATAAGGAGTGGTCTGCACATACGGCTGTTGATTGTCATTAGCTACAAACCCAGGGGCCAGTAGTATCCTTGCCTGTGTGGAGCAAGAGGAGGCAATTAGAAGGAAAAGAGCATTAACCAGAAGTGGACTTGCAAGGAATCTACGCATTTAACGATGTTCCAGCAGAAGAATAAAAACACTATGGATGCCCCTAAGAAGGCTCTATTCTTGCGAGAGAAAATGTTATGCTCATAGAGTTAGAGTGGATCTAACCCGACTTCACTGAGTTCAATAGAACTATTGGTTTTGGCTCGAACTATGTACACATACAAACAACAATAAAAACTGCTACACTGCAGTCCAAACAAGATTAAGGTCTTCTATAGGAATCCTCAATGGCCATGTTTCTCCATTTAAACTCTTCTCCGACCAAAATTATACAAATAATTCTCTATAATCCATATTTCTTTTCATTAAGAACATAAGTTCTCTATTTTCTACTAACAAATAAATCTCTCACAAGGCTAAAAGACTACAAGAAAACATGCGATCTAAAGTGACATACTACTATAAATAAAACATATACCCAACTAATTGGTATCACTGGACCTCCACACATCCCAGTAAACTAAAGGAAGCATGACCTTAGTAATATATGAACCACAGGATTAAGGATCTTGTGGTTCTATCAATTAAGAAGTAACATTCAACAATTGATGCTCCCAAACTAGTCGAAGCAAAAAAGAGATGGTCAACAGATTCAATGCTTGAGTTCATAGTAAAGTCAAGCAATAACATTTAATTTAGGCTCCTTCCCATCCACTGCACGTAGCCGCGCTAGCAGGTACTACAAGCCCTCTGTCCCACACATCTAACCAGCTTGTGTGGTTCACCACTACCATTTAAAGCTCTCATTTGTTGAAGCGGAGCATAGTGCGCTTTAGGCACTGAGCAAGAAATGTCCATACTTGTATAGATTCATATCTTTCACTAAGTCAACATGGATTCCATAATATTGCAACGAAAAGGAAATGTACAAATATATAATAAGATCATACTCCTTCAAAACCTACTAATCTAGTAATCCTATATACAGGATTCGCCTTTGTATTAAAGCTACTAACTCGAACAAGGAGCTTAGTGAGTCCACCTCAAAGGATATCTTTTCGAGCTATATACTCCAACTCTCCTTAGCTGTAAATTCTCTTATGCATTGCAATCAAATTATACTAATAAGAAATGAAAATTCGAAGAGGTTTACATATTAAAGTTCACATCTTGACGAGCTTTATGCCTAGAGAAAGTCTGTTTGTAAGCTCAAATGAATCAGAAATATCATAAAAGGGCACAAATATCCGAATTGATGCATAGTAAACAATACACCTGAAGTATCATATTTTTGCGAGTTTTCTGCCTGAACTATCAAAAACTACTTTTTAATTGATGGATTAATTTGATATTGTTGAGCTTAAAAAAGCAGAAAATAATGAGCACCTGTCCAAAATCAGCCAATTTGAGGATCCCATCTGAAGAAATCAACAAATTCGAAGGCTTCAAATCTCTATGTACAATCGAATTCCGGTGACAAGCATCAACTCCACATAAAATCTGCATCATCCATCTCTTAATCTCCCCTAAACTCAATCCTTTTTCCCATTTCTTCGCTTCCTTAATAAGACAATCCAAATCTGTATGCAAATACTCCAATACAAGCACCGCATCTTCATCCTCCCTCCAGAAATACTCATGTAAAACGACGACGTTTGGACAATGCTGAAGCGTCTGTAACGCTTCGATTTCCCGAGCCGCTGATTGATAATCGTGGATTTCTTTGAGAGCGACGGTGACAGAATCGGATCTCCGTCGAGCTTTGTATACATCGGAATATGCTCCGGCGCCAATCCTGTTGAAGATTTCGTATTTTACGGTGATCTCTTTTCGGGTATGGATGCTCCAGCTCTTCGTTGATGGAGGATCCATATTATTTTTTCTTCTATGTTGAACTGCAAAAGGAAAATTTTGATTATTTTTTTTTACTTTTAAAGAAGAAGATGATGATTGGTTATGTCACGTGAGTTAGAGTCATTGCACGTGCCTAGTTTTAATAACAACAATTATTGAAGTGTAGTTTATTCGCGGGTTAGAAGCTAAGTTATTCATGATATCATGTTCGGTAGGTTTTTTTCTTGCTATATAGAAAATGTAATATATTCAATATGATGTTTGATTTGCAATTTAGAAACTCACTTATTAATACTTACATGTATAAGTGTAATGACTTTCGTGGTCATTTTTACGTATTTTTATTGTTTTCCCCCTTTTTGTAGCTTTTGTGTGGTGTCGGCTATGGGATTTTGTCTTGCCTACTTGGAGGTTGTGATAGCCGTCATCATAGCCCGATTTCTAGTTGTGACAATAAGTCTTACAAGGAAATCTATGTGTTGTTTTATATAAGGTAGAAAATGAAATAAGTTACTAAACTTTGCTTAACTAAACTGGACACTATTATTTTTTAGACGAATTAAAGAGAAAAAAATGTCATATAAATTGGAATAAATGGAGTATTCATTTAAATAAAAATTTAATGTGGGATAGTGAATTTTTTGCCCTCGGTCCCTTTTGTTTCGGTTGTTTAGTTAAGGATCTTTATACATATAGTCAATCGAATTTACTGTTTAATTTTTATAATCAATCTATATGAATTATACATGATATTTAGACCCAAGTCTAACGTTATTCGAAAGGAACAATTGCTTTTAAATTTTGGCTCTATAACAAAGAGAAAGAAGAAAAGAATTATCTAAGGCTATTCCTTAGTAGTAATCTTTGGGATTTTGTTTCTTTACATATTCTTCTCAATCCTAATATTTTCGCGCCTGTGTCAGATTTTCCAAAAAATATGAATGACCTTTAGAGAATCTGAAACAAAACTAACAATATTTTTAAATGAATCCGAGCAACATAAATTGTCATACACATATCAACGAGGGAATCAACAAATTCCCTATGCTTTTATACATCTAGTTTATGGTACAAAACAAATGCTATATGAAGAACAACTTTGCCTAAGTCATTTTAAGATATTTCAAATCATCAAGTAGAAAATGCTAATTTCCTTCTGATGCCACCACCAACAACTTGCATCAACTCAACTACACCTCAGTCCCAAGCTCGTTTTAATAATCTTATGAAATAATATAACACGAAATCCACCTAACATTTTGCTAAACAGCATCACAACCTCCACATACAATCCCCCTGCTATCGGAGAGAAATGAGACGTTAGATAATGAACAAGTTGGAGATAGAGAATCAACAGCTGTGGAAAATTTTCATGTTGTAAATACATTGAGACAGTTTTGAGAGCTGTTAAAAGCCTTGTTATTAGTGAGTTCAACAATGTCCTAAGTCTCTTTCATTATCAAGATTTTGGTCCTCTAACTAATAGCTATGTTGCTCAGACTCTTCCAAAATGTCACCAATGTGTGTTGGATCCTCAAAAAGTAGTACTTTTTCGGAGAGTACGTGCATATAGTTAACCAGACAAAATTGAAGTAGCAAACATTGATAATTAGCTTTCACAGAATCAGAAAATGTTTTCACTTACACAATTGAGCAGCCTGTGCTTCTGTGCCTTTTCTTACTTGAAACTTCCAGCCTCCTAGGAGGTTGAAGCACAACCTTGATTGCAGTATCGAAAACAGCTTTCACATTCTAACAAATACATACAAAATACTTTAGTGAACAGACAATATGTTCGATAACAACAACAACAACATATCCAGTGTAATCCCACAAGTGAGGTCCAGAGAGGGTAGAGTGTACGCAGACCTTACCCCTACCTCGTGGAGGTAGAGAGGTTGTTTTTGAAAGACCCTTGGCTCAAGTGAAGCAAATCAAAGTAGTTATGATAACAGAGAAAACAGGCCAATTAATACGGAAAGCAGTACAGGGCATCAAGAAAAAGAATAGTAACAACAACGAAATAATGCAGTAACTAAAACACAAATGATAACGGATGGTAACAAATATCAAAAGCCAGAAACTACATGTATAAGGCTAATACTATGACGATATGTTCAACAACAACGTTCCTATATAATAGCTAAAAAACGTCTAGCAGATGACGTGTACTTGATGAAGCTGAATGCATTCCATATCTAAGGTTAGTTTGCAGCAGAATTGAAGTACCTGTTGTGTTTTAGAGCTGCATTCTACATAAGCTGCAGCACCGATTTGTTTCCTTAGCTCCTCACCCTGCATTCAAGCTAATCGAGTTATTTGTGATGTTCCATCTATATCAAGCGTTTTACAAATCATAATGCTATATAGCGATAACACACTTGGGCAGGTGTAATGATATTTGAACCCATATGATCAGCTAGATATCCGTTGTCATCTCGAAGATCTGTACATATAAGAAAACATATGGACACAAACTCTCAGGTTTTGATCTTAGGGGCTCGAATACAGTAAAATCCGATAAAATTTGAATCCATTTTGATACTTACCTAACTTTGTTCCAACAAGTACAATTGGAACATCAGGTGCAAAACGACGAAGTTCAGGCATCCACTGCATATAATTCAGAGTAAACAGAGTAACTACTCAATAATGAAATTGCAAATGTGACCATATGTTTGTTCAACGAAAAGACAGCAAACCACTATGAAGGGAAAAGGGTCAAAAATATCACTCTACTATATGAAATATCTCAATTTTACCCCACGTTATACTTTGAGGCCGTTTATACTCTTGCCGTTAGCAAATCCTCTTGTACTTCATCGGATCTCCAACACATATCAAAATACCTTAGGAAAAAGGTTCAAATGTATCCCTTTACTTCTGATTATGATTCGGAATATTTCAGGTTGGAGGTCCGTTAAGACCAAGGGAAAATGAAAAAGGATTTGCAAACAAGTGTATGAAATATGAATGTCCAAAAACAACAATAACAACAACGACATATTCAGTATAGTCCCACAAGTGGAGTCTCGAGAATGGTCCAAAGTACTAAAGGATGATAAGTGAAGACTCTTAAGATTGTACAATAAATTAAGATTGTATACCTTTTTTAGAACATTTTCATAGCTTGCTCTACTGATTAAAGAGAAAGCTAATACAAATACATCAGCACATCTATAGCTTAATGGCCTTAATCTGCTGTAATCTTCTTGACCTTTGAAAACACACACAAAAAATAAAAATCCATAAGATAATAGTAGTAATAATTAAGCACATAAATCAAAGATTAAGAACCTAATAAATCTATTTAAAGAAAAAGTACCTGCAGTGTCCCATAATCCCAAATTGACAATTCTTCCATCCATAGACACATTAGCACTGAAATTATCAAACACAGTAGGAATATAATCCTGCAAAAAATACAACAACATATTCAGTATAATCCCACAAGTGAGGTTTGGGAACAAAAGTAGTTTCGGAAAAAAGAAAAAGCATGCCAGAACTCCTATATTCTTAAAAAGTAACAATAACTACAACAAAATAAGACGATTATTAGTATTACGGCTACAGGTATGGAAGAATAAGCGAAACAACACTCAACTACCTAACTAACCTTTTATTCTAATCTGTATCATCTATAACCTCTTATCTAATGTCATGTACTCATCAACTAAAAATGGATCTTTAAGACTTTTTTCTAGTAATAAGAGTGCAATATGTAATGTGTAAGTTAGACGCACGTCACCTCAAAAATCTAAACAAAAGCCTAATAATTAATTTTGAGAAGCCTAATGGAGTTGGTTCATTATTCATCGAGTTTCGAACTGTTGGGAAGAAATTAAAGAATTAAAACTTACAGTGGGAAATCTGTTACTTGTGTAACAAATTAACATACATGTCTTTCCAACAGCTCCATCACCTACAGTCACACATTTGATGAACTTTGAAACATTCATATTCAAAAAAAAAAAATTCAAAAAAAAAAAATATTTTCTAAAGAAGGATTTCAAGATAGGAAGAAGAAAAAACAAAAGTACTATATATGTTTTTACTCTTTTTTTTTTTTTTTTTTTTTTTGTTGTGTGTGTTTCAAAAAGAAAACATTAAATAAAGAGAGGGTTTATTAAAGTTTTGTCAATAAATTTGAATATTTTTTGAGATGATAGAAATAATGATTATTTTTTGTTGAAAGATGGGACCATGTTTTACTAACGGCTAAGAACGACTTTTGTGGCGAGTTTGGCGATAACTAGCTGTATTCATTTGGCTGTTTCTCACTTGAATTGATACGGTATTAGGGTTCGATAAAATTTAAATTTGTTCTGAATTAAGTGCTCCTAACTAATGCGATTCCGTAATCAGATCAATTCGAACTCAACATCTTTGATAAAAGAATATTTATCACTTTATTAGAACCAACTTTGTTAGTAGTTTTGTCATGCACGTTAAAAAAATGTATGGCATACTTTTCCTGCTCCAATTAATGTGACATAGTCTGAATTGCAGAAAATTTAATAATGTAACGAAGACTTTTAGATTCTATACTCTTAAACATATCATGATATTTGTGTGACTATAACTCTATAAGACAATTAAAACTTATGATTTTAAACACGACATAACATTTACGTGACAATAACAACTTCTCATAAATAATAAAGTAAAAACCATAAAGTTAATTGGTTTCAAATTCAAAATTAAACATAAGTTTCTAAAAGCATAAAAGAAAAGGAAAAACATATAGAAAGGGTCAAACATGTTTTTTTTTAAAAAGATCTTTACCTAAATAGCCGAACAAATTTACTGTTTATAACATGATCAGTATACATAAATTATACATTCACTTTTGATTAAAAAAAAAACTATAACATAACAATCTCTCCTTTCTTTTCAACTTGATCTTCCTCCCAAATTCTTTTATCTTCATCAGATCCATAAGCCCAAGCACACACAATAAAATAGAAAAAATTCCCAACACTCAACAAACAAAGTACCCAATAATAATAATCATAATGACCTAAATTCAAATTATTTGACACCCAACTCACTTTCCCTCCTCTACTTGAAGCATGATCAACAATTTCCACAATTAAACTTCCAACCAAATTCCCAAATCCCATTCCTAATGAAAATAATGCCACTCCAATACTAGCCATACTCTTAGGAAATTGTGAATAATAAAATTCTATTTGTCCAATCGCGTTGAACGCCTCAGCTAGTCCTGTCAAACAATGTTGCGGGACTAGCCACATTGCTGACATGTCCACTTGTGACAGTGGATGGTCCGCGAGCCCCTGGTCTAGGGCTCGCGAACGTCTCTCTCTTTCCACCAGTGCGGCCACAACCTGGGCCACACAGGAAAGTAACAACCCTATCCCCATACGTTGTTTGAAGCTGAGACCTCGTGGTTTCCTTGTGAACCTGGAGATCCAGGGCACGAGGACTCGATCATAGAAGGCGAGCCATGTTGTCAATGTGAGAACCCCAAATGCACCATAGGAACTTGCTGGAATTTGGAAATTACTACCTTTTGATAAATGTCTATCCATTGTATTTGCTTGAAGTACTGGAAATGCATGTTGACTTATTGTTACTGCTATCATAATGCTTGTGGACCAAATTGGAAGTACTTTGAGCAATGATTTGAATTCTTCAACTTGTTGAATTGTACAAAGATTCCATTGATTTGTAGATATTCCATTATTAGGGTTCAAATCTTTCTCTGGATTTCTAATTATGCATGCCTTATCTAGGAACCTATCAAAAAAAAAGTTTGTTATCAATAACTTGTCAATTCAAGATTCAATGAAACTTGCACTTTTTTCAAAAATAGTTAGTTATAGATATATACGGTTGGACCAACTAGTTTATCAACATGACTAAAACATACACGACATATATATTATATATGTACATGTTGTGTATATATAGGTATGTATATTTGGTATAAAATATAGGTATAAAACATAAATGTGCACTTCAACTTGGCTTCAGCTGACATCTATGTTCTTCAACTTTGGGTGTGCACAAGTAGGCACTTAAACTTGTACAAAATTGAACAAATAGACACATTCGTCTTATGTGGCATCCTACGTGTAGTATGCAATGTAGAACGCGTGTCTCTACTTGTTCAATACTATACGAGTTTTAGTGTCTACTTATGTACACCCAAAATTAAAAGGTATAGATGTTAGCTGAAAGTAAGTTAAAAGACATATTTATGTATTATACCTAAAATATGCATAAACTACCTACACACTTATATATTTTGTGAACTAGTTGAGTGAAGTGTTTAGGACTGTAATTATCTAATAAGTTTATGCAACTTAAGATGTAGAGAAGTTTAACTACACAATCATGTTACTTATATAAAATCTATAGATAAATGAGTAATAATAAGTATTAATTTGTAGCTTGATAAAAATGTTATGAACTCACTATAATATATTGAACTACACTAACAATCATATCTTTATATAATAGTTCATAAAATTACCTCTCTATAACAACTATATTCTTTTTAGTAACATAATAATTAACCATTTTTATAGAAATAAAATCTCTAAAATTACCAATAATATGTCTAAACATTTTGATACTTTAATACACAACATTTAAAGATTTTCCAATTTCATTAGAATTTGATATTTAGAAAATAAAAGCTTAGATATTATGCTCTTTTTTCTTCTTTCTTATAACAGTGTCACTATAGCAGTTGAAAAATCTCGAAATCGAAAAATCATACCTTAGTTTATTGGATGGAAAAATAGATCTTGAACCGTTCTCATCATGATGATACCATCCATTAGAATCCATAGGAGGCAAAGCAAGATGTTTATTTTTCCATGCCACAACAATAACTTGAACAAAATTAGTAAACAAACTTTTATTTGCTTTTATTTTAATAAAAATTGTTGAACCTAAAAGGAAAAAAATTGTTGCCAAAAACATTAGTCCTGCTGGTACTCCAAATCCCACAACCCAACCAAATTGTGTCTGAATATACACAATGACTGTGACTGAAATCAACACTGATATTCCTACTGCTGCATAATACCTGTTGGAAAAAAATAACACAAAAATAATATTCGCGATAAATAACAAAAATAAAGACGATATGAAAAATTAAAGAGGATTTTAAAAAGGCAAAATGACCCAGAAAACTTTTGTACTTGGTTTCATTATCAGTTGGACGACCTCCGGGGTCCAGGGTCAACTGACAAACGAAATTAAGTACATGAGTCTTCCAGATCATTTTGCCTTTAAAAAAAAAAGGATGATAGTATTTTTTGGTCCATTTAGTTATTGATAAGTTTTATTGGTCTTTGTAATAAATAACAAGCAAATTTTAGCTTTTTTCGGTCTTAGTTAAAGGCTTTATGTAGGGAACATGTATATTCTAAAAACTTGATACAATATATGGAAAATTAAATGGTAGTGCGGTTAAATAGTATTTTTGTTCCTTAATTATTGATAAATTCTGATTTGATCCGTATAATATTTCACTAAACATATTTAATCTTTAATCAATAAAGATGTTTGCTTTTCTGGTCCTTTTATATAGGAAAAATGTTGTATCTCTAAACTATTTTTAAGACTATATTACCCTTTATATATAGAGTAATAATATAAACGTAACACGACATGAGTAATTTTAAATGGTACAACAAAATTCTCGACAAACATTTTTCATCGAAAACATTTGCGTTAATGAGTGCAATTTCCAACGAACTTCTAACGAGTGTTCAACAGAAATCTTGTTTTTTTTAGTAGCGTGGTTAATAATTCAGTAAATTTTTAAAAATACGCAATCAGCTATCAAACATGAAATTACTTATGACGTTATCATAATAAATTAAATGCATATTACCAATTGAAGAAACTTTGCAAGATCCTTCCATTGTTGGGGTTTTTAGGATTGTCAAATTGATCAGCACCAAATGCTAATGAACATGGCCTAATTCCACCAGCTCCAATAGACATCAATGCAAATGATGAAAATAGAAATGCATATTGAGCTATGGTTGGTTTTAGACAATTTCCTAATTCTAATTTGCAAGCATGTGGCCTTGCTTCTTTAAGTGTAGCTGTTAACCAAAGTACCACCATTCCCTATAATCAAAATAATATATAGTGTTAAATTTAAACTTGATAACGAGCAGAGACGAATTCAGGATATAGAGTCAGTAAATTCAATATGATTGAGTAGTGTTTGTGTTTATGTTTGGCCATAAATAACATATTCATTATTTTTGGGGAATAACTTCAGTATTTGCGATAACATTTACGTTAAAAACGTGAGACGAAAATTGCAAATTGATTAATAGTGTGTCAGTGTAGACTGTAGACTGACTACATTACACCATCTTGAGGTGCAGTTCTTCTCTAGACCCTACATGAAGCTAGATATTTCATGCACCTATTGTTTTTTATACTTAGCTTGAATTAAAAATCACCGATTCAACCAAACACACAAAATATGTCCTAGATCCACCTCAAATAATAAATTTCAATGAAAGTAACAAACAACTAACATATGAATAATAAATTTCACGATGGTCATTCAACTTCGAATTTATCACATAAAATGATCTATATGTGATTATAAACACAAAATTGAATGATTACCGGTCGAATTTACCCATATAACAATAAAAGAAGATCTAGAGAATATATATATATACTTACAATTAGGGTGATGAATGTCCCTAAAGCAATGACATAAAATCTTCCCAAGTAAGAATCAGCAAGAAAAGCTCCAAATATTGGTGTGAAATTTGACATAGCATTCCACCAAAAAAGAATAGTTGCACCACTAGCATTAGTTAAGTGATACTCATTTTTCAAGTACAAAATCATATTTGAAATTAATCCCACACTTGCAACTTTCTCCAATGCCTCATTTGCTGTCAATTGCCATCATAAAAAAAAGGTTAAAAACTAATATATCACTACTATTAAAAAAAAGATAGAAATTGACTTGTCGGAAATGTTATCCATTAAAAATATTCACCACGAGCTTGTTTGGTATGACAGATATCATTGTTTCACGTAAAATATATACATATTTTCAAAATTCTATTTCGATGTTTGGTTGGAGGTGGAAAATATTAATGATTAATACGAAAATTTGTAAATCTAATAATGTTATTTTCATGAAATTTTTGAGTACTATACATTAATAATGGAAGTTATAAATTAAGATAGCTACAAGGTATTTAGTGACTTCCACCCAAGAGTGATTAGGGAAGTTATTTAATTTCCCCCTTTCTTGAAAATTATGATTTCTTCATGAAACATATTTTTTGAAATTATGATTTCTGTCGTACCAAAGGGCTAAAATAATAAATGATAAAATTACATACCAATAATAAAAGGCATGGTTTTGAGGCCACCTAATTTCTTGTCACTTGAAACATCTTCAGAATTAGTTTTCAATTTATCTGAATTGTTTTCCTCAATTTTCTCCATCACCACAAAATTATGACTCAAAAAATATATTTTTAATTCTATACAAAACTTTTGAGAATGAGAGAAAAAAATGATGAGTTTTTTTTTTTTTTCAGAAAAATAGAGAGAAAGCTAATGAATTTTTTTTTTTTTGTTCAACCTATTTAACAGTTTGTTTTTTGCCTTATGCAAAATGATTCCTTTATATGTTTGAAATTTTCCTTAATAAAAAAATCGACAAAAATAATGCCATTTGGCTACATATAGCCAATAATATAGCATGACTTATGATGTCAATTAAAAAAAATTGAGTTTAAGTTATATATAAAGTCGGTCAGTATAATAAATTTTAACTCCACGTTTATCGTTATAAGAAGTAAATATATCTTATGTTCGACATTACAAATCTCATATTTTAAGAAGACGTAGCTACAAACGGTAGGTAGATATCCTTTTTTGAATGACATGATATTGTATAAAATTATTTATATTAACGATGTATATAACTTAAACTTAATATTTGAAAATCACAAATCGATTGATTCGAATTTGCGATATGTAGGGCCCACTAAAATGTCAATAATATCGATCGAATAACTACTTTGTAATCTCAGCTAAGTCGATGACAACAAATTATTGTCATATAGTGAGTCAGTCATTTTTTTTTGGAAGTGTGTTACGAACATATTGTTAACGTTACGGCATCAATTTAATATAATTTTCAAAATAATTAAGCCTAATTGTATACCTTTTTTCATACACTAATAATTAGTGAAATCGAATTTCAAGAATATATATATATATATATATATATCAAATTCACTTCAACTTCAAATTAGTTGATAAATAAATTTTCTATTCTTCGTATCGTTCTATTTAGACTCATTTTATTTATATTTAGAATTAATTGTCTAACTACACATCCTTTTTTACCCTATTTTCTATTATTTCCTACCATTCCAAAAAAATTACAAAAATCCCTCTTTTTCATAATTTCTCTGACTTTTCCGGATATAAACTATCACCCCAAGATTTTTTTCCTTTTTTCAATCCTAAAATCACGTATCATCAATTATCTCCATCACTCTATTTTTGAATTTGAAATCTTTTCTCTTTCTGATTTATCATTGCAAGTTATTGAAGAGATAGTTATTTTTCATCTTCTTCTTCATTTTTTTTTTCTTTCTACTTCATCAGGTATCGATTCTTTTATTTATTTATTTAGCTTTTTCATCTACAAATTTAATTGAAGAAGGATGCATCTAGCCCACTTTTCCAGATACATCAAATCTTTTATTTATGTGATGCGAATTCAAATTTATCAAGATTTTAAAATGTTAAAGATCCCAAAAGAAGGTATCACTGTGGGCTTGTGGGCCTTTGTTGGAAAAGCTAAGCCCACTTCATAGTTAGCCCATCAAAGGGTGAATTCCTCTACATAAAAAGAAAAGTGAGTATTTTTATTGGTGATACTTTTAAAAGAAATTCATTTGGCATTTATTGGGGAAAAATAACAAAAATGGTTTTTTTATTTAGGTGTAAGTTCAAAATCGTTCCTTAAATATACTTATTAGTTTTGATTCATTAAATTTATAAAAAGTGAGTATTTTTGGTATATGCTGAATATTTAATCAAGCTCGGATCGTTAGGTTTAATATGAGCCATAAAAAAAGGCAATACAAACTCATACATGGAAGTGTATTTAGTATATATAGTTTTGATTTCGATGGGACTTTCCTAATGTTTCTAGTTGTTATTTTTTTCAAAGTTCTCATCGAATGTAATATCCAAAGTTTATTAAATATTTGATGGAAAAGAAAACTTTCTTTTATCAAACATAAAAGACCAAAATTGTTTATGAGTATATCTTATGGATTATTCTAAACCTACTCCTAAGAAAACATTTTTGTCATTTTTTTTTCATTTGAGTCTCATTGGTTTTATAAACTACTAGTAAAATTATATGCTATATACCATGTCTATAGTAATAAAAATGAATCCAAATTAATTATGCATTGGCATATGTATTTGTTATGGCATCTTGGAAGTGGCAATTTGTCAATTTTGCATCTGAAATGATTTACTTACTTAACGAGGTTTATTTGTATATAAATACAAAATAGTCAACTCGATGGGGAGCGTTTTACTTTCTTATTGGGCCTATTTGTATGCAAATGCAAAAGTATAAATTTTAGGAATCACATAGTTTTAATATGAAATTACAATCTATTTCTATTTAGTTTGTAATTATATTAATCCTTGAAAAAGTAAAACAAATCGGATACATAATAGTCAACTTGATAAAATTTCAGACGACGTGCATGGTACCCAATTTTGACGTTGACATTTAATTTACTCTACAACAATTAAAAGAGTTCAATGACAATAATATAATTATCTCGATATTACATATAGCTACGATAATAAATATGTGTATTTATAACCAACACTCTATATAAATGTCCTTTAGTGACTTTACATGCAATGAAATTAACACAATGACAGCTAAATGTTTTTGCAGCAATAAATATTATCGTTAAATCTTTTTGTGGCAATAAATATTGCCGCTAAATGAAAATTCTATTGTCACTAAATGTTTTTTTGTTGTTATAGTGTTGCGTCTGCTCCTTAAACTTTTTTGCACGTATACTAATCTCGAGACAACTTCATCGTTACAATATTTAGCGTTAATTTTGACTAAATCAATTTTATCTAATTGAAGTTCAATCATTTTGCCAGAAATTTAGTTAATATGGCCATTGTTATTGGTGTGTACACACCTTATTAATGGTATGTTAAATTAGTTAAAGAAACATTTTTTCTTTTAGAAAGCACTACAAGAAGTGGTTGCTTAAAGTCTTGTCAAAAAATGGAAGACTTACTTAGTGACTTTGTTGTGTATCACATAATGCAAAGTTTGAAATTTGAGGACTCTTTAATTTTATGGTTATCATATTGCTTCTTATCTTGTGCCTTAAAAGATTCTAAAAATGACCTCCACTTAGTCTATTGTGGGCTTGTGGCTAGAGTTTAAGGATTATAATAATGGAGGCCTTTCTTGATATAGAAAAAATATACAACTTTCCTCTACTTGGTTTGGTCATTTTAGGTATTCAACATAAGTAGGTATTGATCGAGACAGATTCAGAATTTAAGTTTTATAACTTCAATAATTAAGGTTCATAGTTAAATTCATTATATTTTATACATAAAATTATACTTCACAATAAAAGTACTGAATTCAAATGAACGTTAAACTAGTACTCTACATTCGTCTCTAATCATAAGTCATATCAACATTATGTATATCGATAAAATCTTAAACGCATCTGATATTTATATCAATTTATTAAGTACATGTATGATACATATTTTCATATGCATTGGTATCATCCATTAAAATTCATAATTAAGGGAAATAATACATAGTTTACCCCATGACCTGGAGACCAAATCCCAACAACACATTATCAGTGGTAAAACAATTTCCTCTACACGTTATTTTTTATTTGAGAGTGTTACTCTCTTTAAAAGAGTATTCAAATGCATAAAATAAACAGTCTATCTTGATATAAACATCGAGTTTAGACAAGTTTTAAATGTTGTTATATCTTCACTCACCAAAATACACATCCTTCTTTCCTTGAGCATAATCACAAAAAAGTAGTACTTTGTGTATAAATATTAATTAACCCAATATGATGCATACCACAAAATGTAACAATTGATAATAGTTATATTTTGAGCAATAAAACAATAATGGGGTGGTGGCGCAGTTGGCTAGCGCGTAGGTCTCATAGCTAAAGAGTGATCCTGAGGTCGAGAGTTCGAGCCTCTCTCACCCCATATCTTTTTCTTAATTTTTTTTTTTTGATCGTACAACCTAGCAAGGTAGACATAAATATCGAAAAATCAAATCGAATTAGTTTTCAATTCTATATTTTCTAAAACTTTGGTTCTCAATTTTAGGGTCATGGGTGCATCGAAGAAACGAAGTTTTAAGACATGTTCAAAAAATTTATTTTCTTTGCTTTTATATGGTTTCTCAAATAATGAGAGAATTTCTTTTTTCTTTTATGTGTATTTATTTTATTTATTCAATAATATTCACCTATTCGACCTTTTTAAAGTTATTTGGTTGAGTTTTACTCTTATCTTTGAATACCCTCTCAGGAAATTAGAGAGTGGAGAAAGAAAGAATAATTAAAACATAAAAACGATTGTCAAAAATTCAATTTTTGATAATCATAAAGATTATTTGAGATGGATCTTTAATCGAAGTTATCAAAAAACTCGTTAATTAATTTAAAAGAAAGTCAATATTGAGGCCTTATATCTAATCAAACCAAACAAATCTATATTAATTGTCGTTGCGTTGGAACGATATAGTTGGAATTGTTTTTAAGTCATCTGTGAGGTTATTTATTGTTTCTTAATTGCTGACATTCTTCACAAATATATAAGAATCAAAATTTAAAAACCAAAGTAAATCAAATCAAACATGAAAAAATTGAGTCGACTACATGCACATTATTAAAAATTTAAAAATCAAACTGAAATTTAAAAGGATCGAACAATCCACCCCACCAAAAAAACAAAAAAAAACGAAGGCCTCTAACCATTATTGGATTATATGGCACAAAGAGGTGAATCACATCAAATTATTAAACCTTTTACTCTTGTCATCTTCTCATTCTTTGCCATAATGATCTACCATTTTCCTTTTTCCATATCAGTAGTACTACACTTAATTGGTCATGTTATTCAACAACACAAACTCTAAAAGGGTGGTTGTACGGGAATGAGATAAATAAAGTTATTTCGTAAAATTAGTTATTTTTTTTTTATATATAATTATTTTATTATTATAGTATAAATAGTGAAATAAATAATATCGGAATTAGCTAATAAAACTCATAACCAAATATTTAATAAAATAATCTTGTATTTTATTAAGAGCTTATTATCCTTTATTCCTCATATCAAAGAACCCCGAGGGTACTCTTGGTAAATACCACCATGGCCGGAGTTAGGGAGTTCAAAGGGGTTCATTTGGATTTTATATATATATATATATATATATATATAAGAAGGTACTCAAAATTATTTTATATGTATACTAACAAACATTATTGTATTTTTTTAAAGCCTTTTATTTCTTTCATAAACTTCATATAGACTATCACATAAAATGAAATGAATTTTTTTTTTTGCTTAAATTGTTAAAATGATTTATGCCTAGTTATAAACTATGTTGGTCAAACTCTTTAAAGATGTTGATGAGTGAGTGTTGGATCCTTCAAAAATAATGAATTTTTAAAGGATACGACACAAATGTGACAACGATTTTGAAGCGTCCAAGGGGTTAGGTTATAACAAAAAGGTTCCCATGACAAGAAACAAGTGGAAGTTACGTACAATAATTCATGAAAGTTTTTCTTTATGTTGGAACCCAATAATTATTTTTTTGTTGTGATATATATATATATAACTCATTAGTCATGAGGTCCTTTTCCTCACAAGGGCTTTAGTAAAACTCTCATTTTACACAGTACACTTATTAGGAATTGTACTAATAAGTATTCATTGAATTTATATATCATGTGACAATCTTGGATAGGGGAGACACACCATATTTGGTTTCTTGGTTTGAGGGGCCAAAATATTTCTCACGAGAGTCAAATTATATAAATTCTTATATATCAATAATTTAAGATATGTATCAATTAGGGGTAGTTACTGTAAATAAATATCGTAAAAGTGAAAAATAATATTGCTAACCATTATTTTTGGTTGTGATATGTATCAACTAGGGATAGTTACCGTTACCGGCACTTAGCAGGTTCACCGCTAAGGGTATGTGACGTCCATGATGAAGGGGGGGTTGAAAAAAAGGAATGTCAGTGTTTTAGACCAATAAATTTCTGAAGAAAGAGTGCACATGATATACACCTTAGGTGAATTTCATATCAAAATAGAAAAAGAGAAATTATGTAAAGAATTTTATAAAATATAGTACAAGTGTACAACTTTTCATGGTACACGTAATTTTAGGCTCAATGATAACGTAGCTCGATGGACAAACATGATTAAGCCAACATAAAATTAATATAAGATAGAAATAGGTTGATTTAATGAATGTTTATATCTTCCATTTTCAGTAAATTATCTTCTTTATTCCTTCCATCACCATAAAACGGATTCCATTGTCTGAAGATTAATGTTTAACATAATATATTAGACTATAACCTATCATGATGAGCTTACATCCAACCTATAGGTTTACCAAAATTCAATCTCTATTACATTGATTTTCGTATCTCAATAAAAATAGAAATACATAAACTTCAAATTTAAGACATAGCGGCCCTGAGTTACTAACTTAGATATATATATACTAATTATTTTGAAAATAATACTATGGTGACTATGTCCAAATTCAATTGATCTTCTGCTCAATTGAATTTGATGATTGAAATTATCATGAGAGATTTTAGGCAATGCATGTTGCACTTTCAATTGCTTTTTAAGATTCCATTTCCAATAGTAACCTCCACTAGCAATCTTCTTGATAGATTTCCCAAATGGCTAGGATAACTACTCTAATTTAGTTGTTGAGATCGGATATATGAATTCTAGTTAAATTATTAATAAAAGTAGATTCAGAATGTTAAACTTGACAAATTAATTAACCTTTCGAGTTTCTATCATTGAACTCATGATATATATCACATTCTAAATTTATAGGGTTAAAAATTTAATATTTATTAATTTTTTACGCATATATCTATGTTAAAAATATTATGTTTTGTTCGACCTATTTGAAACATATGCTCCATCTGGTTTTGTTAGACTATGTTGTTCAAACTTTTCACTAAATACTGAAAACATTTTAGGAGTGTCTGAGCAATATAAAATTATTAGTAGGATAATACTTTGAGAAAACTTCTATATATTTTGATCATGTTCATGTATCATCTACAACTTGGCTTTAATTTATGCATGATTTGCTGAAACTTGTAACACTAGTTGTTGCAATAGAAGTTCAGTCTCTTCCCATAAGTCATGTATGTTTCCTAATAAGCAAGGTCCCATGACAAGAAACTAAGTGGTGACGGGTGAGTCTTAACACGTTAGAGTCACAAATTTTATTTTATATAATTTTCTTTTAAAATTTCAAACTTATAGCATAAAAATTTAAAATTACCTTTGTTATTACTATTGTGTGGGGGGTGGGGGGGTGGGGGGGTGGGGGGGATCAGAACTTAATCTATATTATTTCCTTTTTTCTATTTGCGCAACACTGTTTTAAAAAAAAGATTCAATTGAATTCCTTCGATTTATTATATGTGACTATGTACCTTCGAGATATATCACAAAAGCGATATGGTGTATGATAGGTTAACTTGAGCTCATTCTAAATAATCTAAGTTCGTCTCTAATGTTCATGGTCTCTTATCATAGTCGTGTTTGCGTTCAGTTTAAAAAAAAAGAGTCAAAATTTAAAATTTATAGATTCAAAACTAATTTTCATCAAATTCATAGGTTATTTTATTAAATATTTAATACTTTTTTTTATATTCAAAAATAATTTTAAAGCAAAATTTAATAATTCATCTGAGCTCGTATCTAATACTGTAACTCTGCCCAACTTGATATTGACACATCAACATGATGTTTTCTTGGTGGGACTTAAAGTTATAATTTCTCATGTTTAATCAAATCTCAAATGGGGTCAATTTTATGTTGTTTCAAGATTCATCTTGTTCCCAATTTTTAACAACCTAAAAAGTCTTCCCTATGATTATGACATCCATTTTTTTTTTCACATACTTACACATTCTATGACTGTTAGCTGTAATAGCACTTCCCTTGCTGCATATTTCACTTCACACTTTTTTTTTAGTATACTTATTAGTTACTAATATTTATTTTGGGTTCAATTAATATAAATTTTTATTGATTTTTTATTTATTTTAAGAGTAAAACATTTTCTATCACATGCGATGTCTTTTTTAGTCTTTGAGAAATGATAAGTATTGTTCACTAAAGGACCCATAAAATTTGGGGTTAAACAAAATTGGTCAGAAAAATTTATGGACTAATATACAAGAAAATTTTAAATAATCTCGAATTTCTATTTCATGCTTTAGGAACTTCTAAAAAAGCGATGTTGATCTTTGAAACACAATGGATATTGGTCACTATCGTTTTGAATGGACGCACAAAATTTTAAGTCAAACAAAGTTATTTAAAAAAAAATATATGAACTAATATACATAATTTTTTTAGATAATCTTGAATTCATATTTTGTGATCCCAAAACTTCAAAAATAAATAAATAATATAAGTGTTGCAGAAGTAATGTATATCATTCACTAACCATGGACGAATTCATATATTATAAGAATCAAAATTAAAATTTACTTATAATTATGGGGGGAAAATGCTAATATTATGCATGCTTTAGAAAAAGTTGTAAAAAAAGAAAGCAAGAAAGCTAAAGTACCTTTTTACTGAAAGAATTAGCTGTGTTTTATTTGTCCCTGTTTTCACAGCCTTCTTCCTATATAATATAAATATTCTCTTCTAAGTTTGTCGTTTATTAAAAATCTGATTTATCTATATCATTTTATTTATTTATATCATTATTTATTAATTAAAAATACAATTTTGATTTTACAAAAGTATTTTTACGTATGATCTATTTTGATTCAATCATATTATTAATTAATTTATTTTTTAGGAAATTACTCAAATATATCATTAAACTGTCTCAAAAAGGCATATTATATCATTCGTTAAATTTTGACTTATCTATGCTATTTCAGTTAATAAATAATGACATGAATGAACCTTTTTCCAAACGATAATGATAAAGATTAACCAGTTTTTCAACAAATAATATAAATAATTTTTTTTGACAAAGTTAGATAACATATTTAAGCCTTTTTTCTTTTATTAAATGCAGTCATTTTAAAAAGAAAAAAACAAATTTATTATATTTTAAAATAATACAATAAAACTGTTATTTATCAGTATGTTTTTAATATTGGAAAAGTAAAATAGATGGAGTAATTTTTATCGTTTAGTTTTTCATCCAGTGTTTTGATATACATATTAGGGTAAAATGACTCTAACAAAAGCGATTTCGTATTCAAAAGTTCTCCAAAAAAGATTAAGAAGTACTTACTACTCCATCATGAACTCGTGTTAGTGAGTGAGTATTTCTCTTATTCCAGTTCTATCTCTTTCTGCTACAGTGAGTGAATGTGTGTGTTTTTGTAGGTGAGAGATCACACATGGCATAATTGTATAAAATTACAAACAAGCTACAGAAAGCCCAAATATCCCTTTTTTTATTTCTTCTTAACAATCAAGAACTCAAGCACACTGCTACATTGATAATCTTGCACACCATTTTCTTGAATTCTTTCTGTTAGGGAAACTCTGATAAGAGCTGTGTTTCATTAATGGACAGTAAAGATTTGAACTTTAAGGCAACTGAACTTAGACTAGGCTTGCCTGGTTCTGAATCACCACCAGATAAGAATGATTACCCACTTGGGGTTTTGAAAATTTTCCCTTCTGGAGCTAAAAGGGGTTTTTCTGATACCATAAATGGTGATTCTGGGAGATGGGGTTTTGGATCTGAAGTTGATTTTGCTAAAAATAGTAGCTTTATTGTTTCTCCAAAGGGTGTAAAAGTTGGAAACAAGATTCTTGGTTCTGTTTGTACTGAGAGTAGCTCTGTGAAAGAGGCAACTCCAAAATCACCTAGACCAGTGGAAGAGAAAAAGGCACTGATTTCTAGTACTAATAGTCATGGGGTTGCTCCAGTTGCAAAGTAAATCTTTCAAAACTTACCCTTAATAAGTTCTTATATAAGCTCTTGATTAGCTATAAATTAGGAAGTTGAAAAGTTGAGTTTTTGATGTTGTGTTTCCACATGCATTTTACTTTTAGAATTTTTTTTTGATGTATTGTTAGTGGAAGTCCCAAAAATCCAAAATTTGGTATGGCCAAATGCTAGCTTAGATTCATAGTATGATGCAAGCATGTTTTGGTGTTTTCTCTGTCTCTTTTCCTTAGAATACATGTATTGTCTCCATGTCCTCACCGGAGAAATTGTTGATTCTCAGCACTTTTGTGTATTGTGTACAGAAGTTTCTTTTGTTGTATTTGCTCAACCTTCAACCATCACAATATTTTTCTTGGAGAATCCTATGTTTTTTTCTGTATTGTGAGGATTCATTATGAATTAACTAGTTTTATGCTGGCTTTCAGTGTAACACAACCCTCTTATACTTTGCAACTTTTTCACCTATATGGACAGTTTTCCTCGATCGTGTGCTATCATTAGCTAAATCTACATATTTTTATTAGTGAGGATTCATATAGCCGACCCCTACTTGGTTGGGAATGAGGTGTAGTTGTTGCTGTTCTTTTGATATTGTATTGGTCATAGACGACCTTAAAATGGAGCAACATGGTTAGTGACTTTAGATAAGAAGGTATGTAGGTCGAGGATCAGGGTAGTAGGTAGCCAACTAGCCGAGTGTGTCATACTTGTATGTGGGAGAGGCAAGGGGGCAGAGGCGTATCCGGGAGGGGGTCACCGGGTTCACGTGAACCCATGCTCCCCTCCCGAAATCATATATAGTAGTGTTATATTTTTTTTAAAACATTTAAATATAGATGTGTGAACCCACACTTGAAGTATCATAAAATGACGTGCGATGATGATTGGGTGAACCTTTCTAAGTGAGGTTAGAAATATGGATCTTTTTTTTTTTTTATGACAAGCGAAACCCGCAGCCGCTACCCTTTGAGTGCGCACAGGGTAAAACCCCCGCTCCTATGCAATAGCTCGCAAACCACATAGGAGAGGTAACCCGCACTAGGCAAGCCCGACACGACGAACTCGACCCAGAAGGCAAACCCCTTGCTTTCGCTGGCAAGGGGTTTCGAACTTGAGACCTCCAACATGGAAGTCCCAAGCCCAAACTAGTGGGCCACCCCAAAGGGTATATGGATCTTTTATCTATCTTGTTTTATTTTTCTTTCTAACTAAAATTGGGTAACAGCTCTATGAGAGGTTTGGATAGATCATAGATAGAAAATAATTTTGGACCTATAATTTTAAAATTTTAATGATTTCTAGTGATAAGACCCTAAATGTCAAATCTATCAAAATTTATATCTTAGATCCACCTTTTCGTAATAGTGCACCCATCATCTAAAATCCTAGATACACCTTTGCAAGGGGGCTTGTTCCCTCTGCCCATCTTCTACTTATTAAGTAGTATTAGCTCATATTTGCCTAGTAGACTATTCTTCAATTTTAATACTACATGTTGCTTCTTTTGCTTTGTTCATCTTGTTCTTCTGCTGCTATGATTTTCTTTTCAATCCTGCTTTGATTTTGCTTCTTTTGAGCTGACGGTCTGTTGGAAACAACTTCTCTACCTCACAATGGTAGGGGTAAGGTCTGCATACACCCTACCCTCCCTAGACCCAACTTGTGTGATTACATGGTTATTGACTATTCATATAGTCAAACCCAACTTTCTGGAGATTGAGGCATCGATGTTGTAGTTGTAATCGTATGATTTGTTGTAGTCATTGCTTAAGTTGAATCTCTGATTAATTGGTTGTACTGTTCTCTTCTTTTTCTGTTTGTTAAGCTTGTAATTCCCCCTCCCTACCAACTTGGCGTAATTTTGTCTTCACTTTTGCATCTAGCTGTTCAGTTTTGACCTGTTAAGTTCTAGAATCAAGATAATTAGAACCACAAATGAATTGAAGCTTCTTTTATTATTTGTTCAGGGCACAAGTAGTAGGATGGCCACCAATTCGATCTTTTCGGAAGAATATGATTAGCAGTCCTCCAAAGACCGAGGAAAATACAAATGCTAAGCTAGTAGCAGGTTGTCATTATGTCAAAGTCAGCATGGATGGTGCTCCGTATCTGAGGAAGGTCGATCTTACTATCTACAACAGCTATCAGGATCTATCTTCAGCACTGGAGAAAATGTTCAGTTGCTTCAAAGCTGGTAATGCTTTATGAAAAACATCAAATGCTAATTCTTGGTTTTTGGTTCGTTATGACTTGTTCCGTTGAGGGAATCTCCATGAACGCTTCGTGTGATTATTCTTTTCGACTCTGAAATGTTGAACGAAATGTGATGGTAGTCTAATGAAGAAGCTTTTTACTGGTCACAGTTTCAATTTTGGACTTTGTACTGAGTTTGCTATCTTCTAGAAGAGTAATTGTTATATTCTCTCACTGAACTGACCGTTTTCTTCACTGCCCTTTTTCCTTTTCATTACTACTTTGATTTGCTTCAATTGAGCCGAGGTCTTTTGGAAACAGTTTCTCTGCCTCCATGAGGTAGGGGTAATTTCTGTTTACACTCTACCCTCCCCTGACTTTACTTTGTGGGATTTCACTGGGTATGTTGTTGTTGTAGTTGTCACTGAAACTGACCTTAAAAAGCTCAAATCGATACCTTTGTTGTTCCAAGTTGAAATATATTCGTTTTAGTTCTCTGAAATTTCAATGTTCTTTATCTTGATCAAGGATTTACACCCTTAAAAGCAGCGAAACATGCTGCTTGGGTCAGGATGTGTTGGTCTTTTGTTGCTTGCAACTCTTTAAAAAGCCTTTTTAAAGCCTAAAGAAAGATAAGGTGCTTAAACAAAGCGGTAGGGGTAAGGTCCGTACATCTCACCCTCCCCACAGCCCACTTGTGAGACCTCACTGGGTATGTTGCTGTTGTTTTAGGTTGTAAATATTTGAGTAAAAGTAATAATTTATATGCAGTCTTGATTGAACGAATAGTTCCACATTAACATAAGTTCACTAGCTACATCTTACTAGCATGCTTTCATTTTTTCCCTTCTGCATTAATGGCCTGTTAATTTTGAGTATTATCTATAATTTATCTAGGTCAATGTGAAACTCAAGGCATTTCTTTAAGTGATGGACTAAAAGTAAGCAAATTGGCGGATCTTCTACATGGATCGGAATATGTTCTTACCTATGAAGACAAGGACGGTGATTGGATGCTTGTCGGTGATGTACCATGGGAGTAAGTCTTACATTTTACATCAATTTCTTTTAAAAATTCTACGAAAAACTTTCTTAAAGCTCACAAACATGTTAGTTTGTTAGAGCTCTAATGCAGTAAATATGATTTTGAACCTGTCTTGACGATAGAGGACTGGTGTAAATGCCTGTTCACGCTACAATCAGAGGCGGACCTAGAGTTTGCCAAGGGGGTTCACCCGAACCCCCTCGCCAAATAATTACGTTGTATATTTAAGGTATTTTAAGAATTTTTATGTTTATATATTGATTTTGAACCTCTTGAATATAAGATTAGAGGTTGGCTTAGTGGTTGAGAGGTTCAAACCTCAAATCTTAAGCACTACTCTCTTTTTTTCCAAACCCCCTTAATGGAAATCCTGGATCCCCCACTGGCTACAATAATACTTTGCCTCACAAGCTTCATAAATTTACTATCAAAGTTAACTTATATTTTGCTGTTCATGAAGATCCCACCAGACGCCCTTTACGTTTGACAAGCCTTGAACTAGATTAGAATCATTCTCAACGAGTCTTATGATATTTGTCCAAGAGAGTTTAATTGATCATTCCCATCAGTTGAACATCACTCATTTTTACTATGTAATTCCTACTCGTCGTTTTTTTATGTTTGTAGGATGTTCACAGAATCCTGCAAGAAGCTGAGGATCATGAAGAGTTCAGATGCAAATGGTCTAGGTAATTACATTTTGCTCACATACATCTGAGAAATGCATCCGATTTTGTTTACTACATCGACTACTTCCATTACGAAATGTCCCAAACTAAACAACGCGAGAATGAATGTTACATTATATGACATGTAACATACAGTATATGTCCTGTTTCCTGCAGCTCCAAGAGCCACAGAGAAGTGCAAAGATCATTAGAATCTGCAGTACTTTTGCTGCAAACGTCCAATCTATTCTCTATAAGCAATGAGAAGTCGAAATTCATGTGTTTCTTCCTATACATGTCAAGGTAGATGGCCAAATTTGGATTTGAAGATCAACGCCAGGATTTCGAGTTTCTCTGTCTTAGAAATCTTTAGTGTTAACTATTTGTGTTACATATATATATTCATAATATGCAAGAGTATTCCCATTTATAGCTTTAGTAGGTATGTTGTGCTATTTTTATTTTTTTTCCTGTATTGTTACTGTTTGAGTCTCCAAGGCTTATGAAAGAATATGTAAATGATCTCACTTTTGTTTATAGAAGTCTATTTGTATGTGCATCTCGATTAAATTCATGGAGTATCTACTACCTCCCACCAGCACTGGTACTGGTATTTTGATATGTTTAGTTGGTTGTAATAAAACATATGGATAAGAACTCTTGCTCATGAATAATAAGCCAAGTAGAATGAAGATGGTATCAAGTATCGCTAAATTTGTCAAAGCTTGTGAATAATTAAACAAACACCTGCAAATTTTGTCGATCTTTCTAAATAACTTAACAAGATAGATAGAATGAAGATTGTATTAATGTTATACCTTTGATTTGATAGGTACAACGAAGATAGTACTAAACGTATGCCCTTGTGGCATAACTTGTGAAAGTGTAATTTTCATTCTTCAGGGTGTATAACATCGATGTACGTTCTACATTAAAAGTTCAAGATCATACATTTCCGAGGTCAAGGTAATTATTGGTTGGTGGTTCTAGTAGTCCAAATTTCTCAACTAAATTATGGCCCAGTAAAATCCATATCTTTAGCCCACTGAAGAAAGCCCAAAACTCTCAACTCAATCCACTACTAAAACTATAAATAATGTATAAATTATAGGAACCACATATTATAAGTACTAAATAACATCTTATCCCTTCTTGTTTTCTATTTACCAAAAATTCCTTAAAAATGATGTTTGCGGGATACATAGTGTTGTGTACGGGATACATTAGGTTTGATACATTCCACATAGCGGGATACATAGCGTTGTGCACGGGATACATTAGGCTTGATACATTCCACATAGCGGGATACATAGCGTTGTGCATGGGATACATGCGGGATACATAGCGTTGTGCACAAGATACATAGCATTTGATGCATTCCACATAGCGGGATACATAACATTGTGCACGGGATACATGCGGGATACATAGGTAAATAAGGGATTTTTGAAAATTTTGAAATAAGTAGGAATAAATGGATATTAAGGTAAGTAAATGAGTGTAGTTATGTAATTTGTCCATAAATAATTGAGTGCATATTCAAATAGTTATAGGTATTTATTCTTTTTGTCTAAATTTATATGACATGTTTTTTTTAGTTTATCCCCAAAAAATGTCACCTTTTTATATTAATGAAATATAATTTATAGTTAGATAAATATCTAAAACTCATCTTTGAGTCTTGCAAGTTACAAAAGTCATTCATACATTTTTAAACTCCGTGCCTACACTATTAAAAAAACAGTAAAAACTGACCTCCAATCAAAAGGCCGTTTTTTGACCTTTTTTTAGTAGAATTGGTCAAACGTTATCACAAAATCGAAACAGTGAGAGTATTAGATTTCTCAAGAGAAAACTATTGAATTCATGTGAATTCAGTAATAAATCTTCTAAATCCGCCCTTAGCTACAACTTCACTCAGACTAATATGCCATCTGGATGAGCTGCATGGATGCTGAGTTTTCATAAGCAAGTTGGCTAATATAACAAATACAATTTGCTAATAATCAAATTAAACCTACAACAAATGTTTTCATATTATTCAAAAGCTTAAAGTACATATGGAATATATGTTGAAAACAAACAAACAATATGTCCATCATCAAGTGTTATACTATAGTACTTCACAAAATAAAAAGTTTGTTCAAGGAAGTTTCCTTTTTAGTACATTAATTCTAATTCAAATATAATTACTAAATATATCCCACATGTTCAATAAAAATATTAATGGACCTAGTTGGTTCTTTTACTACCATCACTTATGAGTCACTCCATGTGTTCATGAGTCTTTCTTGATGTAAAATATTTATATATATGGCAGGCTTTTAGGAGTATACTACTTACTTTCATTGCTTTAGCAAATTGATATATAAAAAATTACTATGCATCACCTTTTAACAAATGAGGCTTTGCTTAGCTGGTTGAACATCTTCATTTAATCGATATGTGAAGGTTTGAGTTACATTAGAGGGTAAGTGAAAATACTATTAATTCTTCTGATAGTGTGAAAAAAGAAAAAATAATACATAAACAGATAATCAAACTTGATCATATTGTTGGCAAGTAAGCACCCCAACTTTAAGTATGTATATCTAGAACAACCTTAATTTGTCTTCACTGTGTCAGTTGAATACTTCAACTTACAAATTGATCATTCAGACAACTTCAAAATTTATGTGCATACCACGTCAACGTCAGGTGTCCACGAGACATAGGTGAAACGATTTGGACTGATTAGTTGTTTGTTGAGATCAAATTGAGGCGTCTAGATGTACACTCTTAAATTTGGAGTGCTTGTCAAATGAAGTCAAGCTTGAGTGTATGTTTGTATATTATGTCAAAGAAGAAGATATCCTAAGGGTGTATTTGGTATAATAGAAATGTTTTCCTAAAAATAAGGATGTAGTTACTTACCTATTTTCTAGTCTTTCGTAAATAACAAAAAATATTATCCCAAAAAAATTTATATACAATTTAGATAAACACTAAAAAGGTGGATCACAGTGAGGCTGATCAAGGTGGGGGGTGTGGGAAGACCATCAACATGGAATGCCACTCATTAAAACCTAATTTAGAATTAAAAGCTTATTAATTTCTCTAATAACCTCAAGTTAATGTACGATAATGACTTGTTTCACATTCAAATATTTGTAAATATTTAACAAATATTTAATTCATAAACATAGTTTGAACAAAAGTTATAATTGGTAAACTATCACATTGAACTTTGGATCCTTGTGAAACTTGTTTTAAATCATTTTCTTGAATTTTGAGAAACATTTTGACCAATTAATCATAATTTGTTTTTGTTTTTTTAACAAAACACATCCTAATTGATAACATACATTTGACCAAATCTACTAGATTGGATGTGCATGCTTTAAGTACTTTTTAATATTTCTCAAGTTCATTGACTATTAATTGATTGATCAATGTAGTGAGAAGCTTAACTTAGTTAATTAGCTAAAATTATTCTATGGATATATGTAATAGTAGATATTGTAGATGTTGATCAACACAAGTTTTTTATCGTGAATTAATAAGAAATTTGTGTTTTAAAAATATGATTTTCTTACTTAATAAACTAATTTAATGGGAAAACACTTGGTGGACAATAAATTATACTGAAATACTAAGAAGCTTTCTAATGTTTTCGTATGTGAGTATTACTTTTTTTCTTTTCTTTTCTCATAGATTCAATCAAAATATATGTGGAAATAATCATTGAACATTTTTAGTAGGAACTTTAGTAAGAAAATAGTGTTTTTCTAGTAGTGAAAATAGTTTTAAATCTCACTATTATTTATCAAAGATCTTGTTAGTGAAAAACTTACAAGATAACAAAAAATACAAGATACAATTGAAATAAAATGAAGAAACAGAAATCTCTTCAGGCTGAGGCGCGGATATCTCGCTCTCTTTAAGGAGATTCAAGCCCACTGCAGCAAATGTTTTCACCGATCCAGCAGTAGTTCTTCTTGACTTGTCCCCTCCAGGATACAACAGCCTATTCACAATATATAACTCAACAACCCTGGACAAGAGTTGAGTTCAAAGCTCCACAAAAAGAACACCTTCCTTCAACTAATAAGAACTCTTTTTTTTTACTAACTATTTCACTCAATGTTTTTCTTGTGTATAGTATATCACAAACCAAATGAAGACCACCACTATTTATACTAGAAGAAGTCTTCCTAGCAATGAAGAAAAAGATAATGGTGTAGTAAATAGTGAAGATAATGGTCTTAGGAGTTACATAGGTTACAAGAATAATGGAGGAGTAAAGAGTAAGAAGTAATGGGATGAAAAGGCTAACAGCCACCAACGGCTGAACCTGCTGCAATTGCACCAAGGAATTAGTAACATATGCAATTACTCTATGGAGTAATGCACCAACTTAATGGTCCAAACGGCAGCAAAAGAATTTCCATTAACTCCCACCATACTACAACAAATGAAAGTCAACCAATGCATATTCTAATGCAATAATGAATAGAGGGAGTAATGACTGACTTAGGGGCAAACGATCAATGCTAAAATGTAACATTCTTATATTATTAATATGCCCCTACACTAACAATCCCCCACTCATATTAATATTAGTTAAGAGAGTCTCTGCATTGAACCTTCACTTAGTGAAACAATAACTTTTACTCCAGAGCCGTAGTGGTCTCAGACTTGAACTATGACTGCTTAAGGGAAATAAAGTATCACTGCTCACACATAATAATCAAGGTGTTGACATGAGCTTTAAAGCCAGCACGTTATGGCCATGTGCTATCCCGGTTTCATGAGTGCTTTTGAGAATAAGCCCAATTCTCATAGGAAGCGACCTACTTCCACACATCACATAGGTGAAATCTGTCGAGAGTGCTCCTGTAATCTTAACACTCCACCCATACGGGCTACAGATATTCATTAAGAGTTTTATCAACTCAACCTTTACAAACTACAGGAAACAATGCACTCACATCATAGGGAGGGAATAAAAAGATAGTGCATTTTTCACAACAAGTCATCATATGATTAGTTTTTCCCTTTGAACCTGGTTATAGGATCTCTAGTCCCCAGGTTGGGTTTCCTCATATATGACTCAATGATTTATAGGCTTCAATCCCATCCCCCTCGATGTGCTACAGACCTTTTCTCTTGTTAAGGCCTTAGTAAGAGGATCTGCAAGATTATCACAAGATTTGACATAATCAACATTAATGGTACCATTTGTCAAATATGATCTTACATTACTGTGTTTCCTCCTTATAGGTCTGGATTTACCGTTGTAATAACGATTTTGAACTCTACCAATCGCAGCGGTGCTATCACAATGAATTAAAATATGAGGAATTGGTTTTTCAAAATAAGGTATTTGAAATAATAAATCTCTTAACCAATTCGCTTCCTCACTAGCTGAAGCTAAAGCAATTAGTTCAGCCTCCATGGTAGAGTTAGCAATAATAGTTTGCTTTTTTGATTTCCAACAAACAGCACCACCACCTAAAGTAAAGACATAACCAGTGGTAGAACATGAATCACCTGATAAAGTGTTCCAATCTGCATCACAAAAGCCTTCAAGTACAGCAGGATATTTTTTATAGAACAAACCACAATTTTTCGTTCCAATTAAATATCTCATAACTCTTGTTACAGCATGCCAATGTTCATTACCTGGCTTGCTTGTAAACCTGCCAAGTACTCCTACTGCATATGCAATATCAGGCCTAGTGCAATCAGTCACATACCTCAAACTTCCGATTATGCTAGCATATTCCTTTTGATTTATTACATCATTTTCACTTTCAACAGGAAATAAGTGAACACTTGAATCAAAAGGAGTTGCAACATGCTTGCAATCAAGAAAGTTATATTTTTTCAATATTTTCTCAACATAATGTGACTGGTCAAGGAAAATTCCATCACATGTTTTTGTAATTTTTATTCCAAGAATAACATTTGCCTCACCAAGATCTTTCATATCAAAATGGCTTCTAAGAATATTCTTAGTCTCATCAATAACATTCATGTTAGAGCCAAAGATCAACAAATCATCAACATATAGGCAAATAATCACATGTGAATTATTCCAAGACTTATGATATATGCACTTATCACACTCATTTGTTTTAAAACCATTTTCAATCATGCAGGAATCAAATTTTTCATGCCATTGCTTAGGTGCCTGTTTCAAGCCATATAGGGATTTAGTAAGTTTACATACTTTGCTTTCTTGGCCTGCTTCAACAAAAGACTCGGGTTGATCCATAAAAATTTCCTCATTTAGGTCTCCATTTAAAAAGGCAGTTTTTACATCCATTTGATGAATTTGCAAATAAAAAATTGCAGCCATAGCAATTAAAAGTCTTATGGATGTAATTCTAGTTACCGGTGAAAAAGTATCAAAAAATTCTAGGCCTTCTAGTTGTTTAAAACCTTTTGCAACTAGCCTAGCCTTATATTTATCAATAGATCCATCCGGTTTCAACTTTTTTCTTAAGACCCATTTGCAACCAATAGTTTTACAACCCGGTGGTAAATCAACTAGTTTCCAAGTTTTATTAGAAATTAGTGATTCCATTTCATCATTTACAGCCTCTTTCCAAAAAATAGAATCATGTGAAGATAATGCTTCTTTCAAAGTGAGAGGGTCATCTCCAACATTAAACATATAAAAATCAGGACCAAAATCTTTTTCTACTCTAGCTCTTTTATTTCTTCTTAACTCAAAATTATCAACTTCTTTATTTTTCAAAGTAGAAGTAGAAGAACTAGGTAGTGACAAAATATTTTGTTCAATCCTTTGACCCCCACTATTTTTAGAATCAAAAGGAAATTTATTCTCATGAAAAATAGCATCACCGGATTCTATCACAATATTATCTTCAAGATTAAAAAATCTATAGGCTGTACTATTTGAAGCATAACCAAGAAAAGCACAAGTAGTAACTTTCTTACCCAACTTTGTAATCTTGGGATCCATTAGCCTCACAAAGGCTAGACAACCCCAAACTCTTAGATATCCCAAACTTGGCTTGTAACCTTTCCACAATTCAAAAGGTGTCAATTTAGACTTTTTATGAGGCACACGATTTAACACATAACAAGCAGTTAAAATAGCTTCACCCCAAAAATTTAAAGGTGCATGTGACTCAATAAGCATGGCATTAGTCAATTCAACCAAAATTCTATTTTTCCTTTCCGCTACTCCATTAGATGAAGAAGAGTAAGGAGGAGTAGTTTCATGAATTATTCCCAATGATCTAACAAAAGAATTAAACTCATTTGACTCATATTCACGGCCTCTATCACTTCTAATTCTTTTTATTTTTCTTCCAAACTGATTTTCAACCTCATGGAGATAAGTTTTGAAATTTTCAAAAGCATCACTTTTATTTTTCATCAAGTAAACATATGTAAACTTAGAAAAATCATCAATAAAAGTGATAAAATATCTATTACCTCCACGAGTTAAAACTCCACCAAGTTCACAAATATCAGTATGAACTAATTCTAACAAATCAGTTTTTCTTTCAACTTGAAAATGAGGCCTCTTAGTGATTTTGGCTTTACTACAAGCCTCACACTTTTCAAAATTCTTTTTAATCATTGGAATTAATCCTAAACTACTCATGATTCCAACATAACGATCATTAATATGACACAAACGAGCATGCCAAAAATTGGTAGAAGAAAGCATATAAACAGAAGTAGAAGTTTTATTCATTTCAACATTCAATTTGAACATCCCATCACATGCATACCCCTTTCCCACAAAAATACCCTTTTTCACTATTACATATTGATCAGATTCAATAATCTGTTTAAAGCCTGCTTTATTAAGAAGAAAACTAGACATCAAATTTTTCCTCATAGAAGGAGTATAAAGTACATCTTTTAAAGTTAATACCCTTCCAGAAGTAAAACACAATTCGACATCTCCCTTTCCAAGCACTTGAGTAGTGTGAGCATCACCAAGCATAATGGTTTTGGGCTCCTCAAAATGAGTATATTTCTTAAACCAGTCTTTGTCATAACAGACATGACGGTTTGCACCAGAATCAGCCCACCATCCATCAACATTCTCAACCATGTTTATGTCGGTAATCACCGCCACAAAAGGTTCTTCGGTAACGTTTGCCTGAGGGTTAGGACCACGTTTCCGGAATCTGCAAAATCGAGCAATATGCCCACTCTTGCCACAAACAAAGCATGGTCCCTTGTCTTGAACTTGTTGATTTTGTGCTTGGTTATTTTCACCATTATTTTTCTTGGGAGGTCTACCATTATTTTTCTTGAATTTTTTCTTCTTAGGCTTCAAAGAAGTATTTTTGTGAGATTCAGGAGTAGCATTATTTGAAGTAATTAAATTTACCTTCGTTGTGATGTTGTTCTCTTCTGTTTGTAAAAGTGCATCTTGGCCCCTTGCCTCTTCTTCCATGCGGATTTTCATTATCAAGGTTTCAAGAGAGGTTTCCTTTTGTTTGTGGCGCATAGTTTTTTGAAATTCCTTCCAAGAAGGTGGAAGTTTATCCACTATGCCACAAACAATAAGGTTATCTCCAATTTTAACCTCCTCGGACCTAAGCTCTCCAACAATCATTATAAAGTCTTGAGCTTGGTCTACCACTGATTTGTTGTCCACCATTTGGAAACGAAAAAATCTACTAGCCGCATATTTTTTCGCTCCAGCCTCTTCGGTATCATACTTACTCTGCAATGCTTTCCAAATTTTCTTTGCACTAGAGTAAGTTCTATCATAATAATCATAAAAATTATCAGATAGACAATTAAGTATATAATACCGACACTTATAGGAATCACCATCGTACTTTTCCACTTTCTCTAGATGAGAAATAGTTTCATCATCATTCATAGAGGTGATGTCTACTTTATTAGGATTCTTCTCAGTTAACACATAAGAAACATTGAGAAGACTCAAATAGAAAAGTACTTTACCCTTCCATCTCTTAAAATGGTTACCATTGAACCGAAATGGCTTGTTAAGGTCTCCCATCTTGACATCCGCGGTTTTTTCAATTGTAGCCATGATGAATCTCCTTAAAATTGTTAGTGAAAAACTTACAAGATAACAAAAAATACAAGATACAATTGAAATAAAATGAAGAAACAGAAATCTCTTCAGGCTGAGGCGCGGATATCTCGCTCTCTTTAAGGAGATTCAAGCCCACTGCAGCAAATGTTTTCACCGATCCAGCAGTAGTCCTTCTTGACTTGTCCCCTCCAGGATACAACAGCCTATTCACAATATATAACTCAACAACCCTGGACAAGAGTTGAGTTCAAAGCTCCACAAAAAGAACACCTTCCTTCAACTAATAAGAACTCTTTTTTTTTACTAACTATTTCACTCTATGTTTTTCTTGTGTATAGTATATCACAAACCAAATGAAGACCACCACTATTTATACTAGAAGAAGTCTTCCTAGCAATGAAGAAAAAGATAATGGTGTAGTAAATAGTGAAGATAATGGTCTTAGGAGTTACATAGATTACAAGAATAATGGAGGAGTAAAGAGTAAGAAGTAATGGGATGAAAAGGCTAACAGCCACCAACGGCTGAACCTGCTGCAATTGCACCAAGGAATTAGTAACATATGCAATTACTCTATGGAGTAATGCACCAACTTAATGGTCCAAACGGCAGCAAAAGAATTTCCATTAACTCCCACCATATCATATCTGGAAAAAAAACTGGTTATAAGAAAATCTCTAACTTGCTACTATTACTAGTATTATATAATATTAGTTATTTTCGAAAAATATTTTCACATGATTTCCCCCAAACAAAACACAATATATCTCCATTTCTTTATTTTTGAAAATGTCTTCAATTCCAATATACCATTAATAGATGTGGTGCAGCGAATGTGGTTGCTTCTTTCTTAATTGGAGGTCTCGGATTCAATTCTAGATATGAAAAATCTTTGATAGGGAGCGCTTCCTTCCAAATGGGCCCATACGCACCCCGAATCTGAAATAGCCGATTTCAATGTGGGAATCGAACACTAAATGGATAATATAATTTAAGAGAAAACAAAATCATGTCTTCTAATTATTTTCTTATGATTGGAGGTTTTGTGTTTTAACCCTTGAGAATGAATTTTTTTTAATGGGAACGTTGTTTCAAAAATGAGTTTTGCAATATTTAAATTTAAATTTAATCGAATCGTAACGCGAATAATACTGTATGAGAAAAAAAGAAGCATCTTAACGCGTAGATGAGAACTTTCTTTGTGGTTTCCAAGATTCCATTTTCAGTTGTTAATTAAATGAAAACAAAAATACATGTATATAGTACATTAAATGAAATATTTTAATTTTATTTGTTTATTTAATTTTGGTCAATGCTAATGAAAATATAAATCTTCGATTCTATAGCTACTAAGTATTTAAATATTTTAATGCCAGCAATCCTAACAAAAGAGATCTAGGAATCTCTTAAATTATTTCTCTTCGTTGTAACATCTAATATGGCCATCACACGTTTCCACGGAACGGATAAAATTTCTCCCTTCTTAATTATGGATTTTGAATTCGTATTCTGAATGTAAAAAAAGTCTTGATATTAAGTATGTTTACATATATAATTTAAATTTATTAAGGCTTAATACGAATATTAGACATTCGAGTAAAACATTTAATATATATATATATGCTCCCACGTGATTCCACCAAATTCCAAGCCCTATCAATGATTCAAAATGGTTATATATAAAAATAATATTTTTTTTGGTTTCTCAACTAGTCTTTGAAATTTCGATTAAATTCATATCGCACACTACAATATTCATTCGAAGGTGATGCTTCCAACAAAAAAAAATTCATACCCAGAATTCAAACCCAAAACATCTAATTAATGGTGAAGCAGTCCACCACCATCTATATTGATATATACACAAAAATATTATTTCTTCATAAGCATGCAAATCTTGTGGGATAGCCTTATGTAATATTCTTGTCAAATGTGGTGGGCGTGGGGTGATGTGTTTGGGAAATAAACAAATTATATTAATTTATTTCTGAGAGAATTATGTTTCTTTTTTATTTTTTGTGGTCAATAAAACATAGATTTAAATATTTCGACAATTAATTTCATAATTTATAGCCCCCTTTTTAACTAATATAAAAATATATTCTGAATAAACAAACAAAAGAAGTCCTATATTGATGATAATTGAATTTTTTTCTAAATTCAACAGTTGGGCACCAATTTTTTGTTCAAACCAAATGCCTAGTGGATTAAAAAATTTGAGTTTTCTAATTTTGAATTTTAAAAAAATGTAAGTTTATCGAATACATAATTAAAACTCTAATTACGCCTCTGGAAAAACTCAGGGTCGAGCTAAAGTTCTTGTTATGGGCGTGTTCAATGGATTTCAATTTTTTCATGTTCGATTGATAAAAAAAAATTAAATTTTTTTTTTTAGAAAATCAATTTTTTCTTAAAAATGAGGAGTATGACTTTCCGTGTGGAAATAGGGAAAACAAGTTTCACATGTAATATTCCAACTCTGTAGCCTCCATCCCACCACCACCCCACTTCCTATAATATTTATCTAGATTATATACAAATACTTTTAAGATAATATCTTTTTTTTGTTGTACCAAACAAAAGCATAAAAATAAAAAATCTATTTATTTTTTTGAAAAAATATTTTTCATGAAAAACATTTTCGTTACTATCGAACACACCTTACGTATAGAAAATTTTCTTCTATATATATATATTTTTTTTGCTTTTATGCTCGACAACATCAATTCCTTGTCACTAATAATTGTCTATCTCATAGTGCAGGTGAACTTTATTTCACTTATAACCACTTTTGATTAGTTCATTGAACTAGACATAAATTATATTTTATACAACATATAGCATTGTGTTTAATTTAATCAATAAACACGCACTAAGATAACATTTTAACAATTATTTATAACACATTAACAATGGACGATGGAACCAAAAAGTAGACCTCAGCATCACTAATATTTAGTCCTTCAATTTTTTTTTATAATTTCCAAAAAAAAAAAGTTATTACGATTTCTTTTTGTTTAGCTACTGAAATTATCTATCGTTAAGTCGTATTACTTAAGAATTAACAACTTATAATGGAGGTTAGAAAAAAATAATGGGGAATAAAACTTAGTCCAAATAATTCCTTTATTTATTTATATTCGACTACTTTGAACTTGCAAGTTTTCTATTTTATTCTGATTTTTTTATTGAGTTTGAATTATCAACTTTTGATAATTAATTAAATGGTGTGATTATATATATGTGTGCGCACACACTGAAGTCAAACATTAGGCATAATATTTCATTTTCAGTTAAGTTTTACTCTCTCCGTCCCATTTTATGTGGCACCATTTCCTTTTTGGTCAGTCCCAAAAAGAATGTCACATTTCCTAATAAGGTAAGTATTTAAAGGTACAATTCCTCTTTTACCCTTGTTGGTCTCACTTAATCTTAAAATAATATTCCAATACATTTATGAGGAGAGAGAAAAGTGAGTCTACTTTTTAAAGGGCAATTTAGTAAACATTTCAAAGTCTTCATTTATTTCTTAAACTCCGTGCCCGATCAAATGTTGCCACATAAAATGGGACGGAGGGAGTACTAGTCAAACTTCATTCCCAATGTGTAAATAAAATAAAAACAAAATGTATTCTAACACTCGTTTAAAAATAAATACAGTATACGGTAGTCAAGCTCTAATATGGATATTAGATACTAAGTGAGAAATCTCTCTCTCATATATATATATGGTTCTTGACTAACGTAAAATATGGATCGTGGTGAGATGGTTGAGATCCATCATTCTTAATCATCTGCCTCGACTCAGGGGCGGCTGGTAAGGCTTAAAAAAAAGTCTTTTGCCTTAGGCCCCCAATTTTAGGGGGCCCCATTTTTTAGTTAATTAGGTAAGATTAAATTTTAAAAAATAATATTAGAACTAAGACAATAAATGCAAAGGCCCCATTTTTTAGTTAATTAGGAAGGATTAAATTTTAAAAAAGAAATTGTTAGAATCAAGACAATAAATGCAAAACGGCTCAATGAAGTGATAGTATGATAGATATGACTATGACTTTTTGACTTTTCAATAAAAAGTTGTGTACTTTTTTTTTTAATGTACAAGTTATCTTTTTTTTTACCTTATTTTTTTTCTAATTTTATTTTTATATATTCTATCCCCCTCCCTTCTATTTCTTCTCACTTTCTTTTTTCTAATCTTACATTTCTCTCTTATTCAAAGTTTAAAAATTTACTCGTTTTATTGATAGTTTATATTTTAAATTTGGAGAAAACTATATTGCAGCTGCCCGATTCATTTTTGAAAATCAAGTCTTCATAACTTTTGAATTCGGTAATATCATTCTAATTTCTAATATTATTTTTGTTTTGTGTCTTATGTTTATTATATTTTTTATTTGATATTGTAAATAGTGCTTTAAAATATTTATTAGATTTTGATGTCGCTATAGATCAATTAAGAGGTTTAGTTTCTTTTTTTAAAACATATAGAGAAGAAGGATTTACAAGTACTATGATTTCGGCTAAGGAAATTGCATTAGAGATGAATATAGAACCTGTATTTCATAAGAAACGTGTAATTTATAGAAAAAAACAATTTGATGAGAATGTTGATAATGAAATCACAAGATCTCTTGAAGAATCATTTAGAGTTGATTACTTCTTATACATAGTAGACCAAACCATCTTTTCACTTCAAAATAGATTTGAACAATTTGAAGTATATGAAAATATTTTTGGTTTTCTATTTAGTGGGAAAAAATTGAGATCATTAGATGATGAGAATTTGAAAAAATATTGTCTTAAACTTGAATGTTCCTTAAAACATAATACTCACTCCGATATTGACGGTTTAAACTTATTTTCTGAATTAAAAGTGTTAAGGGAAATCATAAAAGTAGAAGACAATACTCTAATTGAGATAATCAAATAAAAAGACTTGATTCTTTTCCAAATGCTTACATTGCTTATAGAATAATGTTAACAATTCCCGTAATAGTTGCCTCAGCCGAAAGAAGTTTTTCAAAATTAAAAATAATAAAATATTATTTAAGATCGATAATGTCTCAAGAAAGATTAAGTGGTTTGGCTATATTATCGATTGAAAAAGAATTATTAGAAGAGATTGACTACACAAAAATTATTAACAACTTTGCATCTCAAAAAGCTAGAAAAATAGATTTAAAATAAAAACATTTATAATTTTTTTTTAAGGCCTCTAGTTTAATTTTTGCCTTAGGCAACCAACGGGTTTGAGCCGCCCCTGTGCCTCATATTCGAGTTTCTGGAGATGTAAAAAGTTCTATGGGAGCATCGGCCCAAAAATAGGTCTCGCAATCCACGAATCGAGATTTAGTTTAGCTTTAATGCCACTTCCAAACACCGAGTGAGAAAAAATTTATACGATTATTATAAATATAAAATTCACTTTGTGTATTATAATTAAATGGTTAATTATTCCGTAAATATGTGTGGTTTTCTTACTTCCGAGAAAGATACTATTACTATATTATTATAGTTCAAATATTATGACCAATCAAGGTTATAATCTTTAATTAGTTTCTGCTAGAAGCATAAATTCCCTAAGATCAAGATTTTTTTTTTATTATATTACTAAGTTTTAAAATGATTTTATTGTCATTACGTTGACTAGAAGACATGGGTTGCCTAGGGTTACTTAAAGCCTAATTGAAATGTACATAATTAAAAAAATCACCATAAAATATTATTTACCAAAATTGTTGTTACACACTTCAACTTTGCGAGAGTCCTATAACCCCTCCCCCCCTAAACTATTTTTTAGTGTATTATTGAGGGTATTATCAGCTTAGCTGGATGAGCAAGTGGCCACACACACGGTTAGTGTGTAAGGATGGAATTAAAATAAAATGAACATGGCAATCCAAGATTTGCCACGTGGCAATCTTGCCACGTGGCAATCCACATCATTCCTTTTTTTCCATTAAATTTTTAGCTCTTAAGTTAATATTATTTTTTAATTAGGAAATATATACATATGTCAATTTTTAATTGGATATTTCCTTTAATAAATTACACTTAATTATTAATTATCATTAAAACTTAAGATGCCTACATTTTCTCCTTTTTTTTTTTGCTTTCTTCTTCATCAAAAATCGCTTCATTGTGTCGATCTTAGCAACGAAAAACTCTGCCGACGACGATAACGAAAAACTCAATCGCAACAATTATGAAAAATATAATCACTATCACAGAGTACCATGTACCTCCCTCAATCGTAACAATCGAAATTGCAAATTTGCAATGAACTGGATCTACAAATTTTACCATTTTCAAATTTCGCCATCACCGAATCGTTATCACTTCGCCATCATCACAAAAAAAAAACCTCCATCACCACCAAAATGACAGAGACGACCACAAAGTTTTATTTCTTTTTAGAAAGAAGAAGAGAAGAAATTTATGTGAAAATTTATAGCCGAAAAAATGCATTACTCCTTAGAAAGAAAAACCCAGTGCATATATTGGGTTTTCTACTGATTGAGTATTTTCATTAAATTTTTGTTGATTTAATTTAAAAGGAAGTTTTTAGGATGTATTTGTTGGATTTTAATGTGAAAGTCTTCGTGTAAGGGTCTAATTTGAAAGGATGAGTGTAATGGTAGAAGAAGGTATAAAAAAAATAAAGAAAAATAGGAAAGAAATTGAAGAAAAAAAATTAAAATGATAATTACAGTGGTGGCAGGCGCGTGTGTGCCACCTTTTGGATAAAAACTTGGATATAACCTTTAAAAGAGGTAATAATTCCACTTCAAAATAATATGGGGGTGACCCCCGCACAGCTGAAGTGTGTAACAACAAAATTGGTCAAAGTTTGTGTGTGTTTTGAACCTTTTTCCCATTGAATAACATATCTACTAGTGTAATTTTATAAATGGTTTGGGTTATAGTGTACATAGTCTTACTTCGATGTACCTTGTGAATGTAGAAAGATTATTTCTATTAATCCTTGGATTGAGTAAGGATATCACAAATCAAGTATGTAAAGTGCTAAATATAGCTGCGAAGAAGTCATGCTGAAAACGGTTAAAAAAGAGACCAAATAGCAACAATATATAGTACTATAACTTAAGCAAAAGAAATAACAAATATTGATAAGTGAACTAATATTGACAAGTGAAATAGACAACACTTGACTACTTACTAACCTTCTATCTTAATTTTTGGACTCCATATTTTCTTATCTAGGGTCATATCCTCAGTCAGTTGCATGTTTCTTGTTCAATCATCTCTTCCAAGACTTTTTGGTCTATCTCTACCTCTCCTTACACCCACTATAGCCAACATTTTACACCTCCTCATGGAAAACTTTGTGCATCTTGTCTTCACATACTCAGACTATTTCAATCTTGTCTCCCTCCTTTTATTTACCTCGGAGGTCACTTCCACCTTGTCACAAATAGCTTTATTCCTAATCCAATCTCATTTAATATGCTAGCATATCCATCTCAACATCCTCTTTTTTGAATACTCTCATCTTTTAAACATAGGAGTTATTGACCAGCCAACCTTCCCACCATCTCATACAACATAGAGGACTTCTAATATTGTTATTAGTATTTTTGCATATATTTAATTTTTGTTTTTATTTGACATGTTGATAACATGAGTTGAATTTAAACAAAATAATAAAAATTTATATAAATTAATTTTAATTTATTTGGGATTAAGACACTATTATTGTGTTATTGTTACTGTATGAATTAGTATAACCTGAAAAAGATTATGAATAACTTGTCCTTAACAAATCAAATTACATGGAGAATAGTGCCTCAAATATTTTTATCCCTAGAATTTCTAGACAGAAAGGAAATATCAATAAAGGTGCCTCTTTTTTTTTAATTTCTTTTTCTTTTTGTGCTTCAAAATCACAATAAAATATTTGCTTAAAAAGTATAAATGTAAAAAGTGGATTAGCCTAGTCATGTAGAGCTCAAAGTTTGTCTCATAAAGTGTAATTAATACTTTAATAGCATTGGAGAATCACCTTACTTTCATTCATAATCACTATTAAAAAAATATGGTTATGCAGAACCTAATCTTTTTTTATAGCATAAAAAACATAATAATTACAATAAAGGATCAATAAGTACAATAATAAATATTAAAAAAATAAATAAAGCAATCGTAGGAGGAAACAAAGGGATTATATGTTGATTAGGTGGAGATTTGATGTAGTTGTTAGTAGTAATGATTCGATTTTCTAGCAAATGAAAAATATTAAGAATATAGCAGTTTTGGTCCATAAGTAATTGATAAATTATGATTTTAGATTCTACAATATCTGATTAAATATATTAAATCTTTATTTCATTGAATTGTACACTCATTCCTTTATTTGTGAATATTCACATATTTACGATACTTGTTAATTGTTCCACAACTTTATTATATATGTGTTATGTCAAAATTATATTAGTACTCCATAATATGGACGACAATATAGTTATATAAATAGTCAAAAATAATATATTTTCTATGTGAAGGGACACACATTTTAATTAAGTATACTGAATCATAGTATTGTTATTATTACACTTTTATTAGCGTATTCCTCGATTCTAAAATTACTTGTTATTTTCTTTGCTTCGATTATTATATTATTATTTGGTGTTTGTTACTATTCTCTTCTCCATTGTGTTTTTAGTATATGATTATTTCACTGATGTATTTGTTTTGCATACTTGATTTTGATGTGCGTAATTACTTGAGTCGGAGGTCTATCAGAAACAACTTCTTTACTTTTACATAAATAAAAGTAAGACGGTATACACATAATTCTTATTAGATTTCACTACATATGTTATTGTTATTTTATTCATATATCATAAAGACCAAAAGCAAGTTTTTTTATTTTCAATAATTTAGGGATTTGAAATAATAGTATCCTAAAATATTAAGTAGGAAGGATATTAAAAAAACAAAGGCAAAACAAATAGTGGAAGAATATCTACTGTAGATTTGTGGGCACATGCAAAACTACAGTATACATTACTCTACAGGATTTGCTAAACAAAATCCCTTGGAAAGAGAAAAAAATATATTTTTAAAACATAAGAAAGAGAATAACCCAACACTTCCATATCAATCCAACTAGACACCATATCAACCATAATCTAATAAAATAATGAAATTCTAGTTAATAATGTTGTTAAACTAATCAAATTCTCTTATAAAGGTTCGAGGGTCATTGTGTTTCTTCATGTCTAGGGAATACATTTTTATGAATTTATGTTGTGTTCCCACTTCTAGAAGTAAATTAATGTTGGGTTATGAAGGGTGATTAAGGCGTCATGCGAAAGCTTACAATTGCAATCAAGACAATGATAAATTAGATGACAAATAAAGCGATACTAAAACATAATATTATTAATATGAAAACTAATTTAAAAGAAAAATACTATAACTGTTGAGAGAATAAATCTCCCCATAAACTAAACTCTTTAAATGTCTACATTGTGGATACTATTGTGTCATGCTATGAGAATAGGGATCTTCAATTTATAGATCTCCAAATTTTCCTCTAAGGAAAGAATAAACCAAATATGGAAGAATATTATATTTTCCTTTCCGGAAAAGTAAAAACATTTATGGTAATGTTTTGTCTTTTCTTTAAGGAAAATAAATCTTAAATTATGGTAAGAAAATCAGGGCAAAACCCTAACAATTAAGACAATGGAATGTAATTAAGGGTATTCAAAATTTGAAGTCGATCGGTTTATAATAATTTTATTTTTTAAAAAAATTATTATATGTGTCTTAAGAGGAATTAAATCCCCATCAAGAAGGATAAAAAAGCAAAAACAAGTTTTATATTGTTTATATATTAAAAACACTTCTGAACTTGGCGCAAATTATTAGTTTCGTTTTTAAATTATTGACAGCCTTAAAAATACTCCTCTACTTGACTAACTTAACTTGGATACACTCCCGATCGGCCACATGATATAGCTAGGAGCATGGAGTTCTTCATAAAAAACCGAGAGAAGTGTTGAAAACACCTGAAACTTGATGAGAACCTAGAGGTGTAATTCACTCATGTTGCAAGATTGAGGGTGTATTTAAGTTCAGTTAGTCAAGTAAAAGAGTGTTTGCTGTCAATATTTCATGGATGAAACTAATAATTAGCTCCAAATTTAAAGATATTTTCAATACTTCTCTTTTTTACTAATGAGTTTTCAATAAAAAAAATTATATTTAATAAATTTCTCAATATAATTACAAAGTCTCCTCGAAAGTTACTGAATTCAAGACAATTCCCTTCCCACCACCTAAATTCGCCCATGATATATATATATATAATGGATAAAACAAATATTAGGAAATATAATTCCACTCAAAAAATTAGTTCATGAAATTATTAATAAATATTTTATACCTTAAATCCTAATAAACCTTAATACAAATGGATATTTGGCTTAATCGAACCATATTCTAATTAAGTTGAAATTTTTACTAGATTGAATTTTCCTTTAAATTTACTTCAACCTTCATATTAACTAATTTATTATTCACTTGAGAAAGTAAAAAAATAAATGACATCATTTTAAGGAATTGATTGGTTTGTTTTCTTGTAATTTATTGAGTTCACATGTATGTTTAACAAATGATCATTATTCTCTCTTTTTCACAACAAAACAACTCATAATATATGACCCACAAATTATAGCGTGTAACAGCTCGATTTGATATGGTTTTGCATGCCTACATAGCCTTTTGATTCTGAAAAAATATTTATTCACACTCAATATTTATATATTTATTATATATACGTATGAATACAAGATACTTATCTATCTTGTATATCAATTGATTATAGCGTTATTAACATTTAACATAGGGTAATGAAATGGATAAGTTCTCGACACTTTTACATATAAAGATTTCAAATTTAAAACCTAAAAACAAAATAAATACTTCTGATAATAAAACGTTTCCCAATAAATTATCGTATGCGATGCAAATGTGAATTAGTTGGTCCAATATATTTCTAATACTGCCGTATAACTCATTTTATTTATTTATTTTTGTTTTAATGGGACTAATAAATTCATTCTCACCAACATAACTCACATTTGCTTTATCTCCATAGATTATGAAATATATTGTTACATTATGAAATATATTGTTACATTAATTACAATAGAAAAGAAGATCTTCCATAAGGTTGCATAAATAATTATTTCATCTCTTTCAGAAGAAAATCTCTATGGAGATTTTTTTGTAAATTTGATAAACAAGTACATTGAAAAAAGAACTTGAAAATCTACATAGATGGAAGGAAATTTTAATTTTCATTAATGAAAGAATCATTACTTATAATTATAAATTTGATTGCATCTTACCTAATTAATGATATACCAACCAAATTCCTATAGATTTTCTCCCAAGTTTTATCCAAAACAAATTATTATGAAAATATTATAATTAAAATTATTAGGGTATGAAGCACGCCACTTGGATTTTTTAAATATTTTTTTTTGTAAATTTGAAGTTAATTAGGAGAATATATTATCTATTAGAAGGTTAGGTTTGATGTGAAAAAAAAGAGTAGAGGTTAAGTTAATTTGTCATAATAGGTTTCCTAGTATATTAAAAAAATCATTTCACTAATACATATATTTAACATAAACCTCTATTTTTTTAAAGAAAAAATCTCATATTATAATTTCTAGCTTCAACACTGTATAATTAATAAATGTAATTATAAATGTTTAGTACTATTTTTCCAAAACCAATTTTTATGTTATATTTTATCTTTCTATAAAAACTTTTTTTTTACCACTAACAACAACATCTATTCTATAACAATATGTTTTTTGTTTTTTTTTGTAAAATTACTACTATAATAACTAATTTGTTTTAATCATATTCTTTATCAAATGTTACTATATGTGTATTATAGGCGGTCACTATAAGCCCTAAAATAGAATGAACAAGACTATTATAAAGAAATCTGACTATATAATAAAAATTTAGATTAATCAAAATCCTAATGAATATCGACAACAATTTACTAATGGTAAAATAGTGGGGGTGAGGAAACATGGGAGGTGAAGCGCGTAAAGGGAAATATATGATTTAGAATTATTGCATTATTTTATGAGTTTATGATCAGAGAGACAATCACTATCAAAGTCTTGAGTCTTGACTAATAATAATAATAATAATAATAATAATAATAGAGATAAAATAATTTTATAGAAGTTCACAAAAATGAGCTAGCTAGCAAAAGTAAAAGGTATTAGGTCTCGAGTTCGAACTTTTAAGAATGCATTTTTTTCGTTGGAAGTGTTATTTTCATAAATAAGACCTTATATAGTCAAATCTCATGAATATCGATATTGAATGAAAAATTAAAAAAATTGTAAAAGGTATAAGGTTTTATCTTTGTACCTCTGATATTGGAAAAAATCATCTTGGAGCGTCGTGGCCCTTCTTAAAAGGTTCTGTAATGTGCGATTCAGATTTAGTCAATTTGTAATGCAAATATTGAATACTGAATGAGAAATTAAAATAATAATAATTAAGGGTATAAAATCCAATAATATAAGGATAAATCAAATCATCTCCATAAATCTATATGCAATCTCTTCCAGCTATGCAATTATTGTCATCTTTTTTTAAATTAAAAAAAAACTACTCCTTTTGAAGATCTCTCTCTCTCTTTCTTTAATTGTTTTAGCCTTATAATGCTACAAATATTTTGTGCTAAAAATCATCTCAATTCTTGAATCTTTCTTCTTTCTTCAAAAATTTCTGAAAGTTTCAAATATTATTTTCTTGAATTTTTTTTTTATAGAAAATATGGGGAGCAATTATTTTGGTGAACCAAACTTTGTAAATGAAAGATCATCATCATCTTCATCAGGATCATCAAGAAAAAGCAAGAAAAATAATTCAGAAAAACCAAACAAGCAACCACAAAGAGGACTTGGTGTTGCTCAATTAGAGAAAATTAGATTGCATAGTGAAATGGGTGCTAATTATCTTCACAATAATAATCCTTATGCCAACAATCTCACACAGGTAATTAAATTATTTTTTCTCTAATTATCTTGTTTAATTATCTCTTCCCAAAAAAAAAGTCTTTAGTGGTGGATCTAATAATTTTAAGTTATATGTGTAAGAAACAAGTATTAGATTGTTATTTATATATAGTGTAATAAAAATTTTAGTGGTAGATCTAACAATAAGTTCATATGTTAGGCTAAAACTTAGTAGTATTTGATAGAGTTATATGTATATGCATAACAGCATAACTCACTTTCTTATCGATTCAAAATTCATAATGTCTAAATTTTTGAATCTGCCACTACAGTATTCCCTATCCCCTAAGTTTGTTTTCTTTTGAATTTGACTACTGACCCTCTAAGTTTTCAAGATTTTGATGTAATTCTTTCTTATATTTGTGTGTGTGTGTGTGGATTTTGTATATTTGCAGGAGGATATGAGACTACAAGCAACATATTCATCATCTTCATCTTTTTCATACTCAACAACTTCTTCTACTTATGGTTTTCCCAACCACCAAGGCATTATGGTATGCAGTTGAAATATATTTATTGGATATATGAACTATTTTTCTTTAGGATCTCAAAGTTTGTTTTTTTTTTAAAATAAAAATTTATCCTTCCAATAATGTGGGAAGATGTCCCAAAACATTATGTACTTCTTGTCCATATGTCTAGATCATTTTTTTTTTGTGATTGTCTTGAATTCACTCTTACTTTATCTTAAAAGAGAAATACTGATCTTAGTGTTATTAATAAAAAAAATTCTGAATTATTATGTGATAATTAATCCATATTACCCTAGATATACATACTTAGATTTCTACATTTTGTAAAAGAGATTTTTTTTTTCTTGGAAACTCTTTGAACATAAGAAAGATCTTTCTTTTCATAAACTTTTCCATACAGTATATAGAAAAATTGACCACTAATTTTGTAGCAAATATATAAGCAAATTGATTCTAAAAGAACCTGTTTCACCAAGTAGTGCTAATTTCTCCCTTTTTAGAATGGCTCTAGTGGCTACATTTATGTTAAGTCTGGTCGCTCGGACCGTTGTACCTCTTTAAATGAGTAAATTGTGAAAGATAATTCTAGTATGTGTATTTGGAGGAGATTTATACACTTCTACTTTCATTTTCCCTCTTTATTAGGGGTACTTCATACTTCCTTCTTTTTCATTTTATGTGTCTTAATTTGATTGGATACAAAATTTTAAGAAAGATCGATTTTTGAATCTTGTAACGTATGTACAGCTTCATTCTATGTGTCTTGATTTGACTTATCACAAACTTTAAGAAAGTAATATAGAGTAATGAATCTTGTGACCTATGTTCAGTGTATCAAAATATCTTTTGAATCTTGTAGTCTTTAAAGAGAGTTATTGTATATCGAAAGTAATATTCTTTCTTTTAAAAAAAAAATAGAATTAAAAGTGTAAGAGACATAAATTGAAATGTAGAGAGTATTATTTCCTTGTAGTTATCTGTATGTGATCTATAGGTCCCATGTTTGAGCTGTGAAAATAATCAATATGTTGTCTGCATAACAACCCTTGTGATACGACTATTCCCCAAACCCTATGTAAATATGAAATGTTTTGTATATCGGACTGCTATTTTTATTGCCTTTTCACTTCATCTCAATTTTTTTCAGATGGGAATGAGTGGCATTGATGGAGCAAATATCAGATATGGAGATTCTCAGCCTAGTTCTAGACCAAGGTACTTAATTATTGCTTATTTCACAATCAAGGAATATTAATAAATTAATGAACAATTTGAACTGTTGATCTCACAATTTACTTATTAATCTCCATAAAATATTGTCAATTGTACTTGACCAAAATGATTCTAATTACTTTTGTGGTTAAATTCAGTACATGGCATCCTGGCACAGTGCATGATCCTCAAGTGTATGCTCAACCTAATATGACTAGACATCACCACAACATGCAAATAGAGGTATTTTACTTGCTACTTTATTAATTCCATGTGGCACAATTTGCATGTTTTTTTTTTTTGTTAATTCAGATTTACACCACATAAAACTCATTAAAGGGGAAGCACAAGATTTTATTTATTTTTTATTTTGAGAGCTCAAATTCAACACCTCTAATTAAGGCACTAGTAGACAATCTCCTTTTTTGACGGATTTCGTCAGAATGTGACTTGTCGGTAAAGTTCCTGACAACTTTTTTAAATAAAAAATCCTTATCGACGAGCCAAATTCTGATGTGATATCGTCTATTTGAAATGAACGATTTTTCTGATAGTGAGAGTGGAATCGTGGAAGGTTTTTGGTTTCTCACCCGGTGTCCAGAGCCCACATTGGAGCTCCGACTAAATTTAGATCACGCACTGCAGGGCCCATACGAGGGTGGTTCTCCCAACAGGATTTTCTCCATACCCAGGGCTCGAACCCGAGACCTCTGGTTAAGGGTGAAACACTCCCACCAGTGTACCACAACCCATGTTGGTATCGTCATAGAGTTTCAATTATCACATATAAACCTTTATGCATGACAATATCCTTAAATTTACGTGTGAAATTTGAAACTCCATAACATGCTACATTTCAATTACACGAGTAACAAAGTGGTTATTTGTGGATTTTATCTCAGCACAATCCTTGATGTTGCAATTAAGTTAATATCAATGAAATAATAAAATTGATTGTAATTTTTTATTTTTTTTTGGTTATTTTATTTTATAGGATTCAATGGAAAGGAGGAGAAAGAAAGATAGAAGTGACTCTATTGGTTCAAATAGTCAAAATTCTGAATCAAATGGCAGTCAAGATTTAGATTTGGAGCTCAGACTTTCCCTTTGATTTACTACTATTATTACTATGGATTTGAATATATCTCATGAATACTAATTAGTTAATAGTGTTTTTTAAAAAAAAAATAGAGAGCACCCTTTGGTTTGTATTTTGCAAATGTTGCACAAATTTATTATGAGCAACTTATTGAAATTCACTAGTCTTTTTTTATTATTAGAAAAGGCAACAAGTGTAATTGAAGGAAATTGATTTTCCATTAAAAAAATAATTGGAAAACAATATCCATGGGATGTGTCATAATTCCATTGCAATGGAGGGAAATTGTACAAATGATCCTTTTTGTGGCTACTATTTAAATTATGAGAGTTGTTTATTAGTTTAAATTAATTTGTCTTGAAAAAGAAAAAGAATTCATCTAAATTTCTTTTAAAGGGGTGAATTTCACAAATAATCACTTTTTTCGGTTTTTATAACGGAGAAATAATCATTATTATAGAACTTCAGATTCTATGGATGAAACTTTAGAATATTGTCATGAAATTATTTTTGTGGAATTTGCAATACTATGAAAAGGGCTATTTAAAAAAAATGGTCTGTAAACGCTATTTTTATATTTTAAAGTAGAAATTTAGTGCACTGAGTTAACATAGACATAATTCAATAATATCTTCAAAAAAGGTCATATGAAGCAAATAATCTCATATCATTGGGGGTATATGAAGTAAAAAAAGCATCTCATACATTCGTATCATCTGTTAATATTTGAACCATTTTAATGAATGACACATATTCAATTATGATTTTTCAAAATTGGCTATTTTAGTTATTAGGGTGATGACATAAATATGCTCAATTATTAACAAATAGTAGCATGCATGAATGAGTCATTTCTAATAAATAGTTTGATGGTATATTATTTGAGTTTCCTTCCTTCTTCTTTTTTGTTGTTGTGAATAAGCAGAGATAGAGCTAGAAACTGATGTACGGATTCAACCAGATATAGTAACTTTAGTTCACATTTTGTATTTCTAATAACAAAATTCATCAAATATATACTAACACCTGATATTATTATTCTTAAATTTTAAATTCATATAATTCAAATCCTAATTCCGCATCAGCAAATAAGTACAAGTACTCAAGTTAGAATCATGATTACAGTATGTTTTCTATCATCAATAAACCACTTTTATTAAACAGTATTCAACTTTATAAAAGAAGGTATATGGGGAACATAAAATTCAAGTGGATAGATAGACTAATTTGGTGCTATGTTGAAAATCAATATTCTTCCCCATTAGGTAATAAAAAAAAGGGAACAATTTTTTGTTTGATTTCCTCATTTTTTGTATGCATCTTTATGGACTTTTTTTGGTGTTGAGATGTTTTTTGATTTGGTACAATGTATGAAAATGGTCATAATTGAAAACATATATCAATTATAAGGTTAATAATGTCAAGATGCTAATTATATATCCTATGATAGTCACTATTGGAAAAGATAAGTTTAAAGAAAATTGTACCTTATTCATTATGATATATAGTTGAATTCATGAAATACTTTAATTGGCTTTTGGAAAAAAACAATCTTTATATCTTGACTTATAACTAGAATTAGATTAGATTTTGCATCTGATATATGGGCCCTTGAACACAATTTTCCACTTCTGGTGATTATACAGTGTACGAATAAAATTTCACAATGATAATTTACAAAAATAACGAGCTATTTATATGTATTGGATACTGTTAATGATATATTATACGCATGCTTAATTCAATATGAATAATATCACATTATATTAAGAATATTTTTGGATTGTTTCCACTTCATGTCCTGATCTTAGATAATTCCTGCTTAATGAGCTATAGCTTTTGCATTAGGTTCAAGGTTTATTGTGTCAAATCATGTACATCTCAATTTTTTATTTACTCGATACTAAATTCTCATTTTATATTGTTCACACTTCCGTCAACATATGTGAATAAGAGTGAGAGTGTTAAGTTATTCCATATAGATTGTGATATGTAGTATCGGTCTTTATTGCGATAATACAATTTTTTTAAAATTTTATCTACTCGGTATTCAAAATTCACTGGTTGGATATATTCATATCCTCTTCCGGATAAATTCATGTTCCCTTTCGGATATATTCTTATTTCCTCTTGGATACATCCCTCTCATTAAGTAATGTATTATTCGCAATTCATGAGTTATCTATCCGTAGATTTTCTGATGTATCTAAGATCATATAATTTTAAGGAATTTTTGTAATTTGAAAAAGAATAGGAATATGATCTAATTATCTCTTAACACTGTGAGATTTATGTAATTTTTACTTAATTAATTCATGTTCACTTAGTGTATGAATACTAAAGGAGAAAGAGTTTTCTATTAAAAAATCTTTTTCTAATTGAAGAAAATAGGAATACATGTTTGCGTCGGTATTCGATAACTGCATTAGATTCAAACTAAATTCATATATGCGTAAAAAACTCTCACATCAAAAGTAAAACACTTCCTAAGAAAGACGACTCTATACCAGACATATTCGAACCCAAAACCTTTTAACTAATTTTTTTTTTATTCAACTTAAGGATGAGATTCCACATATCCTATTACACTCAAGAAATTAATAAACAACCAATAATTCTTGATTTGGACCAGGTAATTAAGATCACAACCCTTAATGGTCTGTCAGGCATTTAAATTTGCTAATTAATGTGAGTTCTGATTGTGATATGTAATTGACTAAAGTTAGTTCCATGTTGCACATAATTAATTATATTTACATAGTAACATGTCGGATTTGGTCAACACTTGTCATTTCCATGCCTTCAATTAAAATAATTTGTTACAAAATCACTATATATGTATTTTGTTTTTAAGATTGGACTAAAATTGAAAAAAAAATATATCATATATAGCTATAGTTTAGAGTGTAATCATGAAACGTAGCTATAGTTTGCGAATTTACAAATTATTGTATCAGGTGGAAAAGTTGCATTAGACATATATAGTTGTATTAGTGAAAAAATTATATTCAGACGGATATTAACACGATATAAAATATGTATCAACACAAATATAGCTACGTATATTTCATATTTTCTCTTTTTGAAAATATAGATATATATTGGAAATACAATCTCAATGTTTGTCACGTCGTTAGATTCTTGTGATTCGAATTCACGTATTGCAGGGTCCATTTCTTAAGTCAACGCTTTTAAGATAAATTTTTTCATTCTCAAAAACTCGAATACTAAATTTCATATTAAGGACGAAAGAATCTTCGCCAACCCGACATCCCTATATATATTTGTAACGCCTCAGTCTGTCAGTAATATTATTCACTCTGGACCTAGGCCCGCACAACCTTAAAATGTATCACTAGTTGGTAAGATTTACTTATATACCTTACATCTCTTGTATATTTTTTGATATGAGACTTCTTATCTTAAGTTGGGATTTCATAATATTCTTCGATGTCATGAATGAGAAAATCAATTTCACAAGATTTGCGTGAGCTGTATACTACTACTATATATATAATTATTATATGTACTCATTTTTCGAAACAGATGGCGAGATACTAATACATATGCTGACTTAGAGAAGATAACAAGAATGTAAATTTCTCCTCTTTAATCATTTAAAAGAAATCATATTTTTTTATAATAGTCATTTTTTATAATATTATTTATTATAACAAATATATTTTTTTATAAAATTAACATTTCGTGTCATATTATATTATATGTTTTTTATAATAACAATATGTTATAAAAATTTAAAAAAGCCAGAACAAAGAACGTTATTATAAAAAGTTTTGATGGTATGTATATGTTGTCCAAAACTTATAAGCTTAATATTTTCTCCTCCCCTCTATGTAAACAATCAATATTTTTTCGTTGTTGACAACATCTTCATTACGATGCAAAGAAAATATAAAATTTAAATTTTATGGGTTCAACTTTTTAGATGTTTAACACTTAACTTATTCTTTTCTCCTGATTTTAAAAATATAATGTCTCAATCATGTGATTGTTTGTCACTAACATGGATTGTGATAGGTTGGTTGGGGTTTTTTCATGCTTGATTAAAGGTCTCGAGTTTGAGTCTTGAATATGAAAAATAAAAAAAACTTGTTAGAAGCGCTGCCCACAGAATGGGCCTTGCAATGAATGATCTGAATATAGTCAGACTCTAATACAGGTACTATCAGTTGATACTCGATGCTGCTTAATTATTATACTATTTATGAATAAATCTAGTGTATAGTAGGTGGGCTTGTAAATTGGGCCTTTAAATTCAACATGTATTCTCCTTAGGTATCATTTAGGTTGGGCCACTTTTAAGAAGAACGATATGAAGATTTTAGTAGCCCAATTCAAAGGACAATATTCCTCCGTCTCAATTTATATTACATGTTTTTTCTTTTAAAATCGGTCCCAAATGACACCTTTTTAATTCAAAAATAATTTAATTTTAAACTTCTTCTTTTATTCTTAATAAAATAATAATATATATATGCATATATTACACCACAAGTTTTAAAAAAATTTCAACACCACTTAACCATGTTGAAAAACAAATTTAAAAGCAAAATTGTAAAATTATACCCAAAAAAGTGTGAAATTTAGAAGTACTACTTCAAAAGGCCGATAAGTAAGAATTTACTCTCACTCGATATTTAAACCAAATAAATTAATTTAACCTTAAAGAGTGATGATAATTTATACATCAACCATGATTAACAATCGATATTGTGAGAGATTATATACATTGACACATGTCATGCATTAGTGTGTTTGGTGTAAACAACGAATATGAATGATGTGGCTAAGTTTTAATCCCAGGAAGAGATCGTAATCCCTATCATACTATAGAAAAATTGTGAATATTTGACAATGGTGCTTAAAAGTGAAAGTATAGAGTAAAATCATAATAGAAAAGAAGATGAGAAGGCGTGTTCAAAAAATAAATTTTCAAAATTTATCTTTGTAACAATATCTTACACTCTCAAACTAGCGAAACGAGTTTATAAATATAAAGTAGAAATAGACTATCGAAGTATTTAGGGTTCGACGCACCGTGGGCTCAGTACACTCATTGGCTAACATAACAATTTATAGAGTTCTATCAATTCAAAAAATGTCGTTAATTAAGGTCTGCACGTCTTAATTAATTAATTAATTAATTAATTAATTTCACCAAATATTATTTCTCATATTTTAGTCTCATGCACGTCATTCAAAACTCAAAATTCCAACTCTATACATTTTAAAAATTGTGTCATAACTGGGGAAGACCTACACAAGCTAGTTATTAATTAGATAAAATATGTATTTAGTACTTTCTTTTTAAATTATCTGTCGTAATTTTTAAAAATAGATATCTTAAATTATTTGTTATTTTAAAAGTTTAAGACAAAAGTTAACTTTTTTCCATTTTATTCTTGGTCGTAGTTGTTCTTAAAGACTACAAACACCTCAATAGAGTAAGTATATGAAGATAAATTATTTTGAGATATAAATAAGGGTACAATAGTCAAAATTCCCTCCTTATTGATATCTTTCTAAAGAGCACGTACAAGAAAAACACGATAGATAATTTTAAACGGAGGGAGTATGTCAACACACAACAGGATCCTAAAAACTCAAATATACTAACAGAGGTGGAGCCAAAATTTCTACTATATTATCATAACTAAATCTTAGAGCGACGACTTTATATATCAAGTGGTAAAATTAGGTTTTACATTTCATATTTGTACATATTTTAAAAGTTGTTAATACATATATATTATTTGAGCAAAATTTATTGGATTCGATCAAATCGTATCCGAACTAATTCTAGCTTTGTCCCTATGTACAAATTCCAATTTTACGACTCATTGTGGTCCAAAAAACTCTTATGAATTTATCTTTCGAATGATCAAACCAAAAGTGCACATACCATTTGAATTTTTCATAAACCTTATAATTAAAGTTCTTCACAATTTTCTCACATTTCAATATACGAAATTCACTAAAGGTGTAAAATGTACCTTCTTCAAAAACTTGTCATTTCTTTCTCTCTTTTTTTTTTACATGTTCTCATTCGTTGGCGCTCTGTCATAAATGTCACAAAACTTTTTTCAATAATAGTGTAACCATAAATGTCAATCATCAAGTAAAAGTGGTCTCCTAAAATACTATATTAAACTTCAATTATCATCACATATATTCTTTTTTTTTCTTGCTAAAAAACCAACAAATTAAATACAACATACATGTAACCAAATTTCTTGATTAATTTGCCAACTACACCCACACGGTATTTTGGAATGTCAACTTCAAAACATGGTCAGCACAAAATTCATAAAAACAAGTTTACAATATAGTAATTGAAAAGGTCTTTTTTTTTTTAATTTTGGCTATATAAACCCTACATAGCCTAAAAGAAAATATACAATTTCCAAGTGTGATCACTCACAAAAAAAAAGGTGTGTGTGATCACAAGAATTAATTAAAGATGGCAAAAATCATAGATTTTAATTCCTTGGTTTTGATGATTATTGCAACAATTACATTTCATTCATATTTAGTCAATGGATGGACATCAAGTAGCATGTATGTCAATTGGGGTGCTCATCATTGTAAACTTATAGGGGATGATCTTCAACTTGTTCTTGATAAATCTGCAGGCAAGTTACAATTTTTTTGGTGATAAATATATAGTAATTTTTTGTATATTACGCATAGAATATCATATGGACGTAATTTTGTATACTATGCATAGAATCACTTTTTTTTTTTGGATATGTCTATGTACGTAGCTTATATGAAAATTAACAGATTCAGATGAACCTACGGAACATGCTCTAGAATATTCAGCTCTAAACCTATAAGTCCAAAGTGAAAAGCGATCGAGCAAATAAAAAATAACATTTATATTTTATTGAGAAAAATTATAGAATTTAAATTTTTCGAGTTTACTAATTATTATGGTTTAATTCAACTTCAGGCTCTGGTGCTCAATCAAAAAATTCATTTCTCTTTGGTAGCTTTGAAATGCTTCTCAAGTTGGTACCTAACAACTCTGCTGGAACTGTCACAACATACTATGTAAGTATATTTGTAATCGATTTTAAATTTTGTATAATGACAATATATAATGAGACGTGAACGTTATTTATTTAATGACTTTAATTTAATTTATCATGACAGTTATCTTCTACTGGTACCAAGCATGATGAAATCGATTTCGAGTTTCTAGGAAATATATCAGGACAACCTTATATTATACACACAAATATTTACACCCAAGGTGTTGGAAATAGAGAGCAACAATTTTATCCATGGTTTGATCCAACTGCTGCTTTTCACAATTACACCATTCATTGGAACCCTAATGCTGTTGTGTAAGTCGATCTTTTTAGACAACTTCCTTTCATTATATAAAAAATCGGTTTACACATAAACTTTCCCATCCTCACTACTAGTGCTTTTGATATCTGACTAAGCACAAAATTTAAAGAATTTTTTTTTGAAATTTATATATGTTATAAATGACTTTTATCATATCAGACATGTCGTCAGAACCAATCAGTCTTGAAATTTGATGTGACATTTTTTTTCTTCAGATGGTACATTGATAGTATTCCAATTAGGGTATTTAGAAACTACCAAGCCAAAGGCATTCCATTCCCAAACCAACAAGGAATGGGAGTCTACACTAGTCTATGGAATGCTGATGATTGGGCAACAAGAGGTGGTCTTGTTAAAATTGATTGGACAAATGCACCCTTTATGGCAACTTATAGAAATTTTAGACCAAGAGCTTGCTATTGGAATGGACCAATGAGTATTTCACAATGTGCAATTCCAACAAATTCCAATTGGTGGACTTCACCTTTATACTATAAATTGAGTGCAAATAAAGTTGGTGAAATGATCTCAATTAGGAGCAAGAATATGATTTATGATTATTGCAAAGATGTGAAAAGATTCAAGGGAGTTATGCCTATTGAGTGCTCATTGCCACAATACTAGAAGGGAACAAACAAATCGGAGTGACTTCACTATACCTGAAGAAAAAAAAGAAGTTGTTTCGATCCTATCGAAGCAACAATGGAAGATATATTTCTAAATTGTTATCATTCTCCTTTTTTGGGAATGAATTAGTTTCAATGTTTCTTTGAACTTCAACATTTTGGTTATATGTATTGTATTTATTTTCTTTAATAATTTTGTTGTGTTGAGCAAGAAGATCTTGTTGAGTTGATATTATTATGTATTTTATTCCTTAAAGTAAAAAAACATATTGTTTTTATTCGGAATTTTTACATAAGTATTACTCAGATAAAAAGATTATCTATCTGTATTCATTTATAAAATTTGCACAACATAGTTATACAATAAGAATAATTGAATCACACTATCGTATCAAATTATTTTCAATGTTTCTATGAACTTTAGCATTTTGATTATGTTTTTCTTATATGTATATATAAAAATTATATATAAATTATACATATATTATACATCTTTAGGTTATTTTAAGTTTATGCGGTTGAGTGTATATCTATTCAGGTTAATCCTTCAATATCTATCCATCAAATTTGGCCCAAAATAGCTTCAGGCCTCTTTTTAATCCAAAATATGATCGTTGGGCTATTTTAATATTTCAAAACTTGTTCCAATTTTTTTGTATTCTATAAAATAAATAAAAGTGAAACTTACCAAAATTTCATTAGTATGAGTTAATTACTTAGATACACTCTAGTTTATAATATTACAATTTTTTTATAAGATTTTGGTGCATCCAGATACATGTATCTCGGGATACATCGTATCAAAATTAGGTGTAATTTGTTGTAGATACATTGTATCCAAGTGGAGTCGCATGTATCTGGGATACATAACACACTCGCCTCCTTCCCATGTCGCTCGCCACTCTCCTATACATGCGAATCACACCAGATACATACAAATAATTGAGTGAGATGGGGAGGTAGGGAGGCAAGCGAGATGGTTATGTATTCAAGATAAATATGAATCACACCAGATAGTGTACATACAAGTACATGTATGTAGTATGTATCTATTGTGATTCACATGTATATAATATACATAACCATCTCGCTCGCCTCTCTCACTATTTTAGTGTATATGGTAGCAAAAATACATTTGTCTAGTTGTATCTTTCTCAATATATGATAGGAAACTCTTAATTAGTGATAAGGTACGTTATTATTTGAAATTATAGATAAGATTAGTATATATGATATAAATGTATGTCTAATAAGATAGTTTTTCCAAAATAAAATTTTAAAACACATTTATTTAGGACCCACAACTAATTCATATCTATCATTCTCCCTTTTCTTTTTCCGATTTTGTTTGGTTGAAATATGGGTGGTCTTGGTTTGACTAATAGTGAACGATATTGAGAAATTTTCTTCGTATACAAGATTAATTATAACAAGTATATTTGTTCCGTATGATTGAATATTCTTGATAGCTTTTAGAACTTGGGAATATAAGTGCATGTTTTATGTCTTTTCTTAAAATGAGTAGAATACATTTTGAAAAGTTATGTTCAATTTTATTTTTTTAAGTTTTATCTTTGTATCAATATCTCATACTCTCAAGCAATCGAGACGAATTCATAAACATAAAGTAGAGGTAGACAATCGAAGTATTTAGGAGTACGACACACCTTAGGATCAATATTCTCATAGGCTAAACTATTTATATTATATAGTTCTATCAATTCAAAGAATAACATTTTAAGGCCTGCACGTCTTAATTAATTAATTAATCAATTAGACCTAATATAATTATGAAGTCCTTGTAGAGTTGATCACTTCTCATTTATTCAAAACTCAAAATTCCAATTATCTATACATTTTCAAAATAATGTGTCATAGCTAGGGAAGAACTTAACAAGCTAGTTAGGTAATATGAGTATTTAGTACTTTTTCCGTTTTAAATTATTCATTGTCGTAATTTTTAAAAATTGGAATCTCAAATTATTTGCTATTTTAAAAGTTCAAGACAAAATTAATGAAACTGAACAAATAATTTGAGACGGAATAAGTATGTCAACACACAACAAGATCTTCAAAGGTCATATGTATAGACAGAGGTGGAATCATAACTAAATTTTAAAGTGACGACTTCAAGTGGGAAAATCGGGTTCTAAATTTCATATTTGTACGTATTTTAAAATTGTTTAAATAAAAATATATTGTTTAAGCAAAAGCTATTGAATTCAATCAAACTGTATCCAAACTTCTTGCTCCGCCCCCTATGTACAAATTCCAATTTCACGACCCATGTGACATGTATAGTCCATTGTGATCTAATAAACTCTTATGAATTTATCTTTTGAGTGACATCCTCATCAAACCAAAAATGTGCGTACCATTTAAATTTTTAATATGCCTTATAATAATGAAAGTTCATTTTTCTCCTACATCTCAATATATGAAATGCACGTAAAAGTGTAAAATGCACTTTTTTCAAAAACTTGTCATTTCTTAATTATTATTTTTTACATCTTCTCATCGGCCCGCACTCCATCAAAAATATCATCATGCTTTTGTAAAATAGTGTAACAATAAATGTCAATCATCAAGTAAAAGTTGTCTCCCAAAATACAAGACATATTTATTAAATTTCAATTTAAATAACTTGTAACCATAAATTTCAATCATCAATTTAAAAAATTGTTCAAACACTAACAAATGCAACATACATGTAACCAAATTTCTTGATTAATTGTCAACTGCATCTACTTGGTATTAGTTAGAATGTCAACCTCAGACATGGTCAGCAGTACAAAATACATAAATTACACATACTAATTCAAAGTTTTTTTTTAAAAAATAAAATAAAATTATGCTATATAAATCCACCATAGTCTAATAGCAAAATGTACAATTTCCAAGTGAAGAAAAAAGTGTGATCACAAAAAATAATTTTAAGATGGCAAAACTCATAGATTTTAATTCATTGGTTTTGATGATTATTGCAACAATTGCATTGTTTCATTCATATGTAGTCATTGGGATGACATCAAGTAGCATGTATGTTAATTGGGGTGCTCATCATTGTAAACTTCTAGGGGATGATCTTCAACTTGTTCTTGATAAATCTGCAGGTATAAGTTTTAATTTTTTTCAATTTTTCAAATTCAGTAGCGGAGCCGGAAATTTATATATATGATGGGAATCCCAAAAATAAAAGAATGTTATATTTGGAATCTGAATCTAGGACCAAAAATAATTTTAGAACCCCTTTACCACTGTACTAAATTTTTCTATTTATGTTGACGCGATTCAATAGTTTATATACAATAAAAAAAATTAACCTATTTATATAGTGTAATTTTTTTTGGCGAAGGAGATTCAATTGGGTATAGTCTTAACAACCAACTAACCACACCCCTGCTTCGATAATGACTGTTCTAGGTAGAGATGGATTCAGAATCTGAATACAAATGGTTCAAAATGAGTGTGATATGATTATATATATATCTTGAAATTTACACATATGTGTACACAATTTGAAAATAGTTGTCACAATACTTATAGAATTTGCTCTAGATCCGTCTCTGACTTTTTAATTTAAATTCCAGGCTCTGGTGCTCAATCAAAAAGATCATTTCTTTTTGGTAGTTTTGAAATGCTTATCAAGTTGGTACCTAATAACTCTGCTGGAACTGTCACAACATACTACGTAAGTATACTTATATAACGTGACAAAATTAACCAACTTTAAATTTTATGCACTAATAATATATAGTAAGATGTAAATTACATTTTTTGTGTAATAATATTTTTTTAATTTATCATGACAGCTATCTTCTACCGGTACCAAACATGATGAAATCGATTTCGAGTTTTTAGGAAATATATCAGGACAACCTTATATTATACACACAAATATTTACACCCAAGGTGTTGGAAACAGGGAGCAACAATTTTACCCTTGGTTTGATCCAACTGCTGATTTTCACAACTATACCATTCATTGGAATCCCAATACTGTCGTGTAAGTCGGTCTTTTTAGATAACTTCCTTTCATTATTATATAAAATACCGTCTTACCTATCAACTAAAATATCTCCAACGACTACCTTTATTATCTATAAATTTCAAATATATTTTCCTTTGCGATTATCTCAACTTTTAACTTTATATTGGTTTAACCACACTACAACAAGAATAACTTTTAGCGGCGATAGATATTGACATTAATAAAGAGTGCTAAAGTCTTTACCGGCATTAGTTAAGTGCCATTAGAACCAATATCGCTAAAGGCTTTAGGGACATATATAAAGAGTGCTAATTGCCGTTAAAAATACATATTTAGCGGCAATTAAGAATTAAGTGCCGCTAATGATCATTTTTGATGTAGTGTCAACTCTTAATTTCATCAAAACACTATCCTCTATAATAATACAACTTTATTTGTTCAATTTATGTATCATACTTCTCCTTTTTAGTCTATCCTAAAAAGAATACCATACGCTCTTATTTAAACTTCTGATTTTACTCGTAACAAGATGACTTATAGCCGCACAAATATTTGTCACTTGTTTTTTACCACAAGTTTCAGAAAAAAAATGTCTTTCTTAAACTTCATGTCTAACCAAACACCGTCACAGAAATTAAAACAGATATACTAGTAGTAATAATAATAGTACAAATAATCAATCTTTAATAGTAAATGCCACTTTTGAAAGATATTTCACTCTCCAACTAAACACTCTAAATATTTTCCGAGAATGAATTATGTCGTATCGAGAATGACTTCTGTCATACCAAACACAGGAAACTAGACAATTTCTTGAAATTTAATGTGGCAATGTTTGTAATTTTTTTTTTCAGATGGTATATTAATAGTATTCCAATTAGGGTATTTAGAAACTATCAAGCCAAAGGAATTTCATTCCCAAACAAACAAGGAATGGGAGTCTACACTAGTCTATGGAATGCTGATGATTGGGCAACAAGAGGTGGTCTTGTTAAAATTGATTGGACAAATGCACCATTTATTGCAACTTATAGAAAATTTAGGCCAAGAGCTTGTTATTGGAATGGACCAATGAGTATTTCCCAATGTGCAATTCCTACAAAAACCAATTGGTGGAGTTCACCTCTATACAATAAATTGAGTGCAAATAAACTTGGTCAAATGAACTCAATGAGGAGTAAGTATATGATCTATGATTATTGCAAAGATGCGAAAAGATTCAAAGGAGTTATGCCTATTGAGTGCTCATTGCCACAATACTAGAAGGACATAAACAAATCAGAGTGACTTCACTACCTAAAGAAAGAAAGAAAATTGTTTTGACTCTGTCGAAGCAGTAATGAAAACCACATTTCTTAATGGTTATTATTCTCTTTTCGGGAATAAGTTATTTTTAATTTTTTTTTGGTCTTGAACATTTTGATTATATTTGTTTTACTTTTATTTTTACAATGTTGTTATATTGAATAAGATCTTGTTGAGTTGATCTTATTATATTCATGTACTTTATTCTTTATAATAAAAAGAAAAAACTTGATTTGTTTTATTCGAAATTTTTACATGATTATTACTCAGAGTAGAAAGATGTCCTATTTTTATTCATTTATAAAATCCATTGACTAAAATATCGTTGTATCAGATTATTTTCAATGTTTCTTTGAACTTCAACATTTTGCGTATGTTTTTCTTATTTGTTCTTTTTTGAGGTAAAATTGTTTGTTTCTATTAATCTATTCACGCTCGTTTTTTTTTTATGTGAAAGGATCATATATCGACTACTTTAAAATGTGTTGTGGAATCTTTACACAAATAGTTGATCGGATTCATTGTTTACTTATTCTTAATCGATATACATAAAATATACATGAATTATACCGAGTTAATTGTTCAATATCCATCCATTAATTTTGGCCCAAAATGGCTTGTACTAAGGATTTAAAGCAATCTCAAAGTGGAAAATAATTCTACATTTCTAACTACCTCATTAAGATTAGGAAGATAAAATCTAGGTCCCTTAATTGGTATTTATTTACGTTGAGGGTTTTATTTTATTATTAATAAAAGATCGTTAGACGCTTTGTCTAGTGGTATAAATTCTTTAAAAATATCATTATATATAAACATGTCATTTAACTATTGGCAGATATCTAAGTCCTTCAACTATAGGTATGAACAAGTAGATACTTAAATTTGTGTAGAGTTGAACAAGTAGAAACACACGTCCTACTTAACAATTTGTGTCTTACGCGACATCTTACATGACGCTACATGTATTATGTCATATAGAATATATGTGTCTTCTTGTTCACCTTTTAACATTTTAAATGTATATTTATGCACAACCAAAATTGAAGAACGGCAAGATGATGTCAATTAGTTAAAGATATTATTGTTGCTAAAATAATTCAACGTTCAAATGCCTTGTTCACGTTGGACTTTTGCAAAGGAAAGATCTTCTTTTCTAGAATTCTCTTTATAATTTGTTCAATAATTTTTTAAACATAATTTAATGATTTTCCCCGTAATAAAAATCATTTTTTCCCATTGTAATTAAATTCCAAGAATTTTTTATTAGAAACAACACCTGGTTTTGTAATAGGAAAACCTTTTTTAAAAAAAAACCATAGTAATGAACCCTTATGAATATATTCAAAGTCAATATCTAGCAAAACATTTTTAAAATAAGGTGTCGTTTTATTTATGATTAGAGTTATGCGGGTATTAATAATATTATAATTATTAATTAGTTACGTATGATTTAGTTATTCAGATACATTATTTCATCTTTTATCTTCCATAAGATAATACATAGATTATTTCCATTGGTATTTTTGGGAAAGCACGTGTGCTTTTTATAGTAAATAAACTTCTGAAATTTGTGTTCTAAAATTAAAAAAAAAATTATAAATATATTTGTATAATTATAAATCATCTTGTAAGATATGAAATTTTAAGTTGAACTATTTTTTTACAAAAAAAGATATTATTATTCTTTTTTGAAATAACAAAAAAGAAAAATGCATCACATAATCTGTTCAATACACAACATATATATAACAATACAAATCATTTTTCTCTATGATTACACACGAAAATGAGAAAACAAAATTCTTCTTCTAATATAAATCATATTCCATACGAATTTAAATTAGTCAAGTCAGTAAATTCTGAATAATCGAATAAACAAAATAAAACCATATGTCGGTCAGCCGGCCAAGTCGAGTCTTTCCATTAGTCTAATGCACGTCATTTCATAATTCCCAAGCCGCGTCCCAACTGTATATGCTTTGCCACTTCTCTCTCTTTTATTTTTACGTATTCTATCTTCTATCTGATGCTCGATATTCGTATTGAAATTCAACTAAATTTATATTCGCACATTACAAGTTCAACTTTGGGGTTGACGCTCTCTGACTGTTTTTTTTTCCTTTTAGTTTCAAGGTACAAACCTCATACTTTTGATTTAGGACGGAGGAATTTCAACCATCCCATCACGATCCATGCTGATACGTGTAATTTGCTAGCTTCCATATTATTTTCCAACAATGACTTCAATCATTTTATATATATAATATATAATTATGTATAAACCAACTACTAAAGATATGAAAATCAAGACGTGGTCAAATTAAATTATAATATTATACATTTTTCAAGGGGTTTTTCTTGGAATGGCATTATTTGATTATAAACTATATATAAAGATAATAAGTATGTCATATTCCTAAGAACAAAAACACATCATTAATTTTCTAGAGAAACTAAGTTAATTATCCCATTTATGTTCAAAATGGGCAGCTCTCTAGTTCTTTCATTTGCTAATTTGTTGATTATTTCAACAATTGTGTTATTTGATTCTTTAGTTATGGTTAATGGTGTTTTCTCAGATAATATGTACATTAATTGGGGTTCCCATAATTCTTGGATGCAAGGAGATGATCTTCAACTTGTCCTTGATCAATCCTCAGGTAAATTAATTTCATCTGAATCATTTTCGTTGAAAAATTATGTTGTAATATCCTAGTGTGACCTGTAGGTCATAAGTTTGAACTGTGGAAATAGTTACTAGTTACTGATGATTATATTAGGGCAGATTGTCTACATCAGATACACTCTTTGGGGTGTGTCTCATTTCCGGACCCTACTGACGTAGGATGTTTTGTGCATCGGACTGTCATAAATTATGTCACTCAACAATTTCTACTTTGGTTTATTATCATTTTCAGGTTCAGGTGTACAATCAAAAGGAACATTTCTATTTGGAAGTATAGAAATGCAAATTAAATTGGTACCTGGAAATTCTGCTGGAACAGTCACTGCATACTATGTAAGTGTCACCTTAAATAATCTTCAATAGATAATGCAACAAATTATATCATATATATAGTAGTCCTTTCAATTATTATTTTTTATCTTATTAATATGCATTCAAAATATATAACATAATCAATAAAACTTGAAAAATTCAAGATTTTTTTTTATTTCATTTTTATTTCCCATCTGATGCCTGGTACCCACATTGGAGCCCGACTATATCTAGATTCGCGCTGAAAAGTTCTACATTGGGGGTAAAACGCTTCCTAACAAAAGCAACTTCATGCCCTAGGGAACTCGAACCCGACCATGAGTTTGTGTAGATTGTTGATTCTATGTTTGGTCTTCTTATATAGTCTTGAACAATTCTCTCCTTGTGAAATAACTTTTGTGATTGAGCTATAGGCTCAGTGTCTATTTCTTTAACATATGGTATCAGATATAAAAAGTATTCTTTGGACGTTATTTTTTGTGTACTAATTAAACACCAAAAGACGAGTAAGAAAATTACTTATTTTTTACGAATATATATATATTTCATGAAAAACATTTTCGTTCATATTAAACACATCCCAATTGTAATTCATATTGTTAAATAGATCACTACATTAAAAATGATTTTTAGAGGCAATTAATTAACGACAATAGCTCAATTGCCACTAAATATGTAATTTTAGCAGCAATTAACACTCTTTGTATATGTCCCTAAAGCCTTTAGCGACACTGAATCTAATGACACTTAACTAATGCCGGTAAAGACTTTAATACTCTGTATTAATATGTCTATTTATTGCCGCTAAAAGTTATAGTGGATGTATTATTATTACAAAGGGAGTATCTAATTTTTGGTTTTTAATTCCACAGTTATCCTCAACTGCTGACAAGCATGATGAAATCGACTTCGAGTTTCTAGGAAATATATCAGGGCAACCATATATTATACACACAAATATATTTACTCAAGGTGCAGGAGGCAGGGAACAACAATTTTATCCATGGTTTGATCCAACTGCTGATTACCATAACTATACCATTCATTGGAACCCCAATGCAGTCGTGTAAGTTGAACACTCTTTATCAGAAACTTACATATACATACATATATATGCATATGTTAAATCTTGAACGCTCTTAATAAATTCATGACTTTGCCGCTATTGTCTACCATGGGCATGTATCAACGTCTTTTTACATGATAGGTAGGTTGTATATCTTGATTCATCAGTAGTAGAACGATCAAGGAGATTGAGCGAATGACCTTAAGGATCGTTTTAGAAATAACACATATTTACTAGCCTAGCAACTCAAAGCGAAGTTGAACTTCATCCACTGATTAACTAACGGGCCCACCAAGCAAGGGTACATTATTAAGTGGTAGTAATCAATTTAGATAATTGATTTTCCTCTTCATTTTCTATATATCAGGATAATTAACCAATGTGATATGCTTTCAATTGAATCCACATTTTCAACTTGAATATAGATATCTACTATGTAATAAGTTGTTAATATTGAAATGCCAATAAATATTAAATTTTGAACTCATAACTATAAAAGTGAAATAGATTTGTAGTAAGAACCTTAAATATTAAATGAAGCATTGGTTGAGTCAATTCTTGACTAATGTTTATTTATTTATGTTGTAGATGGTACGTTGACGATATACCAATTAGAGTTTACAAAAACTATCAGAGCCAAGGCATTCCCTATCCGAACACGCAAGCAATGGGGTCTACTCTAGCCTTTGGAATGCTGATAGTTGGGCAACTAGAGGTGGTCTTGTCAAATGTGACTGGACCAATGCTCCATTTATAGCAAAGTACCGAAATTTCGTCCCACGGGCGTGTGCTTGGAACGGACCCATTAGCATTAGTCAATGTGCAGCTCAAACTCCAAATAATTGGTATACTGCTCCTGAGTACAATCAATTGAGTTACGCAAAACAAGGTCAAATGGAATGGGTTAGGAACAATTACATGATTTATGATTATTGCAAAGATACAAAGCGATTCAATGGACAATTTCCTGGAGAGTGTTTTAAACCTCAATTCTAACAAATGAAATTGAGTCCAATATATAGATACAAATGAGATGTATTTTGATACATATACTCTTGATTTTTTTGTTGTAATTTATTCTGTTCTTTTTTCTTTCCCTTGTTTTGCCAAGAAATTATACCCAATTCTTTTGATAAAATGTTGTTTTGATTGTAATATTTGTTCTTTGGAAAGTTTATTATGTATACCATTTGACCAAGATAAATAATTAAAGGAAGTATTGATGATAATGCAAAATTCAGTATACTGACTTCTTCTAGACTGATTTATGCAAATGTTCCTTTTAGATTCTTCACTTAGATTTTGTCTCTATTTTAAGAAGTTAGGTAAATATGGCTTTTCATACTTACCAATAAGGATGAGATAATTTTAGATTATATATCATCTAAAGTTTCATTTACAAATTTTTAGACCGCTCATTGAAAATGTCCATTAATTGTAAGAAATATAAAAAAGAGGGGACTATTTGCTAAATAGCTATTTTAAAAAGGGTAAGTAGTGACAATTTCTTTCTTTTAGTTCGAGGCGAATCTAACATTTACGCTTAATAGGTTTAAGATCCAAAATTCTTTATAAAGGTTGGTTTTTCAAGGCTTTACAAACACACAGAGATAGTTTATACTCACCAAAAAGGGTTTCAATTATATTCTAAATTCACCCCGTCGCTCCACCTCGATTTTTCCAAAAATCGAATCCTCAAAATGGCTGATAAGGAATCTAAAATTTATTTGCTATTATGGAGCGGAGAAAGAAGAATGAGTTGTCGCTTGTAATGGTATTTCAAGGTGGTGGAAAAGACAAGGGTGGGGTCACGATGATTGATGACGATTTTAGGACGAACGGGGTGGCGTCACGAGTGATTGATGGCGATTTTAGGACGGACTAGAGGTGGCGTCATGGGTGATTGATGGCAATTTTAGGACGGACTAGGGGTGGCGTCACGTGTGATTGATAGCGATTTTAGGATGGACCAGGGGTGGCGTCACAGGTGATTGATGGCGATTTTAGGACGAACCAGGGGTGGCGTCACAGGTGATTGATGGCGATTTTAGGACGGACTAGGGTTGGCGTCGATGAAGAGGTCACCATCACATGGGCGGATTTAGGAGGGGCCAGGGTGTTTGTCCAAATTCCCTCTGCAAAAAATTACCTTGTATATCCTGACCAACTCGTAAGTAGCATCCTACTGATGGTCACGGGGCATAAAAAACAAGTCTTTTTGGTTTACCCCATTGACCTTTTTCTAAAAGCACCTTGGGTCGGAGGCCGAATATAAAGTAAAAAAAAAGTGGTGCCCTTTCAAATTCAATTTGTTTTGATATAAAGAACCAAAATTGGTCCATGATCGTATCATTTTTCAACTATCCGCTGGTAAATCTGGTTTAGCGCCAGTATAGAAAGGAGTAAATGATGAGTGAAATTTTAGGGTTTGACTATACTTGTAATGCATTTAGGATCATATAGTTCAAAATTAGATCATTTAAATCGTTGACCGCCATACCATATCATTTTTTTCCATTTATATATATTTTCATGATTATGAACTAATATTACCACCTCTAAACAAAGGTTCTCCTATCGATCACCACCAAATTAGGTATAGATTAAACACAAAAATACAAGTTTCATTCTTTATTATTAAACAGTTGAACGGGTACAACCTCTGAGGTAGAGTAAGATCTACATACACTTTATCATTTTCATATCATATTTTACGAAATTAAGGTCCGCATACATTTTATCATTTTCGTATCCTACTTTATGGAATTAAGGTCTGCATATATATTACACTTTATTATTTTCATATTACGAAATTATACTGAATATGTTGTTGTCGTCGTACGACGAACCAAGGCAAGGCCCAAATCCTTAACCAAACTACAACCCATTGTTCCAATGGGCCACAAAGTCAAATTGCAAAGAAAATCATCCACAATTTAGTCATCCACGTGGAACCTTTATCCTCTTTTCTCATTTGCTCTAGTGAAACCGTAACGTAATCACACAGCAAATATATACACACAAAATAATACTCTCTCTGTTATCCCTAACCCCCCCACCCCCCGAAACTCTTCTCCGCCGACTTTTGTTTTCTTCACCGGAAAATCTTCGAGTTCTTCGCCGGTGTTATTTGCTTCGATTACAACTCCGTTTTCTTCTTCTTCAATCAAATCTGTGTGTGATTGCTGTTTGCGCCGTCGCCGAATCTTCAAAAGAGTTTTCGGTTTTTTTTCATGATCTGTGAAGAGTCTGATCTGATCTAAGCCGTCGATCTGAGATATGGATAGGATCGTCGGAGGTAAATTCAAGCTCGGACGAAAAATCGGTAGTGGATCTTTTGGTGAAATTTTTCTCGGTAAGTGTTATTTGTCAAGGTAGCAAAGTGTATGTGTTTTGAGCTTGTATTTTTTTTTGTTTTTTTGTTTTACAGAGTTTGTGGTGAGTTTTATAATGATCATGTGTGAATTTTGTAATTTTGCAGCTACGCATATTGATTCATTTGAGATCGTCGCTGTCAAAATTGTGAGTTTTTATTAGCTTGAGCTATGAATTTTATTGACTTTTTTTTTTTTTTTTGTGAGTGATTGGTTTTCATGTTGTATGTGCTTTGTGCATCAGAAAATTAACTAGTGAAGTTTATTATAATTGGATCATGCGGTAAACTTTGTACTTGGTGCTTGTAGTGTGTGTGGCTTAGTGGTTAATGAGGTTCAAATTCCAGCAGAGACGATGAGCCAAAAACACTAGGTTAATATGCCTCTGAGATAGAAGATAGCAATGGTTAGAGTCTTTTGGCTGCATGTGATAACTGATACTGCCTCCGTTTTAATTTGTTAGTATTACATCCGTTAAGTTGTTAGTCTTACATCCGTTTCAAAAAGATTTTTTTTTTTCTCTTTTGAGAACTTTTTAATTTCAGTCTTCCACATGGCCACGTTGCTTTGAAAGGTAACGGATGGAGCATTTTGGGAAAGTGGTGTCAAGAGGAAAACTTAAAATAGTATTGATCAACAATTCTTAACACAAGTTAAAGCCTTGTCTACTTGGTATAGTTAATTTTGTTAATTAGAAGAGGTCTAGGGTTCTATTCTATATAACCACAACCTTTTTAACAATGAATGCAACATGCTAAACTAGTTTTAGAAAATGAACCCAATGGGATTCGAACTTGCGTTGCAAGGAGTAAAAGCTTAGCTTTAAGCACAAGTGCCTTGAGCTCCGTTGTTTCTCTGGGTGCCACACTTAATGCTTTTACAATTCCTTATACATATATATGGGTATACATATATGTACAAAGCTTCAAGCAAGACATCCGTGTGTTGTGGCACCCCCAACCCTTCTACATAGATCCTCCTCGGCACAAGATTAAAGGATATCTTGGTACATTCTACATATCTTTAATTTAAGATCACAAATTCAAAATTCTTCTTTATTTTCTTAATGTCTAGTTAATACCAAACAAACAAATTGAAACAGAGTGAGTTATTAAATAGTGTGTTTATCACATAACATTAAAAGCGATTCTCTGCGCCTTTCAAATACTTCTCGTTTTGGTTATGGCCTCGAACAAATCGCTAAATTTCCCATATTACAACATGTTTCAATTTCAAAAATAAAATAAAATTAGATATAAGTATGCATTCTTCCTAGTCTAAATCATTTAATTTCTCAGTCGGGCACTCGAATTTCATTGATTGCAATTATATTGTGACCATGTTGAATTATTTTTGCACTTCCTTTACTGTTTCTTCTTTTTCGCCTTTGACTGTCTATTTGCATTCTTAGTATCTTTTTAATTACTTTTAATATTACGCGGGGTTCACATCTTGGTAGGATCTAACACTACAGGTTCCTTTCTCTACCAAAACTTTTTGTAGGAGAACAATAAGACCAAACATCCTCAACTTCTCTACGAGGCCAAGTTATACAATATTCTCCAGGGAGGAAGTATGTTTTGGATATTGTGCACTTTATGGATAGATATACAGATTATGGTGTAATTTATAGTTTGCTCCTTTCTAGGTGGTGTACCACATATAAAATGGTCTGGTGTGGATGGTGATGACAATGTTCTGGTCATGGATTTGTTGGGTCCTAGCTTGGAAGATCTCTTTGTCTATTGTGACCGGAAGCTTTCATTGAAGACTGTTTTAATGTTGGCTGACCAGATGGTAACAGCAGTTTCCCTTCAACACTTTATAATGTTCATGCTACTGTGTTTCTGTTTGATAAGAGCTTTACGTCATGTCAAAGGCGTAGCTAAGGTATACCACTTTGACTTTGGCCCATGTTCCATGATAGGTGGAAGCTTGTTCCAGATTTTGATCAGGTGAAATGGAACAAGGGTCTTTGTTTAGGAACATGACCCATCGGCCAATTAGTTGCTTTTTCTACATATTGGACTTTCTCTCCCTTTGATATTCTTATCCATTGTGGCTCTCAGCAATTATGTTGACTTAATATTTTCAGGATACAGACTAATAGAGCTGCACCAAAGTTTTGTTTTGTTCTCTCTGATTTTTTCGTCAGTGATTTTTCATGACACATAGATATTGGAGAACTATTATATTTTAATATATACTTATTGGTAAATATTTAGGACCTTTGGAATGCATTGCGAGAGTGTTTTACCAACATGGTCACTTTTTTATAAAAAAATACTTGCTGTTTTCCTTATTAGCAGCTTGGCTGATCAGGTTCTTCTGCCTCTCCTTTTCTCAGATTACCAGAATCGAATATGTACATTCTAAGGGCTTTCTACACAGGGATATTAAGCCTGACAACTTTCTGATGGGTCTTGGTCGGAAAGCAAATCAGGTGACTTTCTTTCGTTCTCTTTTTAGTTTTTATTGGTTTATTAGTTAGTTTGCTGTTTCTTTTCTTCTGATTGAATCCTATTGTTATTATGTAATGTTCAGGTTTATATTATTGATTTTGGTCTTGCTAAAAGATACCGTGATGCGACTACAAATCGCCATATTCCTTACAGGTATAAGTTTTTGAATATGCTAATCTGAACTTTTTTCATCATTTATCATTTAGCTTTAAGCTTCCAATTGTGTACTCATAAGTGTAATGTCTGATTCTAATTTTGTTTGGTTAAAACTTAGAAGAGAGAACATTGATCATTTCTTAGATGCAGAGTTATGGATCTAATTTTAATATCTTTTCTTCTGTACAGAGAGAACAAAAATTTAACTGGAACAGCACGCTATGCCAGTTGTAATACTCATCTCGGAATTGGTCAGAGCAGATACTCTTTTCCTTGATTGTTTTTCTCTCCCCATCGTAAAACCCGTAAAGTATTTGGCAAGGAAAATAATTAACCTTTATTCCTGCCTGTGAAGAAGAGGGTTATTAAAATAAAATATGTCTTAACATTTCAATGTCCTCTTTATGTTATACAGAGCAAAGCCGGCGGGATGATTTAGAATCTCTTGGATATGTTCTCCTTTATTTCTTGAGAGGCAGGTGTGTGGTTTTTCAATTAGATTAAACCTTTTTATTCCTTGGTCCTTATACATGCACATATGTATCAAATATTCTTTTGACCAACATATTGGTTCTTCAATAGCCTCCCATGGCAGGGTCTAAAAGCTGCCACAAAGAAGCAAAAGTATGACAAAATATGTCAAAAGAAGTTATCAACTCCTATTGAGGCATGTGTACCTGAATAGCTTCCCTTGCCACTGCTCCTTCTGTCTCTTATTTTTTAAAACAATAGGTTCTTATTCTGACTCTTTTGTACTATTTCCTGGTGAAGGTTTTATGCAAGTCTCATCCTGTTGAGTTTGCTTCGTACTTCCATTACTGTCATTCATTGACATTTGATCAGCGACCTGATTATGGATTCTTAAAGCGCCTCTTTCGTGAACTTTTTACCCGTCAAGGTATGCCTAAAGTCAAGCTTCATCAACTCCTTGGACAATACCAGGGTTCTTTAATAAATACCCTCCTGAGTACATTGAAATCTCTCTGCAGAAGTTCAACTGATGTACATCTATGTGTCACGCAGGATATGAATTTGATTACATATTTGATTGGACCATCCTAAAGTACCAACAGGCACAAACAAGTAAATCACAGCATCGGGTATCTTTTTTAGCTTGTCCTGTTTCCTGAATTCATTTTAATTATGATTAATCACTTCTCAACTTGATGGCATGCTATAATTTGAGCTTGTACTTTTCTTCTTGTTCCTTAAATGAACAAGCTTAATAGTACAACTTTTTAGTCAAGGCTTGCTTCATGAGCTGCTTTTAATCAAAATTTTGACTGTTCTGTGATTTTGCAGCAAGTTGGTGGTGAAAGTAGCCGAGCAATTCCAATGGATGTTGAAAAGCGTCAAGGTTGATAACTAAAACTCTTGGAAATTTCTATTTCTACGAATGAGGAGAACTATGTAGTACTTTAAAAAGCGAAAGATGTTATTTTTTGTGAGTTGTGAATATGGTTTACATCCATTCTACCTGCACAAAATGGTTTCCTTTATTCTGGGTTGAGTGCTTATAATCCAGCAGTAAAGTGTATGCAGACTTGCTTTATCAAAAAGTGTATGCAGACTTGCAGATAAATTAAGAGAAGACTTGAGATAGAAGTATGCTAGTAGAAAACATACTTCAATTTTGTTTTGGATGTCATGTTAATTTCTGTTGATGTAATTAGGTTAAATCAGCTGAACTGTTCCTTCTACAGTTTCTACAGGCAACAATGGACCTTATGTTGCTGAGGTGACTGATCGCATAAGGCCGAATAATCCTTCCAGTCCTGGAATTCGGATGCAATTTAAGTCACCAACAAACAGGAATTTAACTTCCGCCAATCTTGAGAGAAATGTGAGTGATACTTCTGCCAATCTTTTGATAGCCTTGTTTCAGATAAAGCATTTTTCGCATTAAGCATTGGCTATTTACCATGTCTCATTATTAGTCTTCTTCCTATTATCTCAGCCCAAGTAGGCTTCTCACTAATTTCCCTTTCATAATGTAGGTATTAAGTAGTGCTCATATGCCATCTTCTTCATTGGCTCCTGTTTTACCAAGAGCAAATGCCACAAAACCTGTTTTACCCACTGAAACAACACATGATGGTGATAATGGAGGCAGCAGCTGGATGTCCTCCTTGCGACGTATTTCTTCTGCAAAGTGATAAAAAGGTTCTCTTCTTTCTCTACTTCATGTTTCTATGGCTATGCTTTGGGGTCAGGTGGCACATTATTAGACATCACAATTATAATTGTGAATAAGAAGCATTTCTATTCATGATGACAAAGATCCTTTCTTCCCTTTTCAGGATAAGATGAAGATGAAGTTGGGGCTAATGTGCCTTCAAATTGGACAGCTCATACTTATTTTTTTATTACAAGCTGGTTCGGATGACTATGGTGGCTGATCATGGCCTGCTGCAATTTCATGAGTTCAAGAGGGTGGTGTGAATTGAGCTGGACATGAAAGCAGATGGCAGCTGTTTGTCTATCTATGGGAGCTCGGGTTAGATATTTTTCCTAAGATGACTATAAACAAATTGGTCCATCCTTGCATTAAGATCAGGATGGTTCCTGTCCGCTGAAAAAATGAAGCACTAGAGACATCTTTATCTCCTAATGTAAAATAGATCATATGCGATTGTCAAAAATTGTGCAGTTCCTTTTGTGCATACAGTGGTGGTTATTTTCTTCACTTGCTTCTTTACTTGCAAAGTTGCATGTGTTGTAATCTTTATTGCTTAATTTTGTGGTGAGCCAATGGTTTGTTGCAAACATGTTGATAATGGAATTGGATCTAGTACAGCAATGAAATTTTTGATTAGTTTGGAAATGTGATATACAAATGAAAACACGTTCTGTGTTCTCATCAGAAGGATTGTGAAGTTTGATGTACAGATTGATTTATGGACTTTTCTTTCTCCACCACTCATCCCACTCTTACATTAAAGTCTTATCGCTCTTTTGAATCCTGTTTCCATCTGGCCAATAGGTGAGTTTGCCACCAGGTAATGTTTTGTTGTTAGTTTTGATTTGGTAATTTCCTGTGAGTTGATGGTCTGATTTGCTCGAGATGATTTCCCTATTAACAATAAGCAGTTTTGACCTCCCTTATATGTGCTTAGGCTGGCATATGTACTGTGACTAGCCTTCACACTTTCTTTTAAAACAAGAAGACTAGATTCCAAATTTTTCTGTTAAACATATTGTCCGTTGGCTATTGATCAAGTTATTTGCAATCAGCTTCTCAATTATTGTCATCCTTTTGCAATTTGCAGGACCCGTGAGATGTGGTTTCTGTCGGTGTAATGGTTCCCTTGGATTCAATCAACTCCAGAAGAAGAGGAACTAGTGATTGCGTTGTTTGGTTTGTTGATTGTGCGAGGGATCAAGTATGTAATGGACAAGTATTCACTGGTTCCTTGGTTGTACCATTCTGCCTGAGCTTATATTCCTGGTCTCAAGTGTCTTTGCTTCTAGACTTGCTAGGTTCGCGATGAAATCATGCTGAAAAACTTTTTGCCTTTGCAACTGTGATCGAGTAATGAAGCTAGCCTCCGAATGACTGACGTATGAACTGAATATCTAGTCCTGTTGGACTTGTCAGGACTTGAGACTGGGAGTTTCGACACCCAAAGTTCGTGCTGATTTCGTTTTCAGCGAGGCTATGGTGCTGGAAGAATATTTGGTTACACATTTAAGTCCCAGGTTATATATTAATCAGTAAGTGTCCGTCTAGCATTGAAATATTCCTCTCATTATTTGCATAACCAAGAATATTTAGTTACGCATCTAATTTTTCTATAGTCGAATGTCAGTAGCGGCAAAAATAAATTTATTACTTTATAAAGCGACATATTTGAATTATTAATCTTCAGTTTATTTTTCATATTACTCCATTACGTTAGTTTTTATTTTAATTGAAGTGTGAGTAAATCGTCTATAAATTCACCCTTTTCCTTTCTAAAATGTGTAACTGTCTAGAATTAGAGGGATAAATAAATACATGAAAAATTAATGTATTAACCTATTATAAGGAAATGAAAAAAAGTAAAAAAAATAAGTAGAGCATATATCTAAATAAAAATGTTGAAGTATTTAACGAGCAATTATTCAAAAGCGAAATTTGATAAATTGTTTTCAGAGGCTTCGAATTATTGAAAACAAGTTAAATGGGAAAATGAAAAACAAAATCCAAAAGAAAGGAGCAATTCTTTTTTAGATAATTTAATTCAAGATAAGTGTTATGTCACTCGTTTAAGAGCAGCCTACCAATAATCTCCATTAACTCGATAACGTAAAATATAATTTAAACTCAATGGGAAAATGTAAATAACTTGTATTAAAAAAAAGGTGAATTATTGTAATTTTTATTGGATTTATATTTAACCTTCTTTCATAAAAAAATAAAAAAAATGGCGCCAATAGGTAGTTATGTTAGTTAACGTATATATAAATCATTTTAAAGCCGCCATTAAAATACAATTTGGAGAAATCTCATATATATATATATAATCTCCAAGAAACTTCACATTTCCTTATAATTCAAATTACTATAGTTTTTTTCTTCACAGTCATCAAAACTACTTTCTGAGATTTTTCAGAGCTTCAAGAAAAAGTCGAATCATGGCGAAAACACCAGAGAAGGAGGAGGAAAGAAAGGGAAATGCTCCATTGATGAACCTTCCTGTTCTTGAAGAAGAAACAGAGGGCAAAAAAATGGAATCAGAAATTCCAGAAAGAGCTTTTTTGTCTGACTTTCCGAAGAAATCAAGAACCCCGCGAATCAAAAAGGCAGGAAGTTGTACTAAATTGGCAAAACTAGAATCTGGGCATGAAAAAAATCACAGTGCTTCATTGGAAAAACACATCATTAATCTTGATGACAACGACGAAGAAGAAGAAGCGTTGGAGACCCAAATTGATAAAAAAATTGATTCATCACACTGGAGAAGTAGCTTTAATGTGAAAAATCAGAGTGGTTCAGTGAAAAAAAACACTATTCTTGATGACGACAACGAAGAAGAAGAAGAAGAAGAAGAAGAAGAAGAAGAAAAAGAGTTGGAGACCCAAATTGCAGAAAAATACTTGGGTTTGAAAAATAAGAGTGCTTTAGGGAAAATGAACACCATTCTTGGTGAAGAAGAAGAGTTGGAGAAAATGGGATCAAAAAGAAGAAATCTTGATGGTGAATCAACAACCCCACAGACCCAAATCGTACAAAATTCAAAAATTGGTTACAGCATTGATGGGAAAAAGTTACCAAAACCAGAATTTGGTTACAGCATTGATGGAGAAAAGTTATCAGAACGCCCCCAAATTGAGGAAATACTCGATATTATTGGAGATTGCAGTAAGCCTTTTGAGAAAAAGCTGTTAAAATATGAAGTTGACAGGATTTCATTTCACAGAAATGATGTGAAAAATGGAATTCTTCCGTATCTGAACGAAGATGAAACTGTCAAGCTTCAAAAGGAGGGGATTCTAGTGAGCACTTACGATGAATTTGGGAATCGTTATGAGATGAAATTCGAGTCGTATAATAATAGTTTCTACAAGCTTTGCAATGGATGGAAAAGGTTGTATAAATATCATGGACTGCAGGAAAAAGAAGATTGTTACGTTGATGTTTGGATGTTTCGACATAAAGAAAATGATGGAATATGTTTTGCTGTGATTCTGAAGAGGTAAAAGTTCTTTTGATTAGTAGTTAATCATTGTCATTAGAGTTAATCTTGATGAATTAGAGTCTTGTTAATGTCTTTTGCAGTAAAAGTTCTTTTGATTAGTAGTTAATCATTGACATTAGTGTTAATCTTGAGGAATTGGAGTCTTGTTAACGTCTTTTGCAGTAAAAGTTCAGTTCTTTTTTTAGTATTGTATGAATGTAAAAAGCAGAAGTATATTGGAGTAGTTGCTTTTACATGAATGGCTTTAATAGTTGATGTCTTGATATCTTTGTGAATGAGTTCAAGAATGAACGTTGATATTTGATTGCAATGAACGTTGGGCAGCAACTTGAGAAACGCAATATTTGATGTGTCTTGATATCTTTGTGAATATGATATTCAAAATATCCAAGAAGTTTATGTGATTTCGAGATGTGAGGTTGAATTAGAGACTTAATGATTTGTGTTAGTATATTTTTTTTAATTAATCTTTGATTAGTTGTTAATCACTTTCATTAGTGTTAATCTTTTTTTAAGATGAGTTTGTTCCATAGTCGAGATAAAATCGCGGAATAACTCGTTTCGAAGTCAGTAATCCCAGGATTGTAGTGTACCAAACGAGAACTAACAATATAACATGCATCATACAATCTTGGTGTTATTGCTTATCAATCAGCATGACCTTATATGCCTAGGTGTCCAACTAATTATTACTAATACCTTTCCGAGTTGTTTGATTGAGAACAAGTTATCTCGAAATATATAATAATGACATGATTATAATAATTGATTAAATAATGATGATTATACTCTTACTAGTAAATATTTGATTTAATACGGTATTTAAGAGAAAAATTAAGACTTTTGAAATTTGTGGTCCAAAACAATTTTTAGATATTTGTATGGTTGCATTAAGTGTAAAGAAATTTTTTTAAAGTTAAATTATTTCTAATTATAAGGTGGCATTCTTTTTGGGACAGACTAAAAAAAAAGTGTCACATAAACCGCAACGGAGCGAGTATTAGTTATACATATATTCCTTCCTCGTATATAAAATTGGTTGCTTGAATAGTTAACAGTCTCTACCTCCAACTCTGAATACTTGCAACTTCGAGTCACCAAGAAAAATATAAAATCTCATATCTTATTTTAAATTTCAAAAATTCTACATATATTTTAAGAGTATTTTCTGTTTGAAGATATCGACCCGATAACATAAAATGTAAAATTACTTAATTTATAAAAATGAAAGGTGAATTATTGTAGTAATTCTTATTGGATTTATTATCTAACTCAAATTGGTTCTTTCACAAAATTGAATAAAAATGGCGTCAATAGGTGGTTAGGTTAGTTAACCATTTTACAACCGCAATTAAAATAATTTGGATATATATATTCTCCAAGAAACTTGGCATATTTCCTTATAATTGAAATTGTTGTCCATCTTGTATTTTTAAGATACTTAGAACAAAAAAACTTGATAAGAAACAACAAAGTTTAAAGAGCATTTTCAAAACTAGAAAATTAAAACCAGTAGAGAAAATAGAATCAGAAACAGATTAGAAACAATATACAAAATATTTTTCTCAAAGAAGAAAATCGAGCCCACTGAATGCACAGTGTCCCTTTAAGGAAATTATTCCCCTCAAATATCCGAGGTTAATGGAATATATCTTCCCAGGATAGAATGATCTTACTTACCAGTGTATCGGTACCTAAAACACGGTGTCAGCAAACCACTCAACGGCAGTAAAGTACACTTAGAATACTAGATTTAGTAATAGTAGAAGAAGTCAAGAAAATTCATTCTCTTAAAATGAGAGGAAACCCTCTATTTATAGACAACAAAACGTAGTGTGAATAGATGCTTATTGTGTCTTATCGGAAAGGTCACAACCCCTTGAAAAAGGTCACAATCTTTCGGAATGGTCATAACCTTTCATAAAAGTCAAAACTCTTCATAAAAATCACAACTTTTCATAAAAGTCGCAACTCTTCATTTTCCTTTTAAAACCAAACAATATTTCCTTATAATTGAAATTAGTATATAGTTTTTCTTGTTCAGAGTCACAAGAAGTAGTTTCTAAATAATTTATCTCAGAACTAATGTCCTCCAGTTCCAATAAGATAACCAGTCGAATTACTAGTGCATTATATGCTCAAACTCTGTCTTAATGCTCGACGATTACATGCACTCCTATTCTCCATTTACAATTTTTGTTCATCAAATAATGATATGATTATTGGACGATTGCATCTTTTTAGCTGTTATAATATAATTTAACTGTCACACTAAAAATAAAAATCAAAATAAGCTATTAAATAATTGTTTAGTATATTCATATCACAAGTAGGAAAGCAAAATCTTATTAATGTCCAAATAGGATTTGTACGTTTATAAATAGACTTATAATTTGGACAAAATAAATTAAGACAAGATGGATTCATTGTTGGTATCAAACCCTAGAAACAATATTCCTCATGATATCATTATTGATATACTCACACAACTTCCAGTGAAATCACTTATCAGACTCAGAGACGTTTGCAAATCATGGTATTCGTTAATTAAAGATGACAACTTCATCAAGCAACACTATAATACTCACCAAAATTGTCAAAAGTACTTTGTGGTTTGTAGAAGACACAAGATTTTCACCCACTACACCATAGAACTTGATTCTAATAGTATAGCCTCTCTTGTTGAGCCTCCGGTTCCAACTGATCAATCACGAAAGGCATTCAATGAAATACAATATTCCTCATGTAATGGGATACTTCTTATAACATTTAGAGTGTTTAGTATTTGTACTTTTCTTGTAAGCAGTTGATGTTTGATTGCTATGAATGTCAGGCAGCAACTTTGAGAAACACGATATTTGATGTCTTGATCTCTTTGTGAATATGATATTTAGAATATCTGACAAGCTTTTAACTGTGTGTTTTTCAATGTTTGTACCTCACAGTTGTTTAGATAGTCCACCATTCATGATCAATGAGTAACTCAGAGTTGTACAAATTTGAGCAGGAAACCAAACTGAATCAAAACCATTTTTAGAAAAGTCCATTTCGACTGAGTTGTATGCCTTTCTGATATCTATATTTACCATACAATGCCAAGACACGTCTTCGCATTACTAACCTCCTCCTCTGTAATTGGTGAGGCAGGGGCCATCTCTAGCTACCTCTGGGACTTGTGTGGCCTTAATTAGTTCCCAATAAATAATTGGAGGAATGCATTCTGAATCTGTCTATGTATTTCTCCCTGATCATTGCAGATGGTAGATATTCTATTTCGTGCCTGTCTTGATTTAAGGAAAGCATGGAAGAAGTTTGTATTCGGCTATACAGATCCCTGGATTTTTGTCCAAGTAGTCGTTCATGAATGTTTGACCATTTCTCCAGTTTCAGTGTTATCTCCCTTTCTTGGTTGATGGTCCGAGTAGAGCTGATTCTGGGTGCTCTTCAACCAGTTACCTCCTTAGTCATTTACCTGGCTCCTTTACTAATAAACTTTAGCTTCATTCATTGTGATACCAGCATGCTTGTTCTGTTCAAGAAATTGTATTACATTCATTTTTGTCTTACCTTTAAGCTTTATTTTGACAAGTTCCTCTGAGTTACCTCAGGCCTTGCTTGCCATTCCTGTCTAGATTTGATGTGCCTGGTTTAGAGGGCATGGTGATCAATTTGCAGTCAGTCAGTCAGTCTTGGCAAAACTTGAGAGTTTAGAGGAAGATGTTTGCAGCCATCCATTTGTGCTTCCCGCAACAATTTTTTAGTGGAGACACGGGATCCCCTTGCCTTAGTCCTCTTTTCCCCGCAAAATAACCTTGACAGTGAAATAGGGGGAGGTCATTACAATACTCAGCAGGAAATCAATATCCTACCAGTACTTGCTGTAAGAAATCCCAATCAACCATGTCATAAGCTTTCCTCAAATCAATCTTCATCAAACATCTAATTTCATCAAATCAATCTTCATCAAACATATTCTGGCATTGCTTAGAGTAAGCATACCTTTTCCAAATATTCCACCTACGTTTTAAGGAGTTTTTACTTGAACATATTGACCCGATAAAATAAAATGTAATTTAAAATCGATGGGAAAATGAAAATTACTTATATAAAAAGTTAAGCTCAGAATTACTGGATTTATTATCCAACTCTTCTTTCACAAAAAAAAAAAAAAAAAAGTTAAAAAATGGCGCCAAATAGGTAGTTATGTTAGTTAATGCATATATAAACCATTTCTAGCTTCAAGAAAAGGTGTAATTTCCCTATATTTGAAATTACTATATAATTTGACTTTTTTTTTTAACCTAAATAAAGCATGGCTATAGTTATTGTAAATTAATTTTATTTTTTTTATATATATATATATTTGAAACTAGCCCAATTGTATTTAGAGGCATAGAATTTTTTAAAACAAGTTAAATAGGAAAACAACAAATAGAAATCCAAAAGATTGGAAGAAATTTTTAGATAATTTATTCTAAGATAGGTGTTACGTCACTCTTTTAAGATCAGAATTTTATAGATACAACTTATTCCTAATACATAAAAGGTGTATCTCAAATAGTTAACTGTCTCCACCTCCAACTCTGAGTCCTTGTGACTTCAAGGAACCAAGAAAACAAAAAATAAAATTAAAAAATCTCATATCTTATTTTAAATTTTAAAAATTCTACATATATTTTAAGGATTCATTGTTTGAAGATATTGACCAGATAACATAAAATGTAAAATTACTTAATTTATAAAAATTAAAGGTGAATTATTGTAGTAATTCTTATTGGATTTATCATCTAACTCTAATTGCTTCTTTCACAAAAAATAAATAAAAAAATGGCGCCAATAGGTAGTTAAGTTAGTTAACCATTTTAAAACCGCCATTAAAATACAAATAGGAGAAAGCTCATATATATATATATATATATGATATATTGTCCAAGAAACTTCACATATTTCCTTATTATCGAAATTACTATATAGTTTTTCAGAGCCATTGAAACTACTTTCTGAGATTCAAGAAAAGGTGTAAATATGGCAAAAACACCAGAGAAGGAGGAGGAAATAAAGCAAAATGCTAAAAGGAAACATTCTCTTGTTGAAGAAGAAGAAACAGAGGCCAAGAAAATGAGTTCAGAAACAGCTTTTCAGCTGAAATCAACCCCACGAACCAAATCACGAGAAAGTTCTGATGAGGAAGAAGAAGAAGAGGACAAGAAAATGAAATCAGAAACAATTTTTCCTGGTGAATATTCAGAAATCAAATTCCCAGAAACTTCTGAATTGGTAAATGCACGATTTGGGGATGAAAAAAATCAGAGTGCTTCATTGGAAAAAATTGATGAAGAAGAAGAAGAAGAAACAGATGATGATGAAGAAGAAGAAGATGAAGAGGAAGAAGATGATGAAGAACATGAAGAAGAAGATACAGATGAAGACGAAGTTTCATTTCCAGGATTTGGATACAGCTTTGATGGAGAAATTTTATCAAGATTCCCCGACATAAAGAAAATACTCGGATGTATTGAAGATTGCACTATGCCATTTGAGCAAAAGATAGTGAAAACAGATGTTGACAAGCTTATACTAAGCAGAGATGAGGTGAAAAGTAGAATTTTGCCATTGCTGAAAAAGAGTGAAAAGAGTGATCTTAAAGGCGGGGGAGGAATCGTAGTGAAGGTTTATGATGAATTCGGTAAAAGTTATAAGATGATGTTCAAGTTCATTGATGATCAGTTCATGCTTTGCACTAGATGGAAATATTTGTTCGAAGATCATAAGCTGAATGAAAATGGAGATTGTTATGCTGCAGTTTGGATGTTTCGACACAAAAGATCACGTAAACGATGTTTTGCTGTGATTATGAAGACGTCAAAAACTCAAGATTAGAAGATTCTCATTAGTGTTTCTGCACTTCTTTTAGAGTGTTTCTGCAGATTTCTTTTGATTAGTTGTTAATCACTCTCATTACTGTTTCTGCAGTTTTTTTAGAGTGTTAATGATGCGTTTCTGCAGATTTCTTTTGATTAGTTGTTAATCACTTTCGTTGGTGTTAATCTTGAGAAATTAGAGTCTTGTTAATGTCTAGTGCAGTAAAAGTTTACTTCTTTTGATGAATGTAAAAGGCAGAAATATATTGAACTTTTCTTGTAAGAAGTTGATGTTTGATTGTAATGAAACACAATATTTGATCTCTTTGTGAATGCGATATCCCACAAGTTAATGTGATTACGAGATGATCACGGCAATACTTAATGTCTTTGGGAATACTCAAAAATTTATGGCATATCTGAGATTGAATTAGAGTCTTAATGAAGTGTATCTGCAGTTTTTTTTTTAATTATTAATCTTGATAAGTTGTTAATCACTTTCATTAGTGTTAATCTTGAGGAAACCAACGGATGGAAAACCAATGAATTACACACTAGTGCAAGCTACATCAGTTTGGGATAATTTCGACATCACTAATACTGGTTCTTGGCTGTGATCGCTCAGTGGCCCAATATGGACATGTCAATTTAATTGTAACGCTATCATAAGCAATAAAGTGATATTCATATAACCAGTAGGAAAGCAAAATCCTATTTATGTCCAAATAGGATTTGTATAGTCACGTTTATAAATACATTTGCTACCCTTAGTTATTTGGACAAAATAATGGATTCAGTATTTGTATCAAACCCTAGAAACAATTATTCCGTTCCCCATGATATCATAATTGATATACTCACACAACTTCCTGTGAAATCACTTATAAGGTTCAAACGCGTTTGCAAATCATGGTATTCGTTAATTAAAGATGACAACTTCATCAAGCAACACTATGATACTCACCAAAATTGTCAAAAGTACTTTGTGGTTTGTAGAAGACACAATATTACCACCCACTACACCATAGAACTTGATTCTAATAGTATAGCCTCTCTTGTTGAGCCTCCGGTTCCAATTGATCAATCACGAAAGGCATTCAATGAAATACAGTATTCCTCATGTAATGGGATACTTCTTATAACATACGCTAACGACATAATCATTATGTGGAATCCGGCCACTAGAGAATCAAGAAGAATCCCTCCGAGTAAGAGTGGTGGTCTTTATAATTTTTGCTACTTTCCGAGAATTGAAGGCTACAAAATATTTAGACTAGGACCTGTAGTCTTTAATGGTGACAAGGATGAAATGGATATTGATATATTTTCAACGAAAAGTAACAAGTGGAAAACGGTTGGCATATTTCCTCCAGATTATTATTTCGAAGGTACTATCGTTGTTATGTCAGATGGGATTGTTTATATGATGGCGGAGAGGAAAGAAAATGAAAATTGTACAATATTACGTTTTTGTTTGGACAAGGAAGAATTTCAAGAGGAATTGTTGATTCCAAACACTATATCACCAAGGGGAATAGATGTTGTAGGAGAAAAACTTTGTTTGATTGGGTCATTGGAAGATAATGATAAGATTCGCGTATATTGTTTGTAGATGAAGAAAACAAATTCATGGAATGAGATATTGGCAATTCAATTACCTTTCAAAATTTGTTTGAAACCTTTGAGTTTTATAAAGGATGGAGGCATCATGTTTCAAAACTATATGAGTAAATATGTGTTCAAGGCTTACAATTCAACAACACACAAATTGGAAAAAGTTAATGTAGCTGGAATTGAAGGACTTCACTTCATTCAGGTTGTAACCTACGTCGAAACTTTATCCTCTCCGTTTCTTTAATTGATGCATACTTGGTTCGGATACGTGAAGAGAAGATGTTGTTTCTTTAGAGTGTTAATGATGTGTTTCTGCAGATTTCTTTTGATTAGTTGTTAATCACTTTTGTTAGTGTTAATCTTGAGGAATTAGAATCTTGTTAATGTCTAGTGTAGTAAAAGTTTCAATTGTTTTTTTAGTATTTGTACTTTTCTTGTAAGCAGTTGATGTTTGATTGCAATGAAAGTTATTGAGAAACGCAATATGTGATGTCTTCATCTCTTTGTGAATACAATATTCAAAATATCCCACAAGTTTATGTGATTACAAATTTGACCATTTGTACTTCTATTGTAAAATTTGGTGTTTAAGTTGTTATAACTTGTAACAGCCAGAGAGTGATAGAGTTCCATTTGGGGAAAACTAATTACGGAATTAATCTTAAGATGAGTTTATCTCATGGTTGAGATAAAATCGCGGAATAACTTATTTCAAAGTTAGTAATTCCAGGATTGTAGTGTTATTTTTGTCACACGTTGAGGAATTCTCGAATAACTAATCTCAAAATAACTTATTCTCACAATATAACATGCATGATCCAACCTTGGTGTTATTGCTTATCAATCAGCATGAGTTTAGATGCCTATGTATTCAACTACTAATACCATTAGGAGATCATTTGATTGAGAATAAGTTATTTCGAGATATATAATAATAACATAATTATAATATATGAATTAAATAATGATATGATTATACTCTTAACAGTAAATATTTGATTTATTGGATTACAAATAGAATATACAGGGGTATAGTACATAGCTTACTCCAATTCCTAGAGAAGATCTAAGTTATAAGTTGTAACTTAGTAACTTGTAAGAGCTATAAACTTGGAAAATTGTGTGTATAAGATATAAAAGACGTAGAATTAGGTGATTTTCTAAGTTTTTCGTGTATGTTAGTCAATGAATTTTTTGGTGATATGGTGTTCATGCACTTTTTTTCTAATACTTTTACCGGACCCTCTGTATTGACCTATGAGAACTGTACGTATAGTCTCAGCGTGATTCATGCCATTTTTTTTAGCATTTAAGGGCCACACAACATAAATTAATAAACGATTTTCTCAGTTTTTCGTGTGTGTTAGTCAATGAATTTTTTGGTGATATGATTTTTAGGCACATTTTTTCCAAAATCTTTACAGGACCCTCTATAATGACTTGGGGAATAGTTCATATAGTCTCACCATGAACCATGCCATCTTTTTAATATTTAGGGGCCATACAACAATAAAGGCGATTTTCTCATCGCGCAAAGCTCGGGTAATTTAACTAGTTACTTATATAAAAAAGTCGAGCTGAATTATTGTAAGTTTTATTCTATTTATTATTTAACTCTAATTGCTTCTTTCCCCAAAAGAAATTTAAAAAAATGGCGCCAATAGGTAGTTATGTTAGTTAGCCGTTTTAAAACCGCCATTGAAATAATTTAAAGAAAATTCATATATATATATTCTCCAAATTGCAGGAGAATATCCCCAAATTGGTTACAGCATTGATGGAGAAAAGTTATCAAAATATCCCCAAATTGTGAAAATACGCAATAATATAATTTGATATCTTCATCTCTTTGCGAGTATGATGTTCGTATCCCAAAAGTTTATGTGATTTCGAGATGATCACTTTGGTTTTGAGAAAACTGTCTTTGTGAATACTCAAGAATTTATGGCATATTCGAGGTTGAATTAGAGTGTTAATGATGTGTATCTGTATTTATTTTTTTTGATTCATCTCTGATTAGTTGTTATTAATCACTTTCATTAGTGTTAATCTTTACGAATTAGAGTCTTGTTATTAATGTCTTGTGCAGTAAAAGTTTTGTTCTTTAAGTATTGTATGAACATGATTAAGAAATCGTTTGCTAGAGTGTATTAGCAAAAATTATGCTCTATATTTTAGTTTATTGGACTACAAATAGAATATATACGGTATCGTACGTAGCTTACTCCGTTTCCTCGAAAAAATATAGGATGAGAGAACATTGAGTCTGTAAGGGATACATATAACATTTTAATCAAATTCGTTATCAACAAAATACAAAGGAACGTTTAGTATATAAAAAAGTAAATTTTAAATTTAGTGACACGTTTTAAAGTCATAAAGGTTAAAAGTGATAGACTTGACTTGCCTAGAAACGAAAAATAAAGGTGAATTAGTCCCCAAGGGACTCTATCTCTACCTCCTAAGCAAATTCCACAATGTCAAAATACATTTTAAAAAATCATATCATATATTATTAAAAGTGAGAAGGTTTTAGATTCAAAGTTGGATTACGAAAATGTCCTTCACTAATTTTTTTAATTAAAATTCTTTTATTAACTTTTAAAGTCAAATCAATAATGACAATTAAACTAGACCAAATACATGGTTAGATGTTACAACTTGTCTTTTCCACTTCTTAATAACTTTAATTGTTAAACTTTTTAGCTTCTACAATTAAACACATTCATTCACAACCTTTCATATACACAATTTTTCTCTTTATAAATTGAATAGAAAATGTTAGTCGATCCATTACACTTTGTATTTCATAATCTTAATATAGTTCTTATGTCAAAAAAATTCATCGGACATTTATTTCTTAATTGATATATTATTTTGCTTAACTTCCTTCATTTTGTATAAAACATAGTGTTAGATATTTGGCAATCATATAATTAAAGTAGGAATCTTCTTCTTTTTTTACCGATAAATATAAGGTATCCCAAATAATTAAAAAGGGAAGCTTTTATCCATACAATCAGAAATTCTTCTGATTTTATTGATCCTGGCAACCTTAGTCTTAGGGTTGTAATAAAGTAATTCTTATATTAGTACTCCCTCCGTCCCTTTTTAGTTGTCCACTTTAGAAATGGCACACAGATTAAGGCAACAATGATTAGCACAGTGAAGTTACAATTTTACCCTTATGACAACTTTTCACTTCAAAATTACAACCACTTATTTGAATTCAAGTGAAATAAATTGGAGGGAAACAACATACACTTTTACAATTTTCAAGAAGTGTAAATAAGGGTATAATAGGAAAAAATTTGTTGTCCTTTCTTGATTTGTCAAAATGGACAACTAAATAGGGACAACTAAAAAAGGAAATATGGACAAGTAAATAGGGACGGAGGGAGTATTGAATTTTAACGAGAAACAACATTTTTACCCATTAAATTTTGTGTAATGCATCAGTTATTCTAAAATTATTTGTATCATTTGAAAACATTTTGTATTAAATAACATGAGATACATGTGCAAGGCACGTGTTCGAAAACTAGTTAAGTAAATAAAAACAAAAAAAAAAATTGGAAACCCAAATAACACGTTTCAAAGTCATAAGTAGGACTTAGGGGTGTTTATGTGTCAATTTGGATCGATTATTGGTCAAAATTAAAATTAAATCAATTTCATCAGTTTTAAAATTATTAAAATCAAACCAAACCAAATATGAATATACATTTATCGGTTTAATTATTATCGATTTCGATTCGATTTGATTCGGTTATTTGGTTATCAATTATACAGAAAAATTAAAAAAAATGATTCCTTCAAAAGGAAAAAAAAAAAAAGACAACAATTCATTCGAAAAAAAAATAGTTAGAACGATTAACATTACAGAACTTTCGGACATTGAATTTACTGTGAATAAATCTTCAAAATTCACCAGTTTGGCCTAGACAAAGAAGAGACAATGACATTCCAATAAAGCTTCAAAATTCACCACTTTGGCCTAGACAAGGAAGAGACAATGACATTCCTAGTCCAACCAAGAACGCTATAGACACATATACGTAAAATCAATAAGAAAATGCTCTCGTATTGGGCGTTTTTGCTTTCATAAATAAATTTTGATGAAAACATATATAAGATATTTAAAATTGTTTAATAAAAAGTATATATTTATGTATGTATAATTATAAAATATATGTATATAATTTGTTGGTTCAGTTCGAATAAGCCCCACAAATTGGCAGATTTATTCAGACCGGACTAAAAAATCTTATTCTTAAATGGGCTCTAAAAATTATAGTCTAACCCTATCAAATCACGGATTAGGTCAAGCCGGCCCAACAGGTCTAATCCATATTGACAGTTCTAAGCATGACCTTAGATGCCTAAATAATACCATTTATTCCGAGATACATATTAATAATTATAGTATATGAATTAAATTATGATGATTATTGGATGATCGTAAATATTTGATTTATTGGATTACAAATAAAATAATTCCTAATATTAGTTGGGGTCCATGTGGGCCCACCCCTCTTACTCTAAAAATAAATAATACGATTAAAATTGAGCATTCAAATCATGGTGAAACTCTCTAAAAAAAATATTCCAAAAATAGAAGAGTTATAATACGACTAAAATTGAGCAGAAACTTGTTGTACAAGTAATCTACTTCTTCTACTTCTTCCAAAAATGAATTTTTCATAGGGTTTCAAAATTGAAATCATGGTGAAACTAGAAAAGGAAGATATTGAAGCCGCATTGCTTCTTTCTTGGTTGAAGTACGTCCCTGTAGAGCCTGAAATTGTGGAGAAATCGAAGAGAAGGCTTCGAAGAATCAAGAAAAATGAAACCCCAGAACTTCAAATTTCGAAAAGTGTGAAAAATTCACCTTCTGCTTCTGGTGCTGGAAACCCAAAAAGGGTTCGACTGTCGAGCAATTTTAATGGCCGTGAAGCTGCTTCTAGTTCTAGAAATTCCAATCCAGTTCCAAAAAGGGGTCGTGTTTTGCCTTCGAATTTACCTGGGTCTTTACCAAAATCCCCCCCAATTGAGAATTTAAGAACCCTAATTGGACAATGCAGTAACCCATTTGTGAAGCAATTGACGAATTCCGATGTGGATGAACATCAAGGTAGGCTCTTACTCAACAATGAATATGTAAGGAAGCAACTTCTCCCATTGTTGAATGAAAAATCTGAAGATCTTACTACTGGTATCAGTGTTAAAACTTTTGATCCAATGGGTAAATATTGCAACATGATATTCAAAACTTGGGGGAATCACAAAACTTATCTGCTTTTAGGAAGCTGGAAACAGTTTGTTCAAGAACATGGATTGAAGGAAAGTGATCGTGTTACTGGTTGGATGTTTCGCCATAGTCGAACTGGTGAGCTCTGTTTTGCTCTAACATGGTGAAAGGAAGACGAAGAACATTTAAAAATGGTAAATAGATTAATCATTAGTGATTAGTGATTGATTAGAGTTGTTTAGTTTTTTATTAGTTGATTATAATCTGGATGGGAAGTTCTAAATTTTGTTTGCTTCTTTACTATTAAAGAGGACAAAGATGAATTTTTCCCATATATATATGAAAAAAATATATATAATTTTAGTTTTTATGTAAGTTGTTAGTTTATATTTTGCATCAAGATTATGTTACTGTTGGGATGTTTTGTTTCGAAAATGATGATATACCCAATGTAATCTCACAAGTGGTTGGATGTTTTGTTTCGATAATGACGATATACCCAATGTAATCTCACAAGTGGTTGGATGTTTTGTTTCAATAATGACGATATACCCAATGTAATCTCACAAATGGGGTGACGTGTACAATAGCTTTAATGACGATATGTCCAATGTAATCTCACAAGTGGGGTGATGTGTACGTATGTGCATAGATTATAGTATTTATGAAAGTTCTTAGTTTAATATTTTGCATAATCCATACACTAATACTGTAGAGTGTGTTACTGTTTAGATGTTTCACTACAAATAATAACATAACTAATGGAAACTCATGCGTAAGATTTGAGGAGGGTGGGGCGTACACAGCCTTACTCTTACCTTATGAAGGTATAGAGGCTTGTCTCCGATAAACTTACATCTACTTATGAATAAGATTTGAGGAGGGTGGGGTGTACGTAGCCTTACTCTTACCTTATGAAGGTATAGAGGCTCGTCTCCTATAAACTTACATCTATCTAATGCCTGCAGAACAATGACACTAATTATTAGAACAAAAGTATTGATTGGACAATTTTTACAATGGAGTTCACTGAACAAAATCAAATTAGGGATGTTAGATATAATGGAAATACACAACAACTCAGTCCCAACTATGCTAATTTTTTTCTGAACTATCGATTTATTTGCTTCTCTACTTTGCTGAGTTTTCCCTGTAAGAAAGGGCAGCATAAATAAGATCAACAAACTTATTACAAGAGGCACGAAGATGTACGATTTTCGCGCTTCTATTCTTCTAATGCTCTGGTGAAGCGACAATTTCTGTAATACAATCCACAAATGCACAATTTAACGCTCTTTTCCGTGGTAGTCTCCTTGTATCGTTTTGGCGAGGATGTAATTTGATGAAGCATCAATGTCCTTGAGATGTTCCGTGTATGCTTAGTATTTTGAGTAATAGTTTACTCCAATTCCTTGAGAAAATCTATATTGTCAACGAAAACCTGCATGTTTTCCGGAGATGTGATTAACTTGCAAATTTAACAAGAGTTTAAAACCTACGATGAGGGCACTAGGGGTAAACGTGTAGTTGTAATGTTAATAGAATTACCGTCTTCCAACCATCAGGGTCTAGGCACGCTGTAATCTTCGTGCTGATACCGGGTAGAGGTCCTGGTTCCCTGGTAATTTTTCCACCACAAAGCTTTATTGCTTCTGCTGTCTTGTACACGTCATCGGTGCCTATAGCTATCTGTTGGGATATGTATAAGTTAGTGAACTAAGACGCAAGGGGCATACCATGATGGTATGCAACCAAGAAAACATGTGACACACTGCTACAGATCTATGGAGTGCTACCTGTGCGTATGCGTTTCCCTTGTCATATTCAGTGACACCATAATTATATGTTAACTCCATCACAGCGCTCGTGTCTTCTGGACCATATCCCAGCATTGCTATTGTATACTGCAAATTCGTAACAGCTTGGTAAGACTATTCTGTATAATAATACACAATGTGATTTCCATCGAATGTCTTCTATATTATATGCTTATTTAGATTGACGGAAGTCACTTCGAATCAAGCCACAAATCAAACTTTTCTTAATGTCTCAAAGTGATCCACAAACTGAAGCACAGTGCCTATAAATTTCAGATTTAACAAATGCTAAACTTTTGTTGGAGTAAATCATAGTCAGTAAAAATTATTGACTCTTCAAATAGTAAATAAGTCAACTTCTTGATTTTTTAAATTTATTGAGATGCAAGTATAACTAAATAAATGCAATCACCTAGACGTATATATTTCTACAATTGCCAGAAAACATTTTCTCAACGATTTACTTAAGCAACACTTGTCATTCTCAGTGCATCTGCAAGTACTAGTCTCAAAGTGATAAAACATCTATAACGTTAAAAGTTTCCATCACCATGAACGAGAATAACAAACTAATCAGAATAGATAGTTAGTTCAATAGGGAAAAGTATTAGATCATGTACAAGTAGTCAAATTGAAGTACTACTACAAAAGAACTTTGGATAATGCACATTCAATAGGACAAAATAGCATGTTTGCACAAAAAGTTGGTCTAATAGGGACTCATATTTTAGCAATGCTACGAGTAAGTCTCAAAATCCGATTTTCTATTAGGAGACGGGTGTGATGCAAGTAATCATTTTCATTCCATCCAGCCACATCTGTAACTGCCATTTCATAAATCAAACACCAAAACATATGGAATTGCATCAGAAAGTTAACCTATCTCCACTATTTTTTTTTCTTCGGGATAAGATAGTCAACCTATCTCCATCATGCTAGCACTTAAATAACAAACAATAAAGTTACACATGCATCCCACTGACTTAGCAATAAGTATTTTGGCTTCCTACACTTGAAATGATTACACTAGATATGTTGACTGTTTTTTTTTTTTAAGTTCACATATTACCTTGTATTCCGGGTTGTCACGTGTGCGAAGAAGCTTCATTCCATAAGCCTGAAGATGAAACAATGTACAGTGAATTTGTGGCTACCAACTGATCCTTGCAGTAGAGCTAATAACAGATCTTCACTAACAGTAAACACAATAGCAATAGTGCTTATGAAGTCACAGTAACTTACGTTCTCATAAAAACTTATGGCACGTTCAAGATCTCCGACTCGAAGCATTACTTGGCATAGGGGTTCGGGTGTTGGACCCCTCTCCAAAAGTTCAAACTTGTAACCATCAGGATCTTCAATAAATGCAATTACAGTCCTTCCCCCTTTAACGGCACCTGGTTCCCTGGTTACTTTCCCTCCCTTAGCCTTTATGAGTTCAACCGTCTTTGAAACCTAATGCACACCCCCACAAGCTGGTAAGTTCTCAAGTATTATGCGCAAGAAAATTGTCAAAGATGCAAAATATGAATACTGATGAACAGGGTTATGCAGGAAATACACATGAATTGCAGAGAACAAACACAAAATGCAATAACAGTTAAGTAAAGAAAGGGCCTAATAGATATGCAAGATCACATGTTCTATATACAAAAAATTGAAATGGTAAAGAAAATAATGTGCTGAAAAGTCTGTTCTGTTCTACGTAAATTTCTTTCACGCTTATATAACACCTTATAAAGAAACTTACATCCTCTACAGCAATTCCAAAATGACCAAATCCAGATCCAATATCATACTGGTCAACTCCATAATCTGGCAGTGCCATAAAACTAAAACATTAGATTCATGACAAGGAGCTTAGAAAAGAGATCATTAAATTCTAAAGCAGCCTTAAACATTTGAGTTGTGTCAAGAAATGAAAGGCAATGGCATAGTGATATGGATAGGAAGCAACTTACTATATGTGAGTTCAATTACAAAATGAGAGTCCTCTGGTCCATATCCTAGAAATGCATTTGTGTATCTTTCCTCGGGGATGTCACGCTTTCTCAATAATTTCATCCCTAGGCACTCTGTATAGAATCTGCACACAATTACAGAAAGTGAAAAGAGAGGGTAAGAGAAAAGATGACCATGACAATTAAACAGAATTAGACAAGAAAAATATGGAGTGTCAAGATATTTGGACTTTATTGTTCTGTCAAGGTCTCCAACACGGTAAACAACATGGAGCATTCTTCTCTTGTCCTGTTTGACCCACTCCAGTACATTTTCTTGGGTAGCAGCAGTGCTTGCAGGTGCCATATTTCCGGCAGCACTGATTGACAAACTGCCTCCTTTTTCTCTTAATAGCTTAGAAGCTTTTAGGCCAAAAGACTGCAACTGGGGAACCGCTGCATAACCAATAATATCACCAAGTAAGAAACTCTCTTACGAACAGATGAACACACTAACATCCTGGGATACAGTAGTCTCTGAAGGTCAACAGACATAAGCAACAATTTCCACCAATAGCATACAAATGGACGACATTAACTGGTATACTGGCGAGCAAATCATAACAGAAATTAACGCAAATTATCTGAGGCAGTGTCTCTGTCCTGAAGAATTAAAGTAAATGGAAGAGTTGGAGAATACAACTTGAAACAGAAATCTACTGCACCAACCTTTCTAATTTACTCCAGCACATGTTTCCACATTCATCTAAGGGAGGTGTTCATACGGTGAGTGTGGGGTAGTTGCTTATTAATGCATGGAGGAGTCGTTTTTTAACTAACTAAATAACAGCCTAAGTTAAGCAAATTGAGGCATGTAAGATTCAGTCGACAAATATGCTGTCTAAAAAGTAGAAACCAGAGAACTTTTAAATAAAAGCAACTCGAAACTCAATCCCCTCCAGGATAACTCTAACCCCAGAAAATGGTGCTCTTTAATAAAATAAGAACCAGCTATAAAAGATGAGACTTTTAACGACTAGACCCTCTTTTAAAGTCATTTGCCACGACGTCTTCAATCCAATGGGAAACAGAAAGGTAGTAAACCACATTAGCTATGTACGATTAGCATAAACAATACGACTACAAGTTAAGATATTTCTAAAGTAGACTGCATTACAAATGACATTAGTACTCAATTTCTATGGAAAATATCTTTGCCTGTAACGAAGTAAAAAACATTCACTACCCGAAACACAGATAACTACTATATGTCAATAAACCAATACCACTTTATACAGACAATTCAATAACAAATGGTACATCTATTTCAGCAATATACCAGAATCTCATTTCCATGTTCAACACACACACAAATGAAGAAAAATCTATTTCACTAGCATTAAAACAACTTCTTTAACCTCCAAATCCAACCAGCATACAACATTTCCCTTGTGCAATTTACTAGTACTCTGGTCCACATACTATACTACAAAAAAACACCAAATGGGTACACAAAAAATTGGTCATAAATTTAAAAAAAAAAAAAAAAAAACGAAGCGGGTATAGCAAAAATACGAAAAAGGGGTTCAAAATTGAGAGGTGAAAATGAAAAAGATAGAGAATTTACCAGTACCCAGATGACAATAAGTGAATTTCCGTGTAGAATTGTGTGAGAAAAGCGAAACTGAGAAACGTGATGACCCAGAAAACTTGAGAGATGAAAGTGAAGGTCTAATTGATGATGCCATAGGTAAAATTCTCACCATTTATGTTGATTTAAAGCTGCTTTTTGCAGCTCCTATATATATGGAGGGATGATTGATTGGGTTTTTTTTGTGATTCTTGGAAAAATTGAAGATTTGATATTTGTGGAGTGAAGTGTGGAGCTAAAGAGAAACAATTTTTGATGATGACAAAGTTTGTAGGATTGGACGGAGAAGAATCAAGACACTATTCCAACTCCTTTTGGGCTTCATGGATGGGCTATTATGGCCCAAACATCAAAATTATGTGAAAAAATAATTTGTAATATTACGAATCTTATCAGATTTTGGTGTGTCCAAATACATTTAGATACAAGTATCTCAGGATACATGGGGTCAAAATTAGGAGTGAGTTGTTCTACATACACTGTATTCAAATGGATTCTCGTGTATCTGGGATACATAACAAATTTTGTTCGCCTTACTTTCATCTCGCTCGTCACTCTCTTATGTATCTGATATCCCTGATTCATGTGAACCACACAAGACATCTATCTTGTTTGCCTCTCTCTATTTTTAGTATATCTTTAGAAAAATTACATGTTTATACTATAGTGTAGTATTTGCTTAGACCAAATTTGTATGTTTTTTCTTTAAAAAATAATAATCATAAATGCATTAAGAATAACATTACATCTTTTATATAATTTTACATATTCAAGGCTTGAATCAAAAACTTTTTATTAAGAAATAAAGAATAATACTAATCACTCCACTACCATCTTTAATGGTTGTCAAATTCTTTTGACTATCTAGATTTGTTACTTCAAGTCATTATCATCTCCTTTGCGTTGAATTGTATGTTTTTCTCTATAGTTAAAATTGAAGATTGTTTCAGCTTTAGGTTAAAACAAGATGATTTAGGTTCGAGTTTTGAGGTGAATACATTTTAATTGAAATTGTTTTACCCCGAAAGGGAGAATTATATTATTCAAGCATAAATTTAAATTAATCTAATCATAAAGCGAATAAGAATGATCAAATTAAAAGAAGAAGAAATTAGAGAAATTTAAATCATGAATTAATTTGAAATCAAGATCCCCAATCTTTAAAAGAGGCAAGCATAATTATATTATATAGTTTCCCATTGAAAATACAAAGAGGTAATTAATTAAATTAACCTATTTGATCAATTATATGTCACGGGGCTTGAAATTGTGTATTGGGATATTTCTGGAAAATCCAACCAAGATGATATCACCCTATGGACAACTAATTAAAATTTTCATCATCAATTGACACAATATAAGCAAACAAAAAACATATGGGATCCACACACAAAAAAAATAATTAAGATATAGATCAATTATATGTCACCAGGCTAGAAATTATTTGACTCTCAAAATTTGAATTATGTCATATAAATTAATTACTGCTCTATAGTCTAGCCTTTTTCTTTTCTTTTTTTGGCAAAGGAGTAATTTTAATATCTATTAACTATCACGTACCTAGACACATTAATGCAGTGTTTAAAAATTATCTGAACTAACATGACATATGAAATATAATTGTCTTTTTAGTTACTCATCATCTAATTTGTTTTGTAATTATAATAATATTTACCAGCAAATGCAATAATTTGAAATATGTAGATCAATTGAAAAAGTTCGAATATACTCTAAATAATTAAAAAGATTCAAATATTTAAGATAGAAGCTTGATCAAAGATTTTTATGCGCTGACGAATTAATAAAGGCCATATATGAAGAAAATCGAATAAAATTAAGGAGCCTTGTCTTAATGTGAAAATGGAACTAGGTATAACACTTTTACTAGGTGTTAAAATAATATAGTAATAAAGCTAGAAATTTTAATCGGAAAATTAAAATAATAGAATATATAGACAAACATTTAGGACTATCGAGTGTTTTAAAAGGTGTGGGAGTGAGGCGAGGCGTTTTACTTAGTTTAGGGCGAGGCGTAAGCCTCGAGACGTGGAGCGTAAGCTCTATGGATCTTTAAATTTTTAACTATAATAATATAATAACACAAAATTATAAAAATACATCAAAGTTTGAAATAATTACAAACATGATTAATGAAACTCATAGAAAATAAAACTTCTAACATGATTATACAAGTATAAATATTCTAATGTCTTAACTTTTTAATAATAAAAGAATCATTATTTATAAAAATATTTTTTTTATCATATTACGCAATTCACCCCCCCCCCCTAAAAGAAAATAATAAACAAAACTTACTAGTATTATAATAAAAACATCACTCAATGATGAATAAAAATAAAATTACTTTCAAATAGCTAAATAAAATAGGGATAAGGGTCTGAAAAATACCCCAACTTTGGTCGGATTTGTTGTTGCGATACTAAACTTTCATGAGGACCTATTACCTCCCTAGACTATTTAATACCGTATTTTAAACATATATATTTTCTCACGTGGACATAAAATTTAATGCAAAATTATAAATAGTAATGTGTCCACGTGGGCACATATATACCTTTAAAATACACTATTAAATAGTTCAGGGGGTAAAAAATACGGTATTAAATAGTCTACGGAGGTAATAGGTCCTCATGAAAGTTTAGTATCGCAACAACAAATCTGACCAAAGTTGGGATATTTTTTAGACCCTTATCCCAATAAAATATGATAACTTTGAGATTTATGACAAAACCATGGAGAGTAATGATAAGTGAAAAAAGTAAAATTTCATTACATATTTTAAAAAGAAATGTTACATAATGTATAATCACCTTCACAATGTTATCAAATAGTAAAGATGTGATACTATAACTTATTATTTGAGTTACTCTCAATCTTCTTATCTCAATAGATTAAAAAATTATGAAGTATCATTCATTTATTCAAGAATTATGAGGGTCAACAATGTTAACTAAAGATTTTAACGCATAATTTGTCTAAGATCTGTTAGGCGAGCCCCCGAGCGTTGGGCGTTGGGCGTACTTAGGGTGTACAGTCGGGTGCTTAGGGCGTAAGTCTTATAGAACTAAATCCCACACTTGAATCTCAGAACGTTTTGCTAAAGTCCCGCCCCAGAGCGAGTCCCAACAGAGTCTTTTAAAACATTGGGACTATCCATATAAGTCTCTATACTAATACTCACTAGATTTAATATAAAGGTAAAGTAATATTCAATCTTTAATTATAACAAGTCGGTATTATATTAATTTAACAGTTATGTTCTTTTCATTATAAAAGATATATATATATATATATATATATATATATATCTTTAAATACACTTTTCATTTTGTGATTTTAGTTCAACATATTCAATCATCATGACATTGTACCTACGAGCCTATATAAAAAAAATAGCAACTAGGAAAATACAAGGAAAAAAAGTAGTACTATACATTGTAGTGGTATTATTTATTCTTATTGTTGATTAAATAATACAATTAAATAAGAATAAGTCGGCTTAAATTAAAATATGATGTATAATGAAGAGTACAAACAACAACAATATTTCAATAGTTTAAAACTACTCTTACTTGAATTTCGGGGCAAAACCGCCCTTGAGTGACATTATTTTTTGGACTCGAATCGAAGAATTCTTAGATATGATGCAAAGGGCTCTTGGTTAATTCACATAAGCTATTATGAATATAATCACAATTAATATTACTATTATCAAGTATTCGAAAATGGATCAAAAGTGAATTACGAGTCGGATCAATTTGTGAATCGAGCAAGCTCCCCTTGCCTGTAATGATGTGATGATAAACCTTTTATTCTAATTCAGTGCTCTCCAAATCATGCTGGAAGGGAAACGAGGTTCATCCAAATTCTCTTTCACGAAAAATTATATCTTAAATAGTAGATATTGGATGGCATTAGCTTCTTGATATATTTATTTTTTATTAAAATTTTTGACTTCGTCACTCTTTATTATATGGGCCCGGAGTATCAAAGAAATCCCTAATAAAGACACAGAAAATTGCCAAATCCAGGAATTGGCATTTTACAAATCACATATTCCTTGTGATAGCCAGAAAATTACAAAAATATAAAAAGATGGGTATCATTGAAATGGACAAGAGGTGGCATTTCATAAATTGTGTATTTTAAGGAGTTGTTAGACCTAATCACACAATTAGAAAAAAGTTAAATAATAATATATCAAAACAAGTAAAACAGAAAAATAATTAAATGTACTTCTTTTGGCTAAGAAATAACACTACAAGAACAAAAATCACATAACAACATATTCAGTATAATTTTTCAGATAAAATCTGTATATGATAGACTGTACGTACATATTTTTCCGCTATCTCAGAAAGGCAAGAAAAAAAAAACTCAAAAGTGTTTACTTCTTTTTTAATTAGATTTAACATTACATATGTAAGACAAACCTCATCCCACCAAATGAAAGTAAGTAAAAGCCTTTTACCATCACGAATCAGATGGTACATACTCATCCATCCTTAGTTAAAAATCTCGGACTTGACCGAATTGAAGTAAAATGTCATCTTTGCACTTTACTTTGAAAACAAGACTTTCCAATGCAAATTCAGATTAGTCAAGTCGCAAAAGCAGATACCGAACATCAGATAAGAAAAATACTTATGGAAGACAAGAAACTATACATTGAATGATTGTCTTGCATACCTTTTTTCCCTATTTTCAAACCATTGAACTGTTCTTCTTGCAATTGGAAGCCAAAGTTTCATCCTTTTTTCCTCAACACAAGTAATAGAATTGTCTCTATTACAATTCCTAGTATTGAAATCATCAAATCTTGGACATATCAAAATCTCAGACATACTTCTCTTCTCATTTTGTCTCAACACATTTGATGTACTTACAATATTATTGTTGTAATTTCTTGATTCTAATGATGAGTTGAATCTATTGTTCGTCATGTCATTGATCATTTCAGTATTCAAGAACATGAAATCCGAAGAACTAACGTTGCTCCATCGATGTTTCAACACAACATCAGACACAACAATCTTATGATTGAACTTGTGCAACATATCATGATGATCATCATCAATTATGTTCTGTTTTTCCTCTGTTTTATCGAAAAAACTATCTTCGTTTTTCTTGAAACTCATGCTGCCACAATTTTCTTCTCTTTGTACATAAAGTTCCAAATTGGAATCATTTCTTAAAAATCGAAAACTATTTGAATATGTTAACAATGAGTTGTCCTCTATACTGACTTTATGTCTACATAGAGGACAACTCGAATGTTTTTCAAGCCATTGATCAATACATTTTGTGTGAAATGCATGTTTGCATTTTGGTAGTAATCGAAGGACTTCAACATCTTCGAATCTTGATAAACAAACAGCACATTCTAAGCCTTGTCTTGAGCCTTTAAGCAAAGAGAATCTGAAAAAAGGGAGTGATTCTATGATAGTTTTATCTATACCTGAGGAAACTCGTGCCATTGGGAGCGTTGTTAGTCCATCTTGATCAATTTGCATCGCGTTGTGGAGAGCTAGAGGCGATCTACGACAGAATTTGGCGTAGAGAAGTAGAAGGAATGTTAGGGAAAACATGATGGAGAGAATACCAATAACAACAGCTATACTTGGCCTGAAATTGTTTGTTTCATCTTGTGTTGATGGCAATTCTTGAAATGTGTTGTAGTCATTGGCTTTAACAATATTTAGGAGTGGAAATTGAAGGATTGTTATGACTAGTATAATCGCGATATGATTACTTCTTCTGTCTGAATTCGACATCACGTATGTAACCAAAAATGATTTATGAGAAAAAGAAAGGGTAAGATATGAAAATTAGAATGAACTATGTCCCTCTTATTTTGTGTGTACAAGGCTCTTTTAAGATTGTGGAGGTTAGTATCATGACATGAGTTTGTTTGGCATCTTTTTTATTATGGGGTCATCTCAAAGAGTATTCTTTTGGTTTGTCTGTTTTTATATGTCACAATCTCAAAAAAAAAAGGTATGGTGAGGTGTGGGGACAAAGGCGTGCGGATCTAGAATTTTAACTTGATGAGTTCAATCTTTAAAGTTTTCAGTTGCAGCCTTGTCGTACTTTTTAAATTATGAGTTTAGATTTAATATATGTTTTGATTCTTGTGGATTTTTTCACGTAAAATTTATATATTGCGTTGAACAAAATGAGTTTAGATGAATCAGAGCGAAAACAACAGTTGATTTGCCTCAAGGGCGGTGCAAGGTTTTTACTAAAACAGCTTGTTGTGCTAACATAACTTTGTTCTATTTTTCAGCTTACTAATCTCTTTTTATTTTGTGAACGGTTACTCGATAGTTATCTTATAATGATATTGTCAATGTATAGAAGTTAAATTCAGTGATGAAAATATGGACATGCTTGAATTTGAACACATTCTTTTTGTTAGAATTACAAAATCCAAGTAAGTGGTAGGGTCATTTGCACTTTTACTTTTGTGTGGGTCTTTAATTTTTAATTACTTTTTGGCAAGGTATAAATGTATAATTTTACATTATAATATTTCATAAATAATGTTTTGCACCCTTAAAGAACTCATAGCCTATTAGGGAGAAAATGATCAAAATGGTCCTTGATGTATTGAGGTTACTTTATTTTGGTCCTTAATATATTTTAGGTGATTGAAATAGTCCTTCATGTATAACAAAATGTGTTCAATTTAGTCTTTTACCCTAAACTTAACAATTTATCCCCAAAAACTGTTAAATATAACTGTGGAGCCCACATAACTTACAAAATTCACCATTTTTACCATCTTTATTAGCTCAAAGAAACAGTTTCATGACCATTTTCTCTAACATCTAACCACACAATTCACAAAATAATTATTGTAAAAAGGTTGAATGAAATGGATCATCAAGAATTTCATTTGTCAGTAGAACTAACCAAGATAGAAAATTAAGTTAATTGTATAATCTAGGAATTGAATGGTATAATATTTGCATTTACGTTGTTCTTGGTACTTTCTATATACATGATTGCTTTTGTTAATCTATTGATATTTCTTTCCTTTGGTTATAATCCTCTTTTGTTTATTGTCTGGAGTGATTAATTCTCCAGAAAGGTCAACATGTGGGATGGTGGAGGTTTTTGGTGGGTAATCTAGAACAAGTTTTACTTTGTGTATTGGGGTTCTTGAATTTCATGTTATTGGGGCTATTGCTGTGAATTTTTGGTATCGTCCTTGTTTGGTTGTTGATAAGTGGGTTCTACTAGATTTATTTTTTGGTATTTCTGACTGAAGTAGCTATGTAACTTGTGTATTCATTCCTGATGTGGCTCTGCGATTGATGAACGGGACAAGATTCAGTGTATGAGTTTAGGTTCTTCTTTGTGTGAAGTTATGCTATGTTGTGTTAGTTTTGTCTTGTGATTGTAAATGCTAATATGGCTGGTATTGCATTTGTTCTTGATAAAATAGTGTTAGATTTTGAAGTAATAAATTAAGAAGAGAAAAATAGTGGATTTGTAAATTATGTGGGGTCCACCGTTATATTTAACATTTTTTGGGACAAATTTGTTAAGTTTAGGGTAAATGATCAAATTGAATATATTTTGTCATACATGAATGACTATTTCAATCACCTAGAATATATTAAGGACCAAAATAAAGCAACTCATATACATGAAGGACCATTTTGATCATTTCCTCGCCTATTAGGTATAATAAATTCTATTTCTAAAGACAGAATTTAAAAAGTAACTCAGAAGGACACATCGTGTTATTAAATGCAAATAGTACCTAGATATGGCTTCATTTTTCTAGCATATTTTTCAGGAAAAAAAGGAAGTGAAATTCAATTTGATAAGTATCATATAGGTAATATTTTAAGAGGTGTCAAGGTTTTATTGCATGATAATGAAAAAGTCAAAATGTAGGTGCATGAGAGAGCAACTTAAAAAAAAATGAAAAATAAAGAGCCTTTCTAAGTCATTTTTTCTTTTCAGATTGGAGTTCCGACTAAATTTTGATCGCTTATTGCTGAGCTCATTTAGGGGCGGCGCTTCCAACAAAATTTTCTTCATAACCAGGACTCGAACCCGAAAATCAAGACATTTGATTAAGAGTGAAACAATTTCACTACTGCATCACAATCCAAGGTTGGTTAGAACCTTTCTAAGTCAAGAAGTAGGAAAGGTTACACTTACACCCTCTTCTGCATAAACTTGATTTTTAAAACTCAATTGCATGATATTATAGTAAACATAGCTGTCATTTTTGGATTATATTAATTCAAGAGTCAGCTAGTACTTAGTACTTACTCAAAATTTAATTGTTTATATACATTTTGTCAACTAACTCTCAAGTCTAAGAAGAGTGTGATTGCTATACTAAGCTATTTATCTTTTTTTATTATAGGATCAAACAATTAATTAAAAACATCAAGTGCAATTAGAAAAATTGAAACTTGTTTGAAAAGCTTATGATATACAAATGCAGTTTGGATTATATGCAAATGCAAGTACTAATGATGCCTTTGAAATTATATCTTAATTTTCTATCCTTTAATGAGGATTCACAAGTTGATTATTTTAGTTGCATTTTTCCCTTCACAAGGGGGAGTTATCATCAAAGAAAAAAGAGAAGGCAAAATGCATATATATATATATATATAATCAACAATTTAAAAAGGGTTAATAGCACTTCTATTTTTTTGGTTATCAACAAAAATAATTAAACGGAAATGTACATTTTTACTTCCTTTTCTCATGAATAATTGAATATTCATAAATTTTCAAAATTATTAACCGTTCTACCATTTAATCATTCACATGTTCTGTTAAACTTGTATTATTACTTTATGCTTAAAGGTAATATACTTCTAAGAAATATACTATATTCCTACATAACGGCCCCAAAAAACTTATTTAAGTTAATTAAAGATTAAATATATTGAATTGTATATTTCAAAGAGAAAAATCAAAATCTCTTAAGACACATATATGTGTAGAGGTGGAAGAGAGGATTTTCCCTAAAAACTTATTTACACCTAATATTTACATCAAGAGAAATTTCCATAAATAACATTATTAACGCCTTTTTTTACGAACAAAAAAATTGCGAGATTTTGCTATATACGCAATTTGGGATTGGGTATGACGCAAAGGTGATTTGGGCCTATCCTTCATATGTGATATGTGAACTTAGATCACAACTTTAGATATTGGGCTACTATGAAGTGGAGACATTGGGAATAGCTTCTTCTTTTTTTTGGAAATTTTCGCATATAGTCACTCAAAAATATCTTAATTATGTTTCATAGCTATAGTTTGCTAATTATGATTTGTAGCTACATGTTAGAGGGAGGAGAGAGGCAAGCGATATTGGAAGAAGGAGGAGATCAGAGGCGAGCAAGAGAGGGAGGAGAGTGGAGAGAAGCGAATTGTATATATATAGCTGTCAAATAATTGTATATATATAACTTGTATACATATGTATTTGTATATCTGGTGAGAGAGATTGGGAGAGGGAGGAGAGAGGCGAGCCAGATTGGGAGAGTGGGGAGAGAGGCGAGCGAGAGAGGGCAAAGAATGGAGAGAGGTGAATTGTATATGTATATATATATATGTGTGTGTGTGTGTGTGTGTGTGTGTGTGTGTATGTATGTACGTGTGTGTAGAATTTGTATTTGTATTTGTATATGTATATAAGTCAAACTATAGTTATATAAGTCTATTAACTAGTATATATTTACTTATCCGCATAATTTCCCCTTTTTTTTGAATGGTTAATCAAGTTTTAGTCACGATTTCAAAACTATTCAATATTTAATTATTCTTTAATGTGGAAATATTTGGACAACAAAACCCTTACCGTATATTAGAGTTGTTCGATATTTCAGTTAGAGATATTTTTTCCAAAAGTTATTTTCCCATTTACAATTGTCTAATATTTATTTATTTTTAAAACAATAGCTAAACTTTGATTGATAACTATAGTTATTGGTAGGCAGAAAATTGCTTGAAATAAAGGGAATTAATGAATTTATATTTTTTCCATAGCTATATAAAGAGGGGTGGGGGTGGGTTGGGGGGGACTCATTAAAAGAATGTAAATCTTAACCTAATTTATAACAGACAGATCACGAGATATTCTTCTTCTTAATTAAATCACTAATCCTTCATTAACTTATGAGTTGCTAATTAATAGTAAAAAATTATCCATATCGACTTTAGTTCACTAAAATTAAGGTAAAAATACACATCAGTTAATCATGGTTAAGTAATAAACTTTTATATATAAAAGATAAAGAGTATATCGATCTTGCATTCACCTCTTAGTAATTGTTGGGTGTAAATATTTGAATATGTTTTTAATCTAATTAAGTGAGTATAAATTATCATAGCTGTGATAAATGATTGAAATCCTCCACCCTTAATTAAAGGTCTTAGGTTTGAATTTTTTGTTCATGAAACAAATATCGTTGAATGTGCTCCAAAGAAACAGTTTTACGATTCGTGAATACATGTGTGTGAACTTTATGAAATCTGTCTAGCTCTCCTATCGAGTTCCGATATATTCACCGAGATATCGCGTGGTTAAACTTTCCGAAAGTGTATGGTAGAAATCTTTGCTAGTTTAAGTTAAGATAAACATCCAATAAATATTATGTTGAATTTGTAAGTCTAATATGAATCAGCATTATACTCTTATCCTTCTATAATAAAAAATGTTTAGTGGTTTAAAATTAATGTTATTTTTCTATATTAAACTTAACATAATGTTTCAACCATTTTATTTTTCACACATGTATCAACTACCAGTATTTGTTCCAACAACTTTATTTGGTAGATTTATCACACATTGCATCATGGAAAAATATTACATTTATTATCATCTTACTGAAGAACAACAATTAGTTATTAAATTCGTCACTAATTCATCGCTAAATAGTCATAGCTAATTTGTAGCTGACCAGTCGTTATGGATCGAATATAAATATTATTTATTGAAAAATGAATATATATATATATATATATATATATATATATATATATATATATATATATATTATATATATATATATATATATTAATGGACAATATAGATATTCATATTAGCAGTACTCTCATTTGCATGTACTAACGAGAGCAGTGATGGAGTGGTAAGTACTCTATCCTTAATAAGAAATCTTGAGTTTAAGTCTCCCTAGGTACAAAGTCATCTTTGTTAGGGAGCGATTTACCCCAATGTGAAACTTTTACTCATTTGTCTGTTTGATACGAATCAAATGTTTCATTCATTTTTATTTAATCCATTTTTGACCCGCCCATTCACCACTCCAATTTTTTTAACTACTATTTATAGTGCACAAGTCAAATTAGTATTCGTAACGTCTATACCAAGCACTAAATGCTGTCACATAATGAGACATGAATTATTAATTACTCTCTTATCTCCCTAATACATTTGTTTTCTTTCTACTATTTCTTTATTAACTTGATAATTTTATTAAATTATTACTCTCTCCGTCCACTTTTAATTGTTATAGTTTCTTTTTTTAGAGTCAAACGATAAAAACTTTGACTAACATTTTAAGATGTATTTTTTCATCATATTGATATGCAAAAAAGTACAATTTATAATATTTTTCGTATAGTTTTTGAATATCTATTTTTTTTATAAAAAAAAAATCAAATTAATGTAATCTAATTTAACTTTAAAAATTAGTTAAATTGACTTTCAAAAAGCACAACATAACAACTAAAAATAGACGGGGGGAGTATTTTTAGTAGTAAGTTTTTTTCTCACTAATTATCCTTACTAATTATATTTTAAAAATCTAAATTTGACTACTAGTATTTATATAATTACTTGTAAATAATATATATTAATAGAAACTAATAGATTTATTTTAATTGCTAAAATAACTAAGTAACAAAGAAAATAAATAATATAAGGGCTAATAAAAGAAAGGAACAATAAATATTCTTTCTCTTTCAAATTCATCATTATTGTTTCTGTTTGTAAAAGTAGAGTTACGTTAAATTAAGTGAAATTTTGAAATAGATATATTTTATTTTATTTTACCCTCCCTAGGAGGGTCCATCCCTTTTGCTCCCTTGGTGACTCGAACTCGCAACCTTCAGATTGGAAGTGAGGGGTGCTTACCATCCGAGCAACTCCCTCTCGTTAAATTTTGAAATAGATATAAAGTATAGTTTGGACAAATATATTTACAATTTAAATGATTTTAGGTTAGTCATATGTAAATATTTATGATAAACACTAATTAATAATATAATAAAAATAATAATAATAACTAACATATTATATTAAAGGTAAAATAACATTGATAATGTTTTTTTTTCTACACTGTTTATATATATAAGTTAATCTTTACTATACAATTGGATTTATTTTACAATATCGACAATGTAAATATTTTTTGTACTTTAGTGAATCAATTGGATTTATTTTACAATATCGACAATGCAAATATTTTTTATACTATTAGTGAATTTTACCATGCGACAACAAGTTATTTATTATTTTACCTAAATGCTAATTAATGTTTATCGAAAGATTTACTTATAATGATTGTTTAAATACAATATCTTTTTTACATCGTTAGCACATACAACTTGAACTCTATATAATTGTGTAGGAGGTAAATTTCAATTTTGATCTTTGTGATGTATAATTCAACATATTTAACATTCAATTAATTAAAATATGTTTTCTTAGTCCGTAGAAAGTAAATTATATTTAAAACTACATTACTATCAAATATGACATATGACGTAACAATAGTTAATTTAACATGATACATAGTTGATTAAGAAATCAAAAGTGCATATTTCGATTAATTGAAAATTAGATCATGTGCTTAGTCAAATATATTTATTTCTTTTTACTAAACATAGAATTTATCTCCTTTTTATTTATTTTAATTTGCTAAATCTACCATATTCTCATTTAATGAAAAAAAATATGAAGACATATTCTACTCACTTAAAATTGTCTAACAAAGTCTCTTTAAAAGACAATTTTTTTCCCTTTCTTTTCTTTTTTTGGGATGAATAATATTATCCTTTGTCTGTTTTAAATCACCTTAAAACATGCATAAATAACAACTTTTCTTCTCAATATATTTCTCTTTCAACATAACCTTTTTTTTTTTCATTAAAATTTCTAATTAGTTCTTAAAATTTGTAATTAAGGAAATTAAGAAAAAAAATGGCTGGTGGTGGATTTGATGATAAAAGTAGAGGAGCAAGAGCTCATCTTTATGAGTATAAAATTACTAGTTATTTTGTTTGTTCATGTATTGTTGCTGCCATTGGAGGTTCTCTTTTTGGTTATGATCTTGGCATCTCTGGTAAGTACAATTTTATTTTGTTCGGAGTATATGTTAGAGCCATAGTCAGAATTTTCATTAAAATGATTCGAAATGTAAAAGAATAAATAAACAAGGAAGAAGTCAAAGAGATCTAGTATATAATATATATATATATATATACATGAACAGTGTGTCAGAGATGGATCTATGATCTAAGTTGTATGAGTTCAATTATTAAGGGAAAAAAAATCAAATGAATTTGTTGTATGAGTATGATTAGTAAAAGGGAAGATTTTAGATAATTATCTTGTGATTGATTAGAAAAAGGGGAAAATGATTTAAAAAATCAAATCAATCTTGTGGCAAATCAAACATTAAATTACTAAAGGGGAAAATGATTTTCTTCACTTTTATATTTTTCTCTTTTAGTCCATGTGAAATAGTTTCTAAATTTCATATAGTGTTGAATTGGGGAAAAAATGTTCTTTTTTTGGAAAGTATTTTCCATCATTCTACTTAGTGATTCATGCTTTAGTATGTACTTTTTTCATGATTTTTTTCAGTATTTTGTCTTGGCTTCTTCGTTCCTGTTATTTTTCTTTTTTCAAATTGCTTTGTAATGAACTGAGCGTCTATTCAAAACAACCTTCCAATGTTGGAATAAGGTCTGTGTACACACTACCCTTCTCATACCTCACTTGTGTGATGACATTGGATATGTTCACACTGATCTTGACTTTACAAATTGTCAGCTTCTATCTTTTCATACTGAATTTGACTTTTTCTTTGTTTGTTCTTTCGTTTTGTCTTTACGTGGCCCAATCTTACTAATTGAAAAATCTTTTTTGACACATTATACCAATCACACAACGTTAAAGTTAATTAATTATTATTATTATTATTTGTCAGGTGGTGTGACTTCAATGGATGATTTCTTAAAGATATTTTTCCCAGAAGTGTACAGAAGGAAACAAGAACATCTAAAAGAAACAGATTATTGCAAATATGACAATCAAATACTTACATTATTCACATCATCTTTATATTTTGCTGCACTAATTTCAGCATTTGGTGCTTCACATATTACTAGAAAAAAAGGTAGAAAAGCAAGTATTTTATGTGGTGCTGTTAGTTTCTTTGTGGGAGCTGTTCTTAATGCTGCTGCTAAAAACATTACTATGCTCATCATTGGTAGATGCCTTCTTGGCTTTGGCATTGGCTTTAGTAATCAAGTAAGTTACAACTTACTCATATTTTCGTTAACGAGTTTCAAAATTCAGTCATAGTGTTTTTGATCGCCTGTTGAGTCAATTAAACAAACATGTCATAACTCGACTTGTTTAAACTTGAGCAAGTTACGCGGATTGTTGATTTTTTCATGATCTATGTAACATAACTCACATTTATGTTATTTGTTTGTTTAACCAAATATTACAGGCAGTTCCATTATATCTATCAGAAATGGCACCAGCAAAAATAAGAGGAGCAGTTAACCAATTGTTTCAACTCTCAACTTGTTTGGGAGTATTAATTGCCAATTTTGTCAACTATGGAACTGCTAAAATTCATCCATGGGGATGGAGATTATCTCTTGGCATAGCAACAATTCCTGCTATGTTCATGTTTATTGGTGGTCTTTTCCTCCCCGAAACGCCTAATAGCCTCGTAGAACAAGGTAAAGTTTGCTTTACACAACAAATTTCAAAAGTCTGCATTTCTTTCTTAAACTCTGTGTCAAGTCAAATTATATTGTATATACTGGGGTAAAATTATTATATATGTATAGTAGATGTTAAATCCCGTGACTTGTTGATATGTTTACTTCTTTATATTCTGAATTCCCTTAGTGAAAATCCTGCTCTGTCACTTACTTAGTATTTTCGCTTGAAATATTCTCAACAGGCAAATTAGAGCAAGCAAGACAAGTTTTGGAAAAAGTTAGAGGCACAACAAGAGTTGATGCAGAATTTGCTGATCTTGTTGATGCAAGCAATGCAGCAAGAGCTATAAAACATCCATTTAGAAACTTACTTTCAAGAAAAAATAGACCACAATTGGTGATCGGAGCTTTAGCGATTCCAGCATTTCAACAACTCAGTGGAATGAACTCTATTCTGTTTTATTCGCCTGTTATTTTCCAGAGTTTAGGATTTGGCTCTGGTGCTGCTCTATATTCATCTGCTATTACCGGGGGCGCACTTGTTGTGGCTGCATTGATCTCTATGACATTTGTTGACAAGTTTGGTAGAAGAGCTTTTTTCTTGGAAGCTGGTGTTGAGATGATATGTGTCATGGTAATTTCTCGTTTAACTTCTATACACTGACAACTTCTATACATTAACGTTCATGTTGATATACTAACGTCATTCTTTTCTCATCCTGAAGTTGATCTCCCATATTCTATCGATTCACCTGAATCAACATTACTATAAATTTCAACGCGCCTTTACTTACTTGAAATTTTGATCAAACAGGTAGCAGTTGCTATCACTCTAGCATTGAAGTTTGGACAAGGTGTAATACTCCCAAAAGGAATTGGCATATTTCTAGTGATTATAATTTGCATATTTGTTCTTGCCTATGGAAGATCATGGGGTCCTTTAGGTTGGCTAGTTCCAAGTGAAATTTTCCCTCTAGAAACAAGATCAGCAGGACAAAGTATGGTTGTTTGTGTCAACATGATATTCACAAGCCTAATCGCGCAATGCTTCTTGGTTTCATTGTGTCACCTTAAATACGGCGTATTTTTATTATTTGCTGGATTTATTATAATCATGACTTGCTTCATATACTTTCTGTTGCCTGAGACAAAGCAAGTTCCAATTGAAGAGATTTATTTGCTATGGGAAAAACATTGGTTTTGGAAACGGTATTGCTCATCAGAGGGAAATGGAATTGAATTGAAGAACGGAGATAAAGTTTAATGGATTCTTAGGAAATGAAAACTATGTAGAATTTTTATTTTGTTTGTTGCATCTTTTCTACAACTACATGTATGCACTTTGGATACTTGTATCTTTCTCTTCTGATTCCTATCGAGTTGCTCTAAGGCTTCTCCTTCGTCTTTCTTCTGGTGTGACTTTTTTCTATCAATATCTTATGATCGAGAAGTGAATGACATAATTCAGGTAGCAAATACTTAAGTGGAATAGTTGAGTTTCACACAAGTTGATCCTGATGCCACCGTTGTAGAAAATATTTATCCTCATAATATATACACACACAAAAGGTGATGAGTGAAGCACTATTCTTCACAAGTTGTATGTTCACTACTAGATTATTTTCACGAATATTCTGCGCCTTTTACACTAAGCTGCAACAAATACTAGTAAAAGGAAAAAAAAAAAGGTTATCAAAATGGAAAACTTTCATTAACTTGCTGAAGAATTGCACAAAGCAAAATTCTTTCCTTAATTTGTTATAAATATAGGTAAATATCACATACATGAAATGTATCAGAATAGTAATTGTGAAAGACAGAGACTTTGAAATCGAAATAGTACATTTCAAGAAACATAATGCAGACAACATACAAGCTATGTTGCAATTTTGGAGGATCCAACATGGATGAGGCAACAATCCAAGAAACATAGGAAACAAAAAGTAAGGGAAAACAGAACAGGAAAAGGAAAACGGGGCGGGAGGAATTGAAACTTGAACAGAACCTTCAAGCATTAGCTTGACTTCCTTGAGTGCACCAAATAGCAACGTAACCATCAACAACTTCTCGATATCCAAAGAAAACTATCAACAATGTCCCCAAGTGAGCAATTCACCAAAAATCCATATTCTATATGCAAGGTAGCAGTAGTACCAATGAGTGGAGGATCTGACTTAATAGACATTAATTGTAACTAAATAGACTTTGACTGCTTGAAGTTTTCAAGAAATTTCATGAGCATAGAAACAAATTTATCTCCACCTGCGCAAAATTTGAGTAGCAAAACTGAACCTTTCACAAGATTGAATGCTGGCAATTTATCACCACACTCATATGTTAAATTAGGAGTATCCAATTCAATATCAATCAAGTCTAAGCACCGTGCATGATAGTGAAAGATTAAAAATAGTTGTCTAAATACTTGAGATATTGTGTGAGATTAAAAATAGCTGGGAAATGTAACAAGCACATCAACTGAGGAGAACCAAACATTCTGGTCTTCAACATGTAATTGATTTTTTTTTAATGTTCTAATATAGTCAAATAGAAATTGGAAAGAAGAAGATACTACTTTTAACAACTTGCTGGGATGATTGTTGCCCATTGTATTGTATTGTTAATTTAAGTGCGATGATTGTTACCTAAATTTTAGTGTATCGTATTGTTATAGCCATTGTTAGTTAACAACAAAAAGTCTCATTTTGGCAACGACCGATTTGGTGTTATTGCGACATTACCTTATATCTATTTCTCATTTTGTCTTTATTTATTATTTAATAATCTTATTTTATCTTTTATCCTATATAGTAGCCCCACCCTATACCCTATTTATCTTATAGGTTTATCCTTATGTGTAACATTATATAACGATAGAAAATGATACAATATATCCAAACATTGTATTTATTGAATTAATACATTACAATACAATATAGTTCACTATGATACATTATTCTGGCTAAGTTTTCCATACTGTCATTTCATCGACTCTAATGTTCATAATTGGATTGAGACCCTCGTCGTGAGTAACATCAAAGAGTTGATTTTAAAAGTAGATGGACATGTTGATAGTTTCAACATCTTGCTTAGCTTGAAGAAATCTTTACTGCTCAAGGACTAAATGTTCTTGATTTATGCAAATTTAAGCATGAATTACCCCAAATCTTGGCATAAAGTTTTCATATTTGCGAAAGTTAAGTCTCTCTGATGTATTTGGATGAGCAATTTGTTCGAGCTTTATGTGCAAACTGCATTGGTATAAAGGATTTTAAGGGTATCTTGTTGTCATGGACTAGCCAATTTGCAAATTGCAGAACCTTTATCGCAACCAGTGTTTTAAAAGGCGGAGGCGTGAGGCAAGGCGTTTTATACAAGAGTACAGGGCGAGGTGTAAGCCCCGAGACATGGGACGTAAGTCTAATGGATCTACGGGGCGTAGTCTCATGTATATAATTTTATTACTAATAAAAGTAAACATTTCAATGATTTATGATTTTTATTTGAGATAAGTATTAATAGTCAATAATGAAGAAAAAAAGTATTATAATTACTATTTGAGAAATATCATTACACCAATAATAAAAACATGATGTAAAGCAAAAAAAGTTAAAAAATAAATTAAAAACGCCCGGCGTACGTTTTTACTCTCAGGACTTACATTTTAATGCTCGGAGCTTACGCCTCAAATTTTAGGACTTACGCCTTATGGATCTATGTCTTTAGATTTCGTCCCAGAGCATTTTTGGTACGTCCCGCCCCAAGACTCGCTCTGGAACTCGCCCCAAAAATGTTTTTGAAAACACTAATTGCAACTGAAGATAGCTTGGCTACTTTGTCTTATTGAATCCCGATGGTTGATATTGTAGCACCGAATCTTGAACATCCTTACATTGAAAGTCATCAATGCTTGAATCAACAAGTAAATAAAATAACTTGTGGCAAAACCTTGAAAACTTTGCACCTCGTTGATATTTGTACTTATCTAGTTACTTTAAATTGCATACAAACTTCATATATAAGTGTGGTGATAAATTGTCAACACTCAAACTTATGAAAGCTTCAGTTTTGCTAGAAGTTGTACTTAAATTGTTCAGGAGAGAGATATTTGTTAATCATTGCTACTCTATGCTCATGAAATTTCTTGGAAACTTCAAGCCATAAAAAATAATAAAAGTTATAACGATGTTACATAGATTCGATAGTTATACCGCAAAACATGAGAATCTAAAACCTTCAAAATTTCAAGTTTTATAAGCCAAACAAACAATTGGGTTAAATTTAATAAAATCATGCATTCTTGAAAAAAAAATTGACCCTTTTTTGCAATAAAAATCATAGAATGAAGAATTACCTAAGCAAAAAAATCAAGAGTTTGAAGTGAAACTCACCAGCAGCTGTCAATAGGGCGGCAACAAACCCTAAAGAAAAAAAAGGGTAAATTTGGAGTAATAATTTGAAGTAGATGAAAGGGTTAAATTTTAAGTTTTGATTAGATCACCAAAATCCAATATTTATTCTAGCTAATCACTTCAGTCCCTCTATTTCATATTATTTGACCTATGTTCACGTAACATACTACTTACAAAAGTTTTATAATTTTTAAAACTTTGTTTTAATTTTAATATAAAATATTTTGATTTAGTTTTTAGACTTTAAGCATACAAGTGGACAAGTGTTTTGCTAAGCAAATTGTCTAATTCCTCTAAAATGATTCTTAAATGTCTAAAATATGTAAAAATGGTGAGGCTTGATGTACTGCTACCCCAACTCTCTACGAAGGATTTCGCAAAGGTTTTGCAAAAAAAATCGTTTGGAAGCTATATCACCAAATATTCATCGGTTAACACACACGAAAAACTAAAAAAATCGCCTAATTTCTATAAAATGGCTCATATATGCCCAAAATATGTGCAAAAAACGGTAAGACTTCACGTGTTGCTCCCCCAACTCCCTTCGGAGGATTCCGTAAAAGTTTTATAAAAAAATCATCTGAAAACATATCACCAAAATATTCATAGGCTAACACGCACAAAAAACTTAGTAAATCGCCTAATTTGTGAAAAATAGCTACTAAATGCCCAAAATATATGCAAAAAATTGTGAGCTTTACGTACTACTCGTACGGAGGGTTCCGTAAAGGTTTTACAAAAAAAATCATTTAAAAGTCATATCACCAAATATTCATGGTCTAACACCTATAAAATCTGAGAAATTTGCATCATTCCTGTAAAATGGCTGTCAAATGCCTAAAATATGTGCAAAAAATGGTGAGGTTCCACGTGCTTTTTCACCAACTCCCTAAGGAGAGTTCCGTAAAGATTTTTCAAAAAAAATCATCCAAAAGTTATATCACTAAAATATTTATGAGCCAGCACACACGAAAATTGAAAAAATCGCCTAATTTGAAAAATATTTCCTAATCGCCTTCTGTGTTGATTAATTTCATAAGAATAATATTTATATATTATTAATTAATATCTTTATGCGAAGCGCCGCTATATCCACTAAGGGTGTGTTTGGTATGAAGGAAAATGTTTTCCATGGAAAATGTTTTCCTAGAAAACAAGTTGATGTTTGACTTATTTTCTCATGTTTGGTTAGTGAGTAGAAAATATTTTCCGGAAAAGAATTTTAGTGTTTGATTTATGAATGAAAAATATTTTTGAGAAATATTTTTTATTTTTACTAGAGTAGAAAATAATTTTTGAAATTGAAAATAGTTTTAAAAAACAAACTTAATAATTTTTTGGGGGTGGGGGGTCGTAGGGGTGGGTGAGGGGGGGTGGGTCGAGGGTAAGGGTGAAAAATTGAAATTTTGAAGTTGAAAATATTTTTGAAAAACAAACTTAAAATTATTTTTTGGGGGTGGGGGTGGGGGGTGGTAGGGGTGCGTGGGTGGGGGTCGAGGGTAGGGGTGAAAAAATGAAATTTTGAAATTGAAAATATTTTTTAAAAACAAACTTGAAATTTCTTATTTTTTTGGGGGAGGGGGGGTGGGGGGTTGAGGGTAAGGTGAAAAAATGAAATTTTGAATTTGTAAATATTTTTTAAAAACAAACTCAATTTTTTTTGGGGGTGGGGGGTGACCGGAGAGGGGGGTGGGTGATCGAGGAACGAGATGAAAAAATAAAAATTTGAAGTTAAAATATTTTTTAAAAACAAACTTAAATTTTTTTCTTTTTGAAGGAGGTTGGGGGCTGATAGGGGGTTGATTGGGGGCGAGGGTAGTGGGTGGGGGTAAAAAAATAAAAAATTGACATTAGAAATATCTTTTAAAAACAATTTTTAATATTTTTATGGGAGGGGGTGGGGTAGGGGTGAAGGTGGGGTAAAAAAATTGAATTTAAAAACAAGCTTTAAATTTTTTTTTTTTTTTTTTTTTTTGGGGGGGGAGGGGGGGGGGTTGGTTGGGGGTGGTTTAAGGGTAGGGACAAAATAAATTGATTTTTTCAACAAAAAAAATAATTGTAATTTGAAGTTGAAAGAGAGTTTTGGAAAATGTTTTCCTTAAGTTTAGAAGGGAAGTCATTTTTCTTAAATTTGAGAAAAATAAGTTGATTTGGAAAACATTTTCCAAAACATTTAGACCAACCAAACATGAGAAAATTGAAAAACATTTTCCAGAAAATGTTTTCCTTCATACCAAACACACCCTAAGTCTAATTAAACAGGCAAGAATACCCAATAAACAATTCTCCCTCTGTCTCATTTTATATGTCACTTTTTTACTTTATTCTTGTATTAAGAAATTATGTAACTTTACTCTTCTACCCTTATTTAATATTTTCTTAAGTCAACTTTATAATAAATTATGAATATATTTTTAAGATTAATTAACTACTCTATCAAGAATATAATAGGCAATATATGATAATTTATACGTAATATTATAAAATAACAAATATTATGATCCAACTATTTATAAAAAAAAATGACTTATAAAATGGAACTGAGCGAGAGTAATGGATGCAAGACAAAGATAGACTATTTTCTTTATTAAATTTTTTTAAAAAAAAGACATTCTTGTTCCATTTTGATATACTAAAAAACAGTAGCTTTGGTTTAATAAAAATTCCAGAAAAATTAATGGATTTTGCTACTCTAATAAATTAAACTTCTTAATTTATTTTTTTCTTGAGTGTTTGTGGCCACTACCGACAGCTACTTCTGAGCTTCACTTCAAGTTTTGATTTTTTGCTGGGTAATGCTTCATTTCAAGAATGCATGAGTTTATCAAAATTGAGTTCTTTTTTTAGCTTTTAGTTAGTTTTATGTTCATTTTAGAGATACCCAGTTGTTGATTTGGCTCATGGAGCTAGAATTTGAAGGTAAAGATTGTGTTTGAGGAGATCAAAGTTGAGCTCTTTCTTGTTTTTGGTTACTTTTTAGGCTCATTTTAGAGATACCCAGTTGTTGTTTTTGGCTCATAGAGCTGGTTCTTGAAGATAAAGATTGTGCTTTAGTTGATAAAAAAGTTTTCTTTTCTTGTTTTTAGTACCTTTTATGCCCATTTTAGAAATACCCTGTTGTTTTTGTTCTTGGAGCTTGATAAATATTGTGCTTGAGTTGATAGAGTTCAGTTTCTATCTTGCTTTTAGTAACTTTTATGTTCATTTTATAGAGATACTTAGTTGTTGTTTTGGTTCTTGGAGCTTGAATTTGAAGCTAATGATTGTGCTTGAGTTGATCAAAGTTAAGTTCTTTTCTTGCTTTTAGTAACATTTATGTTCAAGTTTAAGAGATACCCAATTGTTGTTTTGGCTCATAGAGCTTGAATTTTGAAGCTAAAGATATTGCTTGAGTTGATAAAAAAATTCAGCTTCTTTCTTGCTTTTAGCAACTTTTATGTTCATATTTAAGAGATACCCAGTTGTTGTTTTGGTTCTTGGAGCTTGAATTTAAAGCTAAAGATTGTTCTTGACAGCTCAGTAAAGCTATTTTGTTGGTGGTTAGACCAACTATGTTGTATTGGGTGTTGTCCAATCAAGAATTCTCACTTTTAGAAGATGAAAGTTGCGGAAATGAGGGTGTTGCGATGAATGTGTGGGCGTACTAGGAGAAATAGGATTAGAAATGAGGATATTCGGGACAAGGTGAGAGTGGTTTCGATGGAGGACAAGATGTGGGAAGTGATACTCGGATGGTTCGGACATGTGAAGAGGAGATGTACAGATGCCTCAATGCAAAAGTGTCAGAATTTGGCTATGGGTGGCTTAGGAGAGGTAGAGGTAGGCCAAAGTAGTATTAGAAAGAAATGATTAGACAAAACATGATGCAGTTTTAGCTCACCGAGGACATGACCTTAGACTAGAGGGTTGTGGAGGACATGAATTAGGTTAGAAGGTTATTACTGATTAGATAGTAGTGCGTTGTCTTGCTATCAGTCTATACTAGTAGTCGTAGTACTACTACGGTAGTTTCTTGTCCTTCGATTTCTATTACTATTTGTTGTTTCTTGTACTTCGATTATCGTATTATTTTGTTGTAGTTACTGATCAGAATGTTTTGTTATGCTTTCACTTCTGATTATTCTTTTACTGGACTGTTTTTCCTTGAGCTGAGGGTCTATCGGAAACAACCTCTCTACCTCTAATCTAGGGTACCCCGCATACACTCTACCCTCTCCAAACCCAACTTTGTAGGACTACATTGAATATGTTGTTGTTGTAGTCAAGCTCTTATGTAGTAGATAGTTCAATTTCAGTACATCTTGAATATAGTGTAAAATACATATTTTTCAAAATCCATCTTTATGTAGAGATTGGGCTAGGTTTTGAACCTTAAATCTTTTTCAAGAATATGTATAGTTTAAGTGGAAGGCAGTAGGCGCGACCAAAGCATTGCTTGTGGCTTAAGATTCTGATGTCTACCTCTCCTCTGTGTGTTCATGAATAGTAGATTTTTATGCAGGAAATGATGAAGCAGATTCTTATTGCTATGACGAGCTATTGATTTTGAGCTGAACTTTAAGAATGAAGTACAGCTCGGAGTTTCAATCTGTGTGTCAAATTGATAAAAGGAAATGGATTTTGGTAGTGGTTTTGGTGGCTGTGACTCATTTATTTTGTCAGACCTTGATGCTTCCGTATGGAAATGCTCTTCATTCTCTGTTATCTGAGAGCAATATTCAGCTACCCGAAAAGGTAAGCCTGTCGAGTAAAGAATCTTCTGTTGTTGAATCAACTAAGGTTGGTGAAAGCTTTTCAGGAACGCTTTCAAGCTTTGATGATGTACATATGTTGGCTCATCGCTTGAAAACTGTGGATAACGGTGATGTGAGTGAAGATGGTGAAATCGATGAGAGCGTAAATGAGAAGGATGAGGTAAAACCACATAGCAATCATTCAGTTGTCAAAACCATGGAAAATGACTCTGATTTTGTTGAAGATGCAATTCTTGAGAATGATAATCTATTTGATGAAGTGGTGGACATGGACGAGGAAACTACAATGCAGAAGAACAATGAATCTAGACGGGACCTTTCTTTAGAGCAAGTTGTAAAAACAAATGGTGAACTTTCAGCTGACCCTGAGTTAGATGCAAATAGAAATAGTGTGCTTAATGATACTAAAGCTGCAAGTGTGACTAACTCGTCGTCTGTGGTTGCTTCAAACCATCTAGATAACTTGCCATTGGTTACTATAGGTGAAATAAACTTCATTCGTACTACTAGTAACAACTCTTCAACAGGAGATTTGACTCAACTTCTCCCAAATCATGGCAATCATTCGTTGGTGCAAAGTACAGTCAAAAAGAAGATGAGATGCATGTTGCCGCCAAAAACAATAACTTCAATCTCTCAGATGGAAAGGTTACTAGTTAGGCATCGTGCTCGTTCACGTGCTATGGTATGTTTTTTCTTCTCCTGCTCAATGATTTTGCTTCTGTGTACTGTTGAGTGTTGATGGAATCAACTGTCCTGTATTTTGTTTAAATTGGATTGCAGAGACCTAGGTGGTCCTCGGAACGTGACAAGGAAATTCTGGCTGCTAGGTTACAGATTGAGAATGCTCCACTTCTGAAGAATGATCGAGAACTTTATGCTCCTGCCTTTCGAAATATGTCCATGTTCAAAAGGTTTGTAGCTGTTTAGTAACATTTTGATGCATAATACCAGCTGATATTTTCTTCATTGGTTTTGCTATAGCGCTCTTGCTGAGTTGCAGTATAATCTACTCATCACAGATAAAACTTGTAAAGCTAGAGTAGAAAGAGAGTAAAAGAACTTTAATTATCCATTTAGATATAAAGCTTTGATATAGATAAGATTTAAGTAGTCAAAAACACCTCCTAATTATTATTTCTTAAGAGGCGCGTAAAGCAAAAAAACACAGATAATTTGAGACGGAGAGAGTAATGCATTATTCTGTCTAGAGCTCAATTTGAGCCTATTGGTATTTACTTTTTCTCTATTAACATTGTTTCTTCTTATACATTCAATATGTGAGTCTGTTTATATAGAAATGTGCACAATGCTACAGTGCTACAATGCAGTTTACAATCTTAATTTATGTGTTTGTGCTATAAAGTAAGAAAATCTCGGATTTGGGAAATTTCATCTATTTGAATTTTCCTTATGCCTCCTTGTAGGAGCTATGAACTCATGGAGCGGATTCTCAAAGTTTATGTCTACAAGGAAGGGGAGAAGCCCATTTTTCATCAACCAATAATGAAAGGATTGTATGCATCCGAGGGATGGTTCATGAAACTAATGGAGGGAAATAATAAGTTTGTTGTGAAGGATCCCCGAAAAGCTCATTTGTTCTACCTACCCTTTAGTTCGAGAATGCTGGAGCATTCTCTATACGTTCGTAATTCTCATAATCGAACAAACCTACGCCAATATTTGAAGGACTACTCAGAGAAGATTGCAGCAAAATACCGTTTCTGGAACAGAACTGGCGGGGCTGATCATTTTCTCGCTGCATGCCATGACTGGGTAATGTTTACTGTTTCATCCTCTTTTATTAGCTTCTCATGCATTTTGTGTTATCCACTATGCTTTTATGATTCGATAAATGAGTTTCTAGCGTTTAATATAAATCTTGCTGAGTTGTTGTTGGTAACGTCTGCAATTAGAGTGAACTTCTCAGTTAGTTCTTATTGAAAGATTATCGAAAAGCAGTATATATACTACTTCCGTTTCAATTTGTTTGTCATACTTTCCTTTTTAGTCTTTCAAAAAGAATGTCTCTCCCCTTTTCTGCAACTCTTTAGTTATAACTTTCCATATGGCATGTTAAAGAACATAGGACTAAAGGGTATTCTACATCTCTTTAGTTTAAGACCATAAGATTCAAAAGTTTCTTGACTTTCTTAAACTCCGAGCCAAATTAAAATCAGACAAACAAATTGAAACGGAAGGGAGTATAAAAATCAGTTATGACCGTATGATATGTATCTCAAGTTAATTACCTGACATTTTACCATGCATTCGACATTTGTTCTTATAGTCTTATTTTATCATAGGCTCCATATGAAACGAGGCATCACATGGAACACTGTATCAAGGCCCTGTGCAATGCTGATGTAACCTTAGGCTTCAAAATAGGAAGGGATGTATCCCTTCCGGAAACATATGTTCGTTCTGCCAGAAATCCTCTAAGAGATCTCGGAGGAAAACCACCATCTCAAAGAAAAGTTCTTGCATTCTGTGCTGGGAATATGCACGGATACTTGCGTCCGATCTTGCTCGAGCATTGGAAAGACAAAGATCCCGATATGGAGATATTTGGTCCGATGCCAAGTGGTGTTGCTAGCAAAATGAATTATATCCAGCATATGAAGAGCAGTAAGTTCTGCATCTGTCCAAAGGGCTATGAAGTCAACAGCCCGAGAGTAGTAGAGGCCATATTTTACGAATGTGTGCCAGTGATCATATCGGATAATTTCGTGCCTCCCTTTTTCGGAGTCTTGAATTGGGATACGTTCTCGTTAATCCTAGCTGAGAAGGATATTCCGAACTTGAAAAGTATACTTCTTTCCATACCGGAAAAGAAGTATCTCGATATGCAGATAGCTGTCAGGAAGGTTCAGCGCCATTTCCTTTGGCATGCGAAGCCGGTAAAATACGACTTGTTTCATATGACACTTCATTCTATTTGGTACAATAGAGTTTTTCAAACAAAAGCTAGATGAAAGTTGCTCCAGATGCAAGTCTATTTGGTACAGTTGTTTCCTACTATGATATGCTCAGACTCTTTAAAAATGTCATCAGATGTATGTGTTGGATCCTTCAAAAGTAAGTGCATTTCTAGACGATTTGATACAGGTGCAACAGTATTTTTGAAGAGTTCGAGAATTTCCTAGCACGCCTTCGAAAAATGTTTATGACAAATTTGAGATGAGCTTTGGAGAGGAACTGTTCCCTTGTATATTGTAGTTTGTTTTTTTTTTTTGCATGAAGTTGTACCATAATTGGCTTGTTGGAGAAAAACATGGACTTGAACTTTTGTTCTACTCCCTCTGTCCCCATTTATGTGGCACTTTTCGTTTTTTGAGAGTCAAACAGTTTAAGTTTGACAAGAAATTTGCGTGTGGAATTTTCAATTTCTTTGAAATGAAATTTATATATTTGTAAACTGTGTAAAAAGTACTATAAGTCACAATAATTGGCAATTCAAAATAATTAAAAGATATATAAAAATTACGGTTAAAGATAGACTTGTTTGAATCTCGAAATTCAAAAGGTGTCATATAAATTAGGATGGAGGGAGCATTAAATTTAGGTGATTTTGTTCGTAGTTTTATGTCTTTTTTAGTTTTTTACGAGAGACTTGAAAATTACTTTTGACAAGTTTGGCTACTTTTGAATTTCAGATTACTGGTCCAACTTTGAAAAAGTGACCAACTTCTAAATCCAAAAGTCACCAATTGGTTATTTATGCAAAGTAAGACACTTACAAACATGGCCTTAAGTTCACTATTCACATTTTTAAATGTGAATTGTTTGATGGGGTTAAAATTTAAAGAGTAGCTTAAAAAAGCCCATACAAAGCAAAACATGCATGCAAATCGGCCTAGACTTAACACAGAAAAAGGCTGGGCCCAAGTAAATTTCATAAATAGCTAAGAAATGAAACTTAATAACCCTGTTATCGTTTGTCTAATTACGCTCCATAGTTATAGTTCTATCTGTTATGCTGATGTTTTTTTTGTATATTTCGCTGTGTTTTTAATAAATTAAACAAACTAGGTTTATACAAGTAATATATTATATACAATTATTTGTAGTGTATACAACCTATTAATATAAATAAATAAGTAATTGTATATAAGTGTTGAAATCATACAATTGATCCGTATAAAGTATTGTGGGTGATAATATACCAAAAAACAATATACGACCAAAAATAAAAAAAGTGAATATACAACCAAACACCATAAATGGAAGTTAGTATATACACAAATATGTATAGATATGTATAGTATAATAACAAATTTATTAATACATATACAAATACAGAAATATATAGAAATGGGGTTTATAGAAATACTTGAGATTCTTCATAGCAAATTTCATTAAACTGTAGTCGTGATTCATAATTGTATGAAACTAAAGCTATATTAAATAGTACACTATTTCCTTCTACTTATCACAACAACAAAATGATTGAATTTTAAAGACATTATAAATTTTGACTATGTTTTAATTAGTGTATTTAAAAGTGACTAGTGTCATTTCTACCTATCACAACAACATTACTAAAGTCATGTAGACCCCATAACATAAGTTTGGTGCAATGATCCAAACCAAATTAATAGTATGTGGGCTTGTTTTAGGTAATGAAGCGAAAGGAGAGGACAATGATAGAGATGAACGCACCCGTTATTCATACTGGGGTCTGACTATATCTGAATTCGTATCAAAAAGTTTCTAATTGAAAGGTTAACTTCTCCTTAACAAAGACGGTTCCGTATCCAGCAAGACTAGAACGTGAGACCTTAATTAAAATTTAAAAATAAAGAAGTACTTAAAACTTCACTACAACTCTGGTTGACTTGAACACAATAAGTTGGGGATGAATATAGGGATTCAAAATGGCCCCTCTTATTTAATTTCTTCATAAATTATATTAGAGAAATAGGTAATAGGGGTTATGCATCATGGATATATTGTCAATCGCAAAGCCATTCTTGTCCAATACGAGAGTTAGTTGATATATCATTTCGCTAAAAAATTACATTTTTTTTATAATTAATATATATCTTACACTGAATCTCTTTAACTTCATCGTGTGTATCTTTTTATATATACTGTATTTTATTTTATTTTCTCAGTGAAAATTCTATCTTCGTCTTGTTTTTATGATTTATATATATTTTACACTGAATCTCTTTAACTTCATCGTGTGTGTACTTTTTTATACTATATTTTATTTTATTTTCTCAGTGAAAATTCTATCTTCGTCACAATATCCAACTTGTATCGATACTAAGGTTGGTTATAACATCTTGGTCTATTGACTTATTCCACATGTACAAATCTCTTAACATAATGGCAGTAAAAAATTCTTGTACTATTTTTAAGATAAAAATAATTATAGCTAGCTATATAATTAAAGGGGTGTACGTATAGATGGAATAAAGATTTGAGAGTTATATATATTATTACTCAAATACATTCAATTAATGCTAATAGACTTGAATCTTTGATCTACCGGTCTACCTGCCTGCTGCTTATTTTAATTTAATGCATATCGTACTTTCGAGTAGGGGCGGATTTACAGTATAACAAGTGGATTTTCCATCAAGAGGTGTAATGAGATGAACAAGATTTTATTGTTCAGGTTTTGAGTCTTGAAAATGAAACTTTTTTGGTAAGAAGTGTTTCCTTCTTAAACAAACATTATGTGGAGAAAATTTGGATTAATCGAATCGTAGAGCAGGTATTGATATCGAGTGTTGCAATATTTAAGGGTTCAAATTTACTCTTTGTTTCAATCTTAGTGCATTATGCTTCACACACGTCAAAAATATTGTGTTTAGATGAATCAGATTACATAATAATATGCCTCGGAGTATAATTATCAAATCAAGTAGCTTCGGCTCATACCTTGTCATAGGTGTTAAGAAACACATTAGACATATATAAATAATATGTTCGAATCGCAAAAAAATCAAATAAACTGAATTAAAAAAAATTGAATTCATAAAATTAAAATCTTAAATTCATCTCTCTCGAAGTTGGGAGAGTCAGAAGAACTAGTGACAATATTTATTAAGTGTCACAGCTGTAGGAAGGCTAAATGCAGGGAGTATTGAATGAGAACAACTAAAATGGAGCTGCCATATGTAACCTTATATAATGCAATAAAATTAATAATTCTTTATTCTTAGCTTTAATAAAAGTCTGGAATATGTGTTATGGGCTTATGGCTTCAACAAATACGGCATGTTATCATGCATTTTTTCGGTGAGCTGATTAGGTGGAAAAGAATAAAAAAAATTATGTTTTAAAAAAAAATAGATGATTACGTTGGAAAAACATGTGATCTAATAAAGTAATAGTGTTTGTGCAGATCAGGAGAGTCTGGGAGCAATGATAAAATTATTTTTATGTGATCTATATGACATGAGTTTGAGTAGTAGTAGTCATTAATATATGCATTAAAATAGAATGTCTAGTATACATGTTATTCTCCAAACTCTGCTAACGTGAGATTTTTGGTACACCAAACTGCAGAAATAGAAAAATCTTGTGATCTAATAGTGTTTGTGCAAATAAGGAGAGTCTTGGAGCAGCGATAATGTTATTTTTATGTGGTCTATGACATGAGTTCAAGTCGTAGAAATAGTCATTAATGTGCATTAAGATAGAATATCTCTTCTTCAAACTCGATTAACACGAAATTTTTTGTACACCAAACTGCATAGATAGAAAAACCTTGAGGATAACTTGATAAGCCAGCTAGTTTGCATTGTCAATTTCCATTGTATTTAAATTATATATCCTTGATTTTGTGGGTCCCTAAATGGATTTTTTGAACTTCCTTTATATGGGATACGTAAAATTTTCATTTATTTTTAAAAAATTATTTGACGTATAAATTATTCCCCCTTGGTACCATATTTATTTATTAAGATTTTACACACTTTAAAAAAACATTTAATCATCAAATTACTTATGCATCATTATCATTTACCATAACTATTAAGCATCACTGTCAATTACGACTGTCAATCACTACCAACAGCCATCATCGCCAGTATCTACGGCTCACAACGACATCATCAACTAACACCATCTCCAATCAACATGTACCACAACTACCATCACTAGCTATCATCACCACTATCAACCATCATTATTTTAACGTTTTACGTAACAACAAGTGTTATACATTCAATTATTATAGGTATGATAGAATCCTCTTTTCGAATAGGAATTGATTCGATTTCACTATTAGAATATTCAGATTCAACTCTTAATATATTGTTTTCAAGAATTAAGAAAACATATACGAGTATATATATATGAAAAATTACCTTAGTCATTGAAGCTTATGTGTTTTCCCTTTCAAGTAGTACACTGGCCATCAATTACTTATTAGTAACTTCATTTTCAACTTTCATATAATTAGTACAAATCAATATTACATATAAGAAGAGTACTAGTAATTAAAACTTGCTTTAAATGACTAAACATGAGCTACTTTAGTGAATAGGCATTCATAATCATGATTAAATAATAAGACAACGTTTATTGTCATTGAAATGGTTGGAAATCAATAATTCATATGCAATACATTTGAAATGTCTTTTTCTAATAATACTTTACGTCCACTCTTATAATTTTAATATGTACACCATATGTTTAAGCATGAAGAGAATATAATTTCTTAATAATTAGGGTGATTTAGGTTTAAAAGATTTACACTTAAGTTGTAAAGTCTTAAAAAATACAAAATAATTGACTATAGATTCTGAAGGAACAGGAGTTACCTCAACCACAAAGTCCTGAAATATTGGAAATCATTTTTATCTCCAAAGTCTTAAAAAATTGGATGAATGAAAGGAGACCCCAAAAGATGAAATTAAAACTTTCTTTAAATGACTAAACATGAAATATTATTTAGTGAATGAACATACATGAGCATAATAAAATACTAACTACAAAGTTTATATTCGTTGAACTTGTTGGAACATGTGTAATATACTTTTGTGTACTTCTTTGGAAAAAAATATATTCTCTTCCCCATTTTCTTAGTCAATATTTCCAAATTAAATGTGATTATTAATTTCAATGAAAAAATTAATCCTATATTAAGATATAAAAAAACTATTTTTTTGTTATTAAAAAAGGCATTTTAAATCATTTATTTTAATGTTAATTCTTTTTTTAGTAAAAACCAAGTGCAACTTTTTGAAAAAAAATAAATCATTATTTGTTGTTACTTTAATAAAATGTTTTTCACTACTTATGTACTGAATACAAAAAAAAAAAAAAAAAAAGAGAGTAAAGAAAACCTATTTATTTTTCATGAAATTTTTTTTCTTTATCCCGAAAATATCCTAAATGTAAGAATTCCGGATATTGGGTGAGAATGAATGAAGATCGATGGTGTAGTATTAACTCAAACAAATTAAGTATTAAGTAATTAAAGTTAAATTATCGGTAAGTATTGATTAACTATATAGTAAATATGATAACTAATTTATTGTTATAGGTTAAAATTCACTAATAGTATACAAATAATTTCACTGCTAATTAATTAACGTATATAACTTAGTATATATCCTAATGGGAACCCATCAACTACAATTTATTGATATCATTAATATCATATGCAAAGTGTCAGTTAAAATAACGAATAATATATTTACTCCTCCCTCTATATATGAAAAAATGGGAAATAGTAATAATGAAATTATTAGAATAAGCAATTTTATGGGAAGCAGATACTGGTCATAAAGTTCACATTTTGGTAGACTAAAAATAAATCGATGAAAAAAAATTAAAAAGTTTCCTACCTCGGTCCACTTTTAATTGTCGTAGTTTCCTTTTTTAGGTCAAACGATAATAACTTTGACTAACCTTTTACGATGTAATTTTTCATCATATTGATATGCAAAAAATTGAAATTTATAGTAATTTTCATATAGTTTTTTAAAATCTTAATTTTTTCGTTTAAAATATCGAATTAATATAATCTAATTTAACGTTAAAAATTAGTCAAATTGACTTTCGAAAAACGCAACATGACAATTAAAAATGGACAGATGAAGTATTTCAGTGAGAATTTGTTTCCCACTATATATTTTCCAGTGAACTAATTCAGAGGAAAATAAGTGAAAGAGTCTATTCTATAGCAAATATTTTTCACTAATTCACGATGAATTTTTATTTTTTTTCTCTAGCATTGCAGTATTTTACATGTGAAACTCTATTGACAATATCCTAAGGTTGTTTAATCACCTATGTAACTTGAAACTTCATTATGAAAATGTCTATTTGTGAATTTTATTTGTTTCACACATCATGAATATTGCTAAAACCTTGAAGAGAAAATGTTATTAAAAGAGGCACTAGTCATTACTAGAATCAAAAGCAACCAAATTTTTTCTTCATCTTTTGAGAGGAAACAATAACATTCAATGTATTATGAGTGCACATGTTATCCACGTGCACTAGTGATTGTTATGTCTAAAATTAGTACTTGAAAAACAGTACAGTAGGGGCCAGGGTAATAACCATCTTGTCTCATTATTATTATTATTATTATTATTATTATTATTATTATTATTATTATTATTATTATTATTATTATTATTATTATTATTATTATCTATTTCTATTTCTATTTTTTTTAAAATAAATACATTGCATAGATATCTCATGGTAATTTACATTAACTAAAGCTAATAACAAAAAAATAAATAGTGATCGGCAAATTTTATAGCTAAACAGTATAATCGATTGCTAATTCTATAGCAATAAATTATTACAAAATTTTGTTAGCTGTGAGCAAATTAGTGATCGATTAACAACAAAGTTTGTAGCTAATTTCAATTTTTATAATGTAATATAATATCTCTTTGAATCTGTCAAAAAAATAATCATGGTAACTTATATAATCAACTAACAATACTTTAAAAAATAGGAATCATTGACGGATAAATTATGTAGCTAAAACAACAAAATATATCGTTGTTAGAATCAAACGTTGACCATCATGCCAAATGTTACAGCTAATAGCAAAATCGTAACTTTATTTCTTAACTAAGTCCGTCATGCTCAATTAGGATTCTGACCTGGGCCACCCTAACCCCTCGTGGGCTTTGACATAGGCAGAAAGTTAGAATTATCAAACAATCCCCCTCCCAATACCTGCCTCTTGCAGAATGTTGCTATTGACAATCGAATCCACGACCCTATAAAGGCGCAATTTTATTTCTTAACTAAGTCCACCAAGAAAGCGTCATATTTGATCATGACTCCAACCCGAACGACCTTAGCTCATCGAAGACATTACCATAGGCAGAATATTGGAATTACCCAACAATTGCTAATCTTATTTAGTGATACATTAGCGACCAATTAACGATGAAGTACATAACTAATTTCTATTATGAATTTGTTTTTGTTCAGAATCAAGTCAAATGAGGCTCAATAATTGCCTACCAATTCCAAGCATGGTTCACGTTTGGTGTTTAATCACCTTCACTTGAGGAACATATATAGTCGTTTTTCTCTTTTGTATGTATATGCTTTATATTGACCAATTGTTTGTTGAAAAAATTGATGTATGATTAATTGAATTATTGTACATATTTCTTGTATATATTGGCAACATTATCTTTAACAACTTTAAAGGAATTAATAAAAAAATTATATTCCTACATAAGGACTAAGGTCCAACTTTATAAAACTTTAAAGTACTTATAGTCATAAATTATAAATTGCTCAAATTATGAGTCTAGTATGTACTAAAGGTGACAAATGAATGGAGATGAGTCAAATTTAAACAAATCAAAATAGATTAAATTCGTTTAAATTCGTTTAAATTTGACTCATAGCTCCAAAGTTTGTTTCATGAATCATTTTGGGTTCAAACTCATTGAATCAACTCAACAAACGAATCATAACTTAGCCCATAAAAATATCAGGAGCGAGTTTGAATTTATTTTGTCACCCTTATTATGTACCTTTGTAGGCAAAGAATTGCTCTGTCTGTTCCATATAATTATGTGACATCCTCTCTTTTTTAGTCTGTCTCAAAAAAATGTCATTTTATTATAATTAGAAATCATTTAACTGTAAAATTATCCTTTACCCTTAATGAAATAATTTGTAAACACTCAAATATCTAAGGATTGTATTAGACCATAAATTTCAAAAGTCATTTTTTTCTTAAATATCGTTTCAAATTAAATAATGTAACACAAAATGAGACGGAGAAAATATTAGAGTAGTCAAAGAATGTCTCATAGACCTTTTTCTTTGAATTTTCAACTGATATTTATGTTTTAATAACAAATTTATTTTCTTCGTACCAAATAGGTGACATCTTTCAAAACATGAGGATCAATTAATGCATTAATTTTTTTAATAAAATTTGAAATTATAGTTATGTATATAGCAACTTAAATGTATATATTATAGCTAGATCACAAGTTGTTATAAAAAAAATATCTGAAAAAAAGATAATATTAAAAAAATATTGGACCATCATTATAATAAATATAGCTTCATATATATGAAGTTAGAGGAAGAATCATTGATGAGATATGTCTCATAGACCCTTTTCTTTGAATTTTCAATTGATATTTATGTTTTAATAACAAATTTATTCTCTTCGTACCAAATAGGTGACATCTTTCAAAACATGAGGGTCAATTAATGCATTAATTTTTTTAATAAAATTTGAAATTAAAGTTATGTATATAGCAACTTAAATGTATATATTATAGCTAGATCACAAGTTGTTATAAGAAAAATATCTGAAAAAAATAATAATGTTAAAAAAATATTGAACCATTATTATAATAAATATAGCTTCATACATACGAAGATAGAGGAAGAAACATTAATGAGATATGTGAACACATTCTTAATAATTATTCTTGAGAATATAAGTTATAACCTATATACACTATCGAAAGGTAGAAGCAAGAGTTATAGTTTTAAATTTATTGATTTTGTCTTTTATAAGGGTTTTTTTTTTAGGTTTTGAATATATTATATATACATATTTAATGGACGTTTAACATGAATACAATGTATAAATCAAGCATATACCGGTTTTGCATATTGTAAACAAAAATGTAGCTTCGTTCCTGTCTAAATCAAGCCTCCTTAAAATATGAGATTACAATTTTTGAAATTAAGATATATTATTTGTTACAAAGATAAAGATGACTTGATGATATAAATATTAGTTTTACACTAATGATTATAGGTTAAACTCTTTAATGTAATGAAACTTAGTATATGAGATATTCATGCACTACTAAAAAAAATCATTATTTTTTTAACTGGAAAATATTCAATGACCATTCTTAAATAAATATTTTGATTGAATCAGCAGGAACAAAAAAATAATAGTATATTTACACAAAAAATTAGAAAGCTTTCAAATGTTTTAATGATAATCTGTTTTTATCATGCATTTTTTCAATGATCTAGTACGATGAAAAAAAAACATATTTTTATAACGCAAATTTCTAATAATGATGATAATAAAAAAAATTTAAACATCACTTATGTAATTATATTGAATATGTTATTATTATTGTTGTTGAAATTCATGATTGTAAAAATGTCTATTTGTGATATTAAAGCACATAGATGATGTTACTAATATTTTATTTTGGAGTGGATAGCTAAAAATGGTATCTCATTCTTTCACATGCCATAGCTACTAAAAAGGCTGACAAAGAGATCTAAAGACAACCTTTGACTTCCCCTAACTATTTCTTTTACCAAGTAAGGTGAATATTTTAGTTCTTTCTCCATTTTCCAAGTAACTCAAACATAGCAATATAAAATTTTTGGTGAAAAGGAGAAACTATTACCCCATTTCAATCCAAAGTCAAAAATATTCATATTCATCTTAATATATTTTTTACCTCAAATATGTAAATGTAAATATCCATTAATAGAGTCTCGAGAGAGAAGCGGAAAGTCACTTAACTATGTATTGTATTGTGTTATTTAAAAAAGAATAATATTATTTCGTTATTAAAGGTTGTTCGATTTAGAATTATACTAGTACAAATAATACATGAACTAATTAGTTGCATAGGGTTTAGTTTTTATTTATAACTAATCCATATATTAGACTACTAGTTATTCACCTCTATTTTCAGATAAAATAATATTTATTATTTATTGAGATTATATTAATGTTAAATTATCATAATCAAAATTATACTTGGTGTGCTAAATTTTATAAAAAAAAACAACTAAAAAGCAACCAAACGAGATAGTACTAATTCCTTCATCTTAAGACTTTTCTATAACGTTCTAATAATTAAGAAGCTTTTATAGTAATAGTAGCATATTTACAATTACAAATTTTACAAAGTTTTTTTCTTTTTAAAATTATGTATCGATTAAATTATATTATATAAATCCAAACGATTGGCGTAAACAAAAAAGAAAGTTACAAAAGGGAAAAAGAGAAATTTTGTAATTGAGTTGAATGTGTTCCAAGTAAATTTAGGTGGAGGATAATTTGATCACCATATATGAAATGACAAGTATCTCTTCATTTTTAATCAGAAGTAAATTATGGATTCGAGCCTTAATATAGAGTCGCTTTGCGTGAGAAGCACTTTATCATTTAAATTAAAATTTCCAAAAATGACTTTAGATTAATCAAATCTTAATACGAGTATTGAATACGGAGTGGAAATCAAAAGAAAACAATTAACCAAAAAAAGATATTCCACCATATTCCTATGATTAGTGAAGAAAAAGTGTCACTTAGAAAAAGGGCTTTGACCTTTTTTAGATGGTTAAATCTAGGCTTAATCTTCTCCTACACTTCTAAGTAAACCTTAGTCTTCTAAATTATTATTTTAATAATAATTAATTCTTGTTCTTTAATATTTTTTAAAATAAATTAAAATCTACCCCACCACCTCTGTTTTAATTAATGCTCGTCTTTCAAGTCTCTTTCCCTTTTTGCAAGTGTTTCTGCATTTGAGTATATTATTAATTAAATAGATAATTAATTAATTAATTAATTAATAATTAATTAAATCTTTTTCTCTGATTTTGGGCTCAGTAATTAAGGAATTGATGGGTAAAGGCTTCGGTCGGTTGTGAGGCCTTTTCTTGTCTCCCCTCACTTAAATCTTTTTGTTTGACCATTTGGTATTTAATTATTTATAATTTATTGATTCGATTAATTTAAATTTATTTATTATAAATATAAAAATATTGAAATCCAAAATCTATAATGAAAATAGAGATTTTTTCATAAATAATGTTATTTGCATTATTGTTATAAAATATAGTGAGATTTTTATTTTATTTTTTGAAATATAGCAAAATATATTATATTCGTACATATCAAATTAAATCCCAAATGCAAAAGTGTGAATACAATATCTAATTGTATATGTCACTACTTGAAAAATAATTAAAATTGACACATGTTGTTGATTTTTAATTATTTTTTTGAAGAAAATAATACGTTCGGTCGATTTTTATTTTTTATTTTCTTTTAAAAAATCTTTAGAAAATCAATAGAGTCCCTTTGTTTGTTTAAAATGGAAATTGAGGGACATTAACAATTTTTGAAGTGGAAAAATGCATTTGAGGATATAAATAAAATTATATCGATTTTTTATTTAAGGAAATTGACAGACACACCTTAATTTTCACCTAAGAAAATTGAGGGAATATGTCGATTTACTTTAACCAACCCACCATTTTCTGACATAGTCGACTTCTCCAGCTTAGAATCGATTTTAGGTATTAAAAAAAAGTAAGATTGTTTTTTTTTTAATTTTGGCCCTCGATTTTTAATTTTTTTTATAGTGTAGATATACGTATCAATGTATGTATGTGTTTTTAAAAACAAAACTATATATATGTGAAATACATCAACATTATATATATAGCTAATAGAATCTAATATATATGCTCTCAAATTGTACATGCGTAACAATAGCCATATATATTGAAGGCCAGCTGTACATAAATAGTATGAATAACTAATGTGCTATCATATGTTAAACAGTACCATAGTCTAAAAGAATTACACATTATATCATCAATATAAGTGATTTAAATCCATACTTAAAATAGATCAGAAATACTATCTTAATAAGATGATTTATAAGACACATAAATATTTATGATTTATTTGAGTCTATTTTCTTCTTTTTAAAATTATATATCAAATCAAATAATAACATATCAGTTGAAACAGAGAGAGTATAGTATATAAATCTTAAACTAAACGAGTGAGCACATACATTCACATTTGTTTCCAATATTACAATACACTTTTTTTTTGTCCATTTTTACTTATTCAATATTGATTCTAACATGTTTTTTTTAAAAGTATTAAATAAACTAATAATTTTACTTTACATTTGTTTCCTTTAAATAATTTTACTATGTCATCCGCTCAAGTGCATCGAACCCAAGTAAAAGAAGAAGAAAATAATGAAGAAAGCATAACCATTAATAAGAAAAGTTATGCAAAGTCTAAGAGAAAGAAAGAAAGTAACAATAACAACAAAATAGTGTGGTAATCAAAAACACATCACACAACATAAGGCAAGAACTACAAGGGTACGATTAGTACTACCACATGCACTAACTAGCCTTTACCAATGCATGTCAAGATAACACTTCACTCTTACTAACTTTTTATCCTAACACGCGACTTCCACTCCTTCCTATCTGGAGTCATGTCCTCCCTCGGTAATATGAAGTTGTGTCATGACATGTATAATAACCTCTCCCCAATATTTTTTTAGATTACATGTACCCCCTATAACCAGCCTTTTGCACATCCTCATTAAGGTGTTAATGCACCTGCTTTGTACATGTCCAAATCATATTAGTCTCGCTTCTCCTATCTTTTCCGCTACATATGTCACTCACATTTTCTCTGGAATAACTTCATTTCTTAGAAATTTAATAATAAATTATTATTATAATAATAAATATTTGTTTTTAATATAATAAACAAGTAAACTCTTGCCCCCTAAAAATAATTTCAAGAAAAAAAAAACTCACCTTTATCAAAGCTTTTACTATATATAAACTAGCTACCACTTAACAAATAAAAACTCAATTGTTCTCTCTCTCATCAACTCTCCTTCTCCTCCCTCTCTCCCTGTCTATTCTTTTTTCACTAAAACAGAGCAACTCGTCATTTCTTCAACATCTCTGTGTACACTGCGTTCAGTTTGTTGAAATTTTCGCAAAAATACAGACCTACTAGTAGGAGTTCTTTGTTGAAATTAAAGAAAAAAAACAGAGCAACTTTGTTGAAGTAGTTACAAAAACAGAGCAACTCATCGGAGTTACAAAAACAGAGCAACACAAAAAAGGGGCATTTTCATACATGATAATAATGTCTACAGAGCAACCAAATTGTTCAGAAAGTACTGAATCTAGCTGCAACTCTTCTTCTTCTTCGTCGCCCTCATCGCCATCTTTTGTTCTTCTTCAACCACTTCCGCAAATCAATTCGAAAAATCGACTCAAAAGATGTAGGGGAGAAGAAGTAGAAGAACAAAACGAAGTCGTTAATAATGCAAATCCAAAGAAGATCAGTAAAAACAACAATGGTGGTAGTACTGATGTTTCGTATGTAGGTGTACGAATGAGAGCATGGGGTAAATGGGTATCCGAAATCCGTGAACCTAAAAAGAAATCACGGATTTGGTTGGGTACCTTCGCTACCCCGGAAATGGCGGCGCGTGCTCACGACGTCGCCGCCATGTCCATTAAAGGTTCCTCAGCTATACTCAATTTTCCCCAATTTTCTCATTTATTGCCTCGACCCGCCACGTGCTCCCCACGTGACGTCCAATCCGCCGCCGTAAAAGCCGCTCACATGGATCACCTAAACCCAAAATACTCTTCGTCGCCCGAAACCCCGCCAGCATCGATGACGTCATCGTCATCGTCGCTGTCGTTGGTTTCAGGCATTACGTCCTCCTCGTCGTCCTGTGAAAAGGACGACGAGGAGTCAAGACCGTCGCCTCTGGAAGAAGTTTTTCTTGTACCGGAGGCGACGGGGCAGCTGAGTGAGATAGTGGAGCTGCCGAAATTGGGATCGAGTTATGAATTGGTTGAGTCAACTCAGAGTTTATTCGAATCAGATGAATGGTGGGATAATAATTATGGAAATTGTGAATATTATTTTGGTCAAGAAAATTATATTAGTAATATGGAATTTACAGGATTAGAAAATGTGGTCTCAACCAGTTTTGAGAGTTTTTTATGGCAACATTAGAATAAAAAAAATAATGTTGTTTTTTTTTTTTTGCGTAATTTTTTTTTTTTTTTTTTATAATTAATTTACACTTTAGTTTTTTCTTCTTTGTAATTTAGGTGGAAACTATTGATGAACTTTATACGTTTCTTGCATCTCCAGTTTGCTATGGTATTTTTACAGCTATTGATCCTCTTTATGATCTCATCTCCTTTTTCTTAATCTATGGAGAAAAAAAAAAACTGTGTACACATTATTCTTTCGAGCTTTAGTATAAATTTGTGTTGGATGAGCTCAATAAATAGACGTATCAAGAAAGAAAAATAGTCCAATTCAAATTTGTACTTTTCTGTCTTCAATGTGAAAAGGAAGTGTAGGTGTTACAATATATTTGTGTTGTTATATTTTTATTAGATTATTGATTACTTTATTTATTGTGATTAGTTGCAAATACAGTAAAAGAACAGTTGAGTAATTAAAGAATTTTTTTTTTGGTTAATTTGTATTTGTAACAGTTTGGTGACATGGTTGAATGATAAAAGCTAAAGGATTGTAAATTCATTTTTTTTTTCCTCCTCTTAATACTCGAGGTTCATTGATCAATAAAAAATTCTAACTCTCTTTTTTTTCGCTGATGATATTATTTACCGAATCAGATTATTGATATTTATTTGATTTTATATATCTTATTAGGAATATTGATTTTATAAAAAATATTAATACTCTTACATTGTATATTAAGGCTACAAGAAAATATTTAAAGTGATTTGCATATAGTTTTTGATTACCGATATGATTATGTATTTTTTTATATAAAATTGATACTAGGAGAACACTTGTTTAAAAGTAGTTGTAGGAGTACCTACAGATATGATTATATGGTAAAATCTAATAATGAAAGTAACAACTTTTAACCTTTTTGTTGGTTGATGGAATTTTAAGTCGTGTTAAATTTTATCAATATAAATAACGTGAAATAATTGAGATTTTTTCATTCTTAATTAAAGATTCTAGTGTTTGAGTTTGAATCCATGAAAAATTAAAAAAATAGGGAGCACTTCTTTCAGAAATGACCCTATTATAATACGAGAATTTAAATTTAATTTGGTTTTAATACACCGAATACGAGAAAGAAAAGTTGTGTTAACTTTTGAATTTGAACTTTATGCCTAAATAATCATTTCTTCAAGAGATTAGAAGAGCACACGTCCTTCTTCTTGTTCTTAATTTGTGAATTTTTTTCGTAAAGTAAACTCAAAGTCAATTATAATCCTTGTTTTTATTCCATAGTATATTCGAATTTAAAGACTTAATCACACAATTTAATTAATTAAGTAGAATTGGTATGAAGAAAGATCAATATTAAATTTAGTTGACACATGTTGTAACTAATACATACGACTAATCACTATGTTTAATTAGTAGTAAGTGGTACCATCACAAATTATATTTCAAGTAGTCACGTGGTGATTAATTTTAGAATTAGTCAATGTCTAGACATAAATGCAAAATTGTGGAAAAAAGATACTAGAACTAACTTACTCCATGCAATTATATTTTACTCTCTATTAGATTTAGTAGAAAATAGCTCGATTCACGTCGAAAAGTCTCATTTTAAAATAAATTATTTTTTATTAAGGGTAGTTTCTTTCTTAAGATTTGAATTCAAAATATTTGTCATCTTATTAGTTATCACAATCTTTAATGATAAAAAAAAATATTGACTTTTGTTTGAGCAATTGATCGATGAATATTTTCAATATCGAACATCAAAAAGTAAAGTAAAAATCTTGAATCATTCACCTATAGTTAAATCTAAAGTCTCAAATTTGAATCATGAATTTTTTTTAAAAAAAATATTTTAAGAAAAAAAAATCAGTGAAAATATTATTTATGAGTCAAATTCTTATGAATATCTAATTAGACACTTCATCAACAGTTCTCATTTTCTAATAGTCCTAAATCTTATCATTCCACTACAGTCTTTAACGATATAACAAAAAATATCAACATCTCAAGTCGATCTTTTGTTCGAGCAAATGTGCAATGTCATCTTCAATATCGATCACCAGACAATTAACAAACCAAAAAAAAAAATCTTGAATTATTCACTCTCAATAGATCTTAAGTCCGGAATTTATATATTTTTTAAAATCATCAAAAATGTTATATCCAAAAACGATTCAAATTCCTACGAATCTCCGATTAGACACCTCGTCAAAAATTCCCATTTTTTTTAAAAATAGTACTCCCTCCGTCCCTATTTACTTGTCCATATTTCCTTTTTTAGTTGTCCCTATTTAGTTGTCCATTTTGACAAATCAAGAAAGGACAACAAATTTTTTCCTATTATACCCTTATTTACACTTCTTGAAAATTGTAAAAGTGTATGTTGTTTCCCTCCAATTTATTTCACTTTAATTCAAATAAGTAGTTGTAATTTTGAAGTGAAAAGTTGTCATAAGGGTAAAATTGTAACTTCACTGTGCTAATCATTGTTGCCTTAATCTGTGTGTCATTTCTAAAGTGGACAACTAAAAAGGGACGGAGGGAGTACTAAACTTAATAGACAACGTTTTTCTCTATAACAAACTCTACAGAACACAAATTTAAATTAGTCAGAACTTCAAGAGCAGATACCAAACACGAAGCGGAAAATCTTTTTTTGAATCATTATTCATGGTGTATATTATTTCGTACCATATATATGACCAAGAAAGGGGGTCCTAAACGAAGAGACAAATGCTGTGCTCTAAAGGTGACAGATGCTTTAATCATTTGTGTGGTTCACCTGATAACGCGTTTGCTTTGCTCCCTTTGATATTCTACATTTATGTTCTATTAATAGTAGTACTACTTATTTATAATAAAAGGAACCTTCTTCCCACACTTGAAGAATCTTCTTATATCTAATTAATTATCACTTACTTCTAATATCTACTCAATTAATTATCACTTCTTTCGACGTCTCAATATAAGTGTCTTACTTTTTCTTTTTGATCTGTTTATAATACACGCGAAAAATAAAAGAAAGGAAGGGTACTTGATGGTTTGATCATGTCATGGATCGATTACTTGATGCATCGTTTGTATGGTGAGCATAAAATAAAGATCTAACACTATAAACCTAATAAAGGGAGTTGCTCGGATGGTTATACCTTCAACTTTGAATAAGCACGGGTAAATTTATATGCAAATTTTGAAATACGTGAACCTATGATTGTTTAAATGATGTACTTAACTGGAGTGATTGACCTAGAGTACTGGTGCTTGGGATCAATTCCCGCATAATATACTTTCTTTTTAATGGTGCATCTATATTCTGAATAGTTTAGGTTCACCTCTGATGTTACGATCGAAGTTTTTAATAGTATTGACATAAATATAAATGAATGCATCTCATCCCCTAACGAATGAAGTGTTTACTCCCCGTGGAGTCAATCTATTTAAGAAAAGGGATCAAAAATTGCTTTTAATAGGTAATGTTCATCCTCAATATAAAAAAAATTAATATAAATTTAAATCTAATCGAGTTTTAATATAATTATGTAGGAATACTTAAAAAAAAATGATGTTGCAAGTGAAGTAGGACATCAAGTCAGATAATTCACTTTTTTACTTTTGTTAGCAAAGCCAAAATTGTTGCTTTCATTCAAAAGCAAATGAAGACTATATAATAAAATATTATTTATAATAAAAACTTACATGACTACTGACATTGACAACTCATAATTCATTCAATTCCTTTTGCTCATCATAATAATACTATATACTTACTTACAGCTTTGCTCCAGCTATATCAGATTCATTTCTACTACTCCCCATGCAACTTGGTTTTTTCTCCCCTCTTTCCTAAATACAGAAATTACCAAAATTTAATAAAAAAAATTAATTTTATTTTTCATTTCCAAATTAATACTTTTTTTAATTTTAATTTATGTGATCCTGTATAATGAGCAAGGTATTGTAATATAACAACAAAATTTATCGTTTCGATTATTATAATCACGTATTTTATTGTTCTTCTAAAATCGTTATATAATATATATTCTTCTTTGTTTCAATTATAATATAATTATGTATTTCTGTATTCTTCTTTTTTTGATCATAATCGTCTAGTTTGCGTGTCTTGTTTATTGTAGGGTATATGGAAATTTTATTTTTATGATATTTCTTTCATTTTATTGAGTTAATAGAATCATTTAATTATAATCTCATTCTTTAATTTTATATTATTATTATTTCATTTCTTTCAAACTTGTTCTACGAAATGGTTTTCTTTGTTGAGGGTTTATAAGAAATATTTCCTCAACTCATAAAAGCAAGGATAAAATTTGTGTACATTTCACCTTTCTTAGATCTCATTTGCGAGTGAAAATATATTGGGTACATTGTTATTATTGTTGTTGTTGATTTTTCTAATTATAATATTACTCTATATGTTCGATTAGGACTAATATTTTTTATAAAAACAAAACTTTTTAAGTATGATCTGAAATTCTTCATAAATATTTGTGTACGTATAAATTTATTTTATAAGATAAAACGAGAATTTTCAAGTTAAATTCTTTTAAGTATAGAAATGTGATATTCTTTTCGGAACATAGTAGAAAAAAGAGTATCATACTGGGAGAGGAACTTTCACCAATTTCATTTTATATGATAGTGTTTAACTGTTATAGAGTTTAAGAGAGAACAAAAAAACCTTTGGCACATGTCATAAGTGTTATTGCAACTTATAATCTTAAACATATATCATGAAATTTTGTATTTATAACAACATATCGATAAAGATAGAATCAAAAGTTAGTATTAAGAATTTCTAAATTAATTAAATGATATTAATTATTTGACTCGAAGATCTATCAAAAACAAACTCTTTATATTCACAAAATAATAAAAATGAGATGTGTGTACACATTTGGCACATTTTTAATCTTCATTTATAAAATTATACGAAATATGTTATTATAATTAAAGGGTGTCAATATATAAAGAGTATCATGTAAAATGATGTAGAACAATAATAAATAGCTTATTATTTTTAAAATGTTTGAAACCATTTCCCATTTAGGATCTCTTTGATGATCCTGTGTGCTTGATGACTTTTCTTGTTTTAGATTTTATTAAAAGACCTCAAACAAAAATGTTTTTTTTTTAGAAAAAAAAGTAGGGAACACATGGCAACTTCTTAATTTTTTAAAATTGTTTAAAGTCTTCTAGGAAAAAGATCCTCTTTAGTTGCTTTTTATAATCATTATATTCCTAAAAAAAGTAGTTAGCACTAATCAAACATCAACTAAATCATGGTTAATTATTATATATTTATACCCTAATTTAGTGTATATATATATATATATTTGCATATTACTTATAACACCAAAATCATGGTATAAATTTATACCTTAATAAATCACTTTATCATATTAAATTATTATAATTTGATATAAATATTTGATACAGATAAATTTTTATTATATTTTCATTACACTGAAGAAAAGAGAGTAAATGATAGGGAGGACAGAATTCACATTTATAAAATGATATTACTAGACTAAAAATTTTAACGATCAGTTCATCGTAAAATCGAGATTAGTTTTTATTTTTATTTTTCACCATATACCCATGCATGTATAAAATTTAAGAATTAACCATTTTATAATATGATCATTCTTAATTACTTTTCAGGAGTTGGACTTTGCATAAATTAAATTAGTGTTGATAATAATATAATAAACCATAAAGGTCTTCACTAATCTGTTTAACAGTTTTAATCCTTCAACTACTAATACTACTTCACAAATTAAACACAATATTTATAACAACTTATCCTAACTGCCAAATCCTAATTAAATTATTAAATGAAATAATTAAATAAGTAGTTTATGCATGCGGTTTAATTTAACGTCCCAATTAGTATACTTAATTATTGCTAGTGGGGAAAGTACATTAAATAAAATTGGTCTCACATAAGATTTTGTCATTAAAATAGTTATTATAAATAAGATTCTCCAATACAAATAAATTAAATGAAAAAAATAAATTAGCAATTATTGTATAAGGATTATTGATGGTGGTTAGGATTTCAAGTCATAGTGGAGTCTTTATTATTCGGGGATAGAAATGGAATAATTTATCCGTAATCAAATTATTTGTTGTATTTTTCCGATTTATATATATTACATTCCCTAAGATAATATTAATTAGGAGACATTTTAACTACTTTGCCCTTATTTATATCGTAAAATATTATTTATATTCATTAAATATTACACTATTTATGTATGAAGTATTTATAATTTTCAAGAATAATTATTACTAAGAATAAGATGGGGAAAAATAATTAATTTAATTCTAAAATTCTAAAATAATAAATAACTTAAAATAACTATTTTTTAAAAATCATAACAGATAATTAAGGCAGAAAGAGTAATAATTTTGAAACGTTCCTTAACTGCAAGATGGTTCTGGAATTTAAAATTGATTAGGTTCATAGCATCGTAAGGACAATAAATTAATATATAATAATAATTAAATTGCATCTATTTTTTTTATATAGATACTAAATTTCATAATATAAATATAAAATATAGAAAAGCTATTGAGCTTACGTGTACCCATATGTTACCTCGTAGATTCGTCCTCTCTTAATTGTTAGTCTGTTATATAACTACTTAATAAAAAATAAAAGTTATAATTTTGTACTTAGAGATATTCTTGGCATTTGTCTATTTTTTATTATTTAATAAATATGTGCATGCCCATACATCAAGATCATGGTTGTTAAGGAAAATGTATCACATTCATGAATCATGCTTAGTAGTTGAAAATATATTAATAAATGACCCCTAAAAATATATATAATAATAATATTACATATGGCATTTATAGTTGAGGTATGTATTCATAATTCACCTAACAGTATTACATATTTATTCTAGCAGGTTCATGAATTTTATTGTCCTTTTTTTTTTTTTGACAAAAACTATTATAATTTAATAAAATGGGTTGATATTGTTCTCCTTCTATAATTTTGTGACATTTCAGCTTAAGATAAGAAGTTCCACATCGAGGAGTGATATTGGATATATAAGTAAGGAAGTCTTACCAACTAGAGACTCATTTTAAAAGCCGTGTAAGACTAAGCCTTAAGTGAACAATATCGCTAGCGGGCTGAATTGTTACAAATTCTTTAACCAAACAAGTGAAATTATTTTTTTCGGTAAATAGGAGTATAATTTTTTTGTTTAGAAAAATAATCCTTTATTTGTTTGGAAAATGAACATGTTGAGATTTTTTTTTACTTTTTTAATAAACTTTTAAAATGACATTACAAGTTTGACCAACTAGGAAAAGATGCACATAGAAAAATTTGGCCGCAATTTTCAACATCATCTACAAGTATAAAGTTAAATTAATTTAAAAGAATTAAGAATCTTAGCACAAATGCTAAAATATATTTTATTTCATTCCTATACTAAATTATCTTGCCAAATATTCTCCAGAATATCTAGCCTACTAAATTTAATGGTTTTGTTCTCCTTGTTTTCACTTTATTTATTTATTAGATTTAAGTATCATTTCGAGCTAAGAAGATGTGAAAGCATATTTATTTATATAGAAAAAATGCGTTTAGAGTTGTGAAGTGCAAGAGAAATATTATCAGAATTGAAATTTTGAATAAAACGTCTTTTTGATTTTTTATTTATTTTCATTTTCATTTATAGGTAATTGTTAATTTTAAGAGTTTTAACTTATATACCTAACAATATAAAAATATTAATTATATATTATCATGTCACATTTTCAATGTATGTATTCACACAAAATATATAAGATCTAAAATAAATTAAATATTGTGCACAGATTTTACCTTTACAATTCTACCTCATATGTGAGGTGCAACTCTAATGCTTAATAGTATATATTTTTGTTATATATTAAAGTTTGAGTGGCATATATCATGTAGATACAATACTAGAATTTAAAATAATAACACACAAAAATGTTGAAATTTTTTTAAATTAAAGATATACTTTCTTTGGTAAATATCTTTGATCTTTTTATTGAAGTCAAGAAAACCATGACCCCATCAGAACACAGCTGTGAGATGAAGTCACTAAAACAAACCTTAATTACTTTCCTCATGTCTTTTTGTGCCTTAGTTAATGAAAAATAATATATTCATCGTAATTTTAAAGTTGCGTAAAAAGATAAATAGAATATACACAGATCTTATCTGTATTTTTATGGGAATAGAAAAGTTATTTTCGATAGAGAACAGTTACTAAAAAAGGAATGTTGAAGCAGTTTACAAGAAAGTCTGATGTATAAAACGTCATGCATTATCAAGATTTGAAAAGAGATGCACCTCAAGAAATATGATATCGACAGTTTACCCTAATACAAACACTTTAGTACATGACTTTCACAACTCAAATCCATGACGTATAGGTTACATGCACGAAGAATTGTTACTCTATTGTTTTCCTTCATTTAAATGATATGCATCACTTTTTGTTTTCTTTTTTGCCCAATTTTTTTCGTTCCAATTTTAAATATTTGAGTTTTAGTGTTGGAAAAATGTAGCTTTTAGGCTTAGTACACTTATAAGAGCGTTAGTTAATTAGTTAGTCCAATTCTAACCCTAATGCTATTTATTAAATATCATTTAGGGTGTTTGAGAATTTTCGAAGATCGATAATATAAGTTATGATTACTATAAATTAATTTACTGCAAAATTTAATTAGTTAGTTTACATTCCTCAATGAAGTCAAGGCATTCACTAGATCCTCATAGAAAATTAAATCATCTTTATTTTTTTGGAAACATTAAATGCAGATATATATTACTTCTAAAGAAGACAATTGCAATAAATAATCAAATAGGAGTCTATGAAAAGTAATCTGTCGTTGTTGTGACTAAATTAATATAATAATATTGTAAAAAAATAATATATTATTAATACATAGAACTTAAACTTTTATACGTGAACTTCGAGTTTTCAAAAAGAATTTGATCTTCAAAATTTATTGGCTTGATTAATTCAAAATCATAATATGTAGTGTAGACTCATAAAGGAAAAATTCTTCCTATCGAGAGTTTATCGGAAATAAATTCTTGTACAAAAAAATCTTTATTTTTACGCTCGACTAATTATTATTTTTGATACATATATGACTCGTAAAAGAGAGAAAATGTTCCTTATATATATATATATATGGCTCGTAAAACATTCCATGTTGAGAGAAAACGACTTTCATTCTTCGTTCTATCATCGATAAATTTATTTCACAATTACTTGTCACAATGTCCCGATTATCTTAATCTTTTATTTGTTCATTTTGCCAAATATATGAATCATACGATTTCAAGGAGTGAATCTAATACTCCTACTACAAATAGGAAATTAATCGTAAGCTCCTTTAGGGACTTTACGATTTTATTTAGGTATTACGGATAAAGAAAATGAGCGCGGAGACGTGAGGGACCTTTTTTCGTAGGTTACACCTTCGAAATATTCTATAAGAGAATTTTTCCTCACATAAATCAAAACTGAGGGAATAGTATAATGTAAAACCTAGCTCAAGTTCCTATATGTGTTTGACAGTTTATATTTATCGTGTAGTGTACGTGTTACGTATGAAAACTAATTTAGGACGGTTTGACTTGTACAAATTACAACATTATATTTTTTAAAAAATAATAATATTCTAGTTAATCAACGTACTAGGCGCTAATCACGTGATTTTAATTATATAATCTCTAACTTTCATGCAAAACAAATGGAACATGGTCAACTTTGAAGATACATATATTTGGGATCTTATTGGAGTCAAATTAATGAATCATTTAAATAATTTAATAATTAAAATATCTAGACAAGTGATAGAGAAAAAACTATTTCAGAATAATAAACTTTATTTTATGTTTGGTAATTAATAAATAGAAAATATTATTTTAAGAGTATTTATATATAATATTACGGGATGAATTTGGGGATGGGTGGGTAAGGTGAGAAGGGTAGGAGCGGCCAGCGAGGATTGGATGTATGGGTGTGGTGGTGGAGAAGAAAATCAACGCGAGATCCTTTGTTTTATTTTATATGATGATGTTTGACTGAACACGAAGTTAAAAAGGGAATATTCTCTTTTAAAACTTATAGCCTTCTTAAATATGTCAATCATCATGATACATGTATGATTATAAATTATGTACTTAGCGTAACTAAGAAAATTATTTCTAAATATGAAAACATATCATTCTTTCTGAAATAAGAGAATAAAAAAACAACCCAACATAAAATAAAACATATTGAGTACTTATATGTAATGTGTCGACCAACAACAAGATGCTACTTAATTACGAGCTGCTCAGAAATATATTTCGTTCACTCTTTCAACGCCTTATAAGTAACATTATATTGGATACTTGGATTAAAATTTAGACATTGACATGCATGTATAATAGAGTAGAAAAAACATACATGTGGGAATGGTAGGTATATAGTGATTTCAAGATATTGACATTTGTTACAAAATTGTTGTTTTTCTAGGCCCATGAAGAAATTAATGCAAATTGCACCTTTCTTAAGAGGTTTCTTTAAAATCTTGCTTTTCTCAAGTAGTTGAAATGTCATCTATCAATTTGTTTTATAGGAAGCCTTTTAGGGGTTGAAATTAATTTCTACCCTATGAAAATATAGCCACCTTCAATTATATATGTACCTCATACTTCAATGGATGGTCCATAGTTTTTTTTTCTCCTATTAATTAGGGTGGGGGTGGGGGTGGAGCATGATGACGGATGTGGGGTGGGAATCAATTTGGTGGGGGGGGGGGGGGGGGAGTGGGGGTCAGGGTAGAGCGAGTGGGCGTGTGTTTGTGTGAATGGTGGGGGTGCGGTGGGTAGAGCGTTGTGTGAGAGAGACAATCCATATGAAATGTTAGTCATAGTACTTGTTTTCCCTACAAATTCAGCACTAGAAATATCATTTTCCTGATTTTTATGTTATTAACTTATTTTCTTTGAAAATATATTTTCCTAAAACATTTTGATCAACCAAACACAAGAAACTTAAAAAGACATTTTAAAATATTTTTCTTCGTATCAAACACACGCTAAACCCTAACACACTACTACCTAACTAGTATCCAAGGCATGAGGGCAGCCTTTCCTCTTGTCTACTTAAGATAAACATTTTTGTCAATTTCTAAGCCACTTTGTACAATTTTTTGTGGTCCATGAGGAATTAATAACCATGAAGCCAACAATTAAGTACAATCTTTTAACTAATCAAATGTCTTAATCATGATTAAGACTTGTAATAGATGTACACACACGTTTTAGTAATTAAATATTGGAAATTTTATGATCATTCGAAATTAGAATATTTATGATTGAACTAGACTTAAGCTTTGAATATTTTCAACTAATTGGCTAAAAATGTTAAAATCCCTTTTTTAATTATTCGAATATGAAGTTGCTCAATATATCATGAAAGTATTGAAAAATAGCTATTTTAATGCGGAGAATAATTCAGAATAAAATTATTCTTAGTTAAAACACGGAAAACTTAAATCAACATGTTATGTTGAAGTTCATAACAAAATGTTAGGTGTTTAAAAAAAATAAAATGTTGAGCTTCATGAAAAATGCAGAAGTCCGTTAAAAAGATGTTAGAGTTTGAATTTCTAACGAGTGAAACTCTATAAAAATATCCTGAAATATGAAAAAGTTGATCCCAACCTTTTTTAAGTTTGATGTTTTTGTTCAAATTTTATTTTTGTGTTAAAAATGGCTAGTTTTATTGACTTTTTTTGAAGTTATGCTTAATAGGCTTAAGAGTGTGTTTAGAGCAATTAAATGGGCTAATTAGTGAACATAATAGCTTGCTATTGGGCCATTTAAAGTTTAGGCCACAAAGTATTCCTCAAATTTGGTTGAGCAATCTATTTACATAAAAAATTGTAAATAAATTTGAAAGTACTCCCTCCGACCCTAATTATTTGTTCAATTTTTTCTTTTTTAGTTGTCTCTTTTTTACAAATCAAGAAAACATAATTATTTTTTTTACCTATTATACCTCAATTAATTAATTTTGAAAAAGGTAGATATTCTTGAAAATCTTAACTTTTTAATTCATCCGCTTCATAATTAATAAGGGTAAAATGGTAAACTCACTATGTCAATCATTGTTTTCTTAATAGGTGTGTCAATTCAAAAGTGTACAAGTAATTAGAAAGAGAAGGAGTAATAAACTAAGGAAAAATTATCCAATTACACAATCCACATATTACTCTTTATAGTGGTATATATATATATACTAGATATGGGACCCGTGCTAGCACGGGGACCAATATATGTTACTGTTACTGTTTCTGTTTTAATTTATGTGGTACATATGAACTTTGAAGTTAATCAATTTTTTAGTATGTTTTTATATATTTTAAGTTGCTAATTATTTTTATTTAGAGTATGTTTTACGTAAATATATTATAAATCACAATAAATAACAAGTTAATTAAAAAAAAAACTTATAAAAAATTCATTGACTTTTGAAATTTCATTTGTATCACATAAATCTGGACAAAGCGAGTAATATATATGAAAATGACATAAAACGTACTATAACCCACAATCATTAGCAACTTAAAATATCTATATATCTATATTTCTCCCAATTTATGTAGTATAGATGAAATTTTGAAAGTTAACAAAAACTTTTTATATGTTTTCAAATATTTTAAGCTATTAATTATTATAATTTATAATACTTTTTACATAAAAAATTTATTTATATAAAGTATAAAAGAAAAAAAAAATTAAAAAGGAAACATAAATGTTAGCAGGAGTCCAATCTATGTTAATTTCTATGTTTTAATTATTGTAATACCGATTGAATTTGGAGAGCCAACTAAATTTTTTTACGGATTTTTTTTATAAATTTTAAGTTGTTAATTATTATAATTTATAATATTTTTATTAATTTTAAACCAATATATGTTTTTCTCTGCCTCAATTACATGAGACATATGGAATTTGGAGAGTCAACTAAAATTTTAAAATATGTTAAGTTGTTAATTATTATACCTTATAGTACTATTACGTGATTTTCAAATAAAATATGTAATTTTTTTATTTCATTTATATGTCATTGATATAATACTTTTTATATATTTTTTAAATGATATATATATTGTCATGACCCAGATGGTCATTTTTAGAAATTTTCATAAAGTTACTATTTTACCCCTCTTGATAGTTGCCCCGAGTAATTTCTTGATCAGTCGGTGAAGTTGGTTTGGAAATTTTGGACTATTTGTTTAACTATGGTTATTAATTTATGAGAAACTTTAAATAATTTATTTTAGTTGGTGGTTAATGGGCCAAATCCACAATTTAATTATTATCTTATTCTACTTGACCCGTGTATAAAAAAAAAATTAAGTTAATAGGGTTTAATATAATTTAGTCGCCGTACAAGCATATTTTGGCTCAAATTCTCGAAGAGGAGATAATTATAATAATGGACAAGAATAGTTTCGGCAACAACCAAAAGCCAACCGATTTCAAGAGGTAATGTAACCTTGCCCAAATCCTTGTATTCGGAATATTATTAGTATACACAGAATTGAATTGCTTAATTTTAGAACTGTCCACTGCGGTAGATTATTATTATCTTCTAATTTAATGGGGGACAAACAATCTATGTATAATGATGATATGCCATGTGTTAGTTTTATAATTTAAAGTCTTATTCAATTTACTCTCATCAGAATGTTAAAGAAGGTTCTGTTCCATTTGCACGAAAAGGTCTAATTTATATTTTGTATGGATATAGAAGTTAGAAGTCATGTTGTTATTACTATTATTATAATTTTATGCGGTGGAACATGAGGTAAGAAAAACAGTTAAATTTCTTTGTTTTGCAAATTGAGTAAATATTGTAGTGTTGACTTGGTGGCTAGGCTTTGATAGCCAATTATTGGGTAATAATTGCCCAATTGGGAGCAAATCATTATAGAAGAGTCAAAGTGATAACTAGGTTAAGGTTCTTTATATTATTCCACAGTAGAGATTACGGGTTATGTCCTTGATTTTGGATGCGGAATTTTGATAGATCGAGACATGTAATTAAAGACTAGGTAATATCATTAGATTTATGGTATTGGAGAATGGAAACTTAACCCTAGACTTGAAATTTGGAAATATGAGGGTTGACATGATAATTGGCATCAAAATTTAGGAACTTGATTATAGGTTGGTGTAAGTTTTGGGTATATACTAGAAATATAAAATGGGTGTTGTTAGTTTCGAAATCTTATTGTGATTATCAATGTGAATAGATTGCTTTGAGTTGGAAGCACAACGAAAAAGGGAGGCTCAAGTTTCGGAGTGATTGTTCGACTATTTGAGGCAAGTGGATTTCTAAACCCTTGTTAAGTGTATGGAATTCATGTATTTCCTTGTAATATGTGTTTAGGGTAATGAGGCTTGGTGATGGGTTGACTTGTCCACATTGATTAATTCTAATGATGAAAAAGGGATAATAAAAGGCAATGTGATCAATTGTTTGTGTGATGTGTTGAGAATTGTTTGAAAGGCTTGTTGAATCATTGTTGATGTTGTATCCTGATTGTCTTGTTGTGAATTGTGCAATGTTATGAAAATGGTCATCTCCTCATTATTTGTGTGAACATGTCATTTGTATTGTTCTGAGACATGGTTATGACAAGTGTTATGTGCATTGAGAACGAATAAGAAAATAAAGAGGATGTACCATTTCGAGGGACGTATCGCGCGCCGCGATGGATACTATATTTCGAGGGACGTGTCGCGCGCCGCGACGGATACTATATTTCGAGGGACGTATCGCGCGCCGCGATGGTTACTATTATCGAGGGTCGTATCGCACGCCGCGATGGATGCATGGACAGATATGTCCCCCATGGGTCCCGGACTGAGAGACAGCGGGTGTGTATCATTAGGTCAGACATGCATCATTATACTTGACATTGCATTTCATTGCATTGCGTTTCTTTATTATTGGTGAACTTGATCTTGTGTGTTGCTGATCTTGTGAGTGTCTTTCTATGGAACTTGTGACTGATGAATATTGAGTTTGTTGTTGAAGATATGCAGTTGTTATAGTGTTGTTGTTGAGGATATGAAATTGTTAGAGTGTTGTGTTGAGCTATGTGTTTTGTAAATTGTGAACTGTTAGGTTGGACTAGTTTTATACAGATTGTAGTTGTGAAGGTTCGGTTGGGGTGTAAGGAGTACTTGTATTCTATCCCCTTAGCTCGTGTTTAGAAGTTTACTTGCTGAGTACCGTGTGGTTTGGTACTCACCCCTTGCTTCTACAAATTTTTGTAGGTTACGAGCCTGGATTTTTGTGGTACTTGTCATTCTCTTCTTTTCCAAGGCTTCTGGGAGATTTGTGAGGTAGTTGTTTGTCTTCTCAGCGATCCTTCTTACTCCTGTTTATGATCTTGTTCTACTCTAGAAACAATGTCATATGAGACTTGTATTTTTCTTTTTATTCAATTGTAATACTTTAGAGGCTTATACACGTGACAACCAGATTTTGGGGGTATTTTTGAGTTTATTATAAAAATTTCCGCATTTTATTGTAATGGTTGAGTTTTAGGCTGACTTGTCTTGGTGGGTTAAGACGAGTGCCATCACGTCCATTTTTGGGTTGTGACATATATATATATATCTTTATGATATTGATATTGATATTGATATTAGTATTATATTAAATTAAATTTTATTCTTTTTTAAATTTATGATCTCAATTGTCAGCCTATGCCACATTATAAAATGTTCCAAAGTAGATATCAGATTTACAAAAATATCGATGCCAGCTAAAGTAATAAAATAACATCTAAGGGCATGAACCTATATATGTATATATAAAGCTGAATATAGACAATCTGATGTGGCATCTCTTTATGACCAGTATTTCTATTTATCTTTTTTCTCCTTTTTTTGACATTTTATCTTTGTTTTGTATTTCTTATTTGTATTTTTTTTTTAAAGTATATATATCATACCCGATTAATTATGCCCTTTATAGCATCCAATACACTAATATAGATTTAAGTAAATGAAAATGGAAGATGAAAAGATAAAAACTATTCATTTTTCATAACTGTTCATAATTGTTTAGCCTATAAAATAAAAAAAATAGTTGACCATTTGTAACAAATAAGAACAAATTTCTTCACTTTGGCTCTTCTTCTTCTGACGATGATGATGATCAATATATGGTATCAACTTCTGTCGCTAAGATGTCCATCAAATTTATAGGTCATGTGACTTTTTTAACAAAAGAGAAAAAGAGAATATCTCATGATTCTTGTGAAGACATTGATGTAAAGAAAGAGATTATGTAACAAAAAGTTCTTTTCAAAATAAAAGACTTTTTGAAAAAATGTTTATTCCTCCTACAAGGAGAGAAAATTCATTGTGGTTGACAAATTTATAAGAAGGCTGATTAGTGTTTCAAAGGGTAAGAAAAATTATTTGGAGAAAAAATCATTCTATTTATGGAATTCGTATCAAATTAGGAGGAGAACAAACAAAAATTTATTTTGTGATTTGAAAAGAGAGAAAATTAGATATTATTTCTTTCAACCTCATTATTCTTCTAATTTCTTTCTTCTTTTATTTTGTCTTGATTTTTTGTATCTTTAAAGTTTTTTTTTTCTTATTTATCTTTAATTAAAGTTTATATATATTTTCTTAAAAAATAATTTAAAAAGATGATCATATTTAGTTCCTTTCCTCATCAATGCTATTAATCTCATAATTAGTGTTATTTATATTATTTTCTTAATTACTTTTTTTTCTTTCATTTAATTATTCATTTGAAGAAATTAGTTATTATAACTTTACAAGAATTACACATGTATTTTTACATAATTGATTTGTTATTTTAAAATTTTTTGGATCATTCTTCATCTTAAAGTTTCTATCTATATGTAATAATAAAGCTAAAATAGAAAATGTGGGATGACACCTTCTTAGCAATAGATGCTTATTTATTCTTATCAATGTTTCTGACATTTTTTGTTATTTTTTCCTTAAAATAATTGTTGCCTCGATTTTTAGTTTTAGTTTTTTTTTTTAGCATTTTCTAATTTTAAAAGACTGAAAAATTTATATTGAAAATTTACAAAAAATAAAAAGTGATTTATTTAACTCCTATCATGATCAATATTATTATTAATTTGTTTTACTTCTTTTCTTAATCTTCATTTCATCATTAATGTAATTTATATCATTTTCTTAGATATATATATATATATATATATATATTTGTGACATTTCTTAGAAGTTAGGATTATTATTTATTTAATTTTTTAAAATTTTGAACTCTTTTGTCATACTAAATACAACATGTTTTATTATAATTACATTTAATATATTAATGAATATGTTGTACGAATGAAAAGAAAATTATCATTTCACAAAAACAAAGGTTAAAATATAATTTATTATGATTAAGGAAAGCTAAAATTATTATTCCAATATCCATAACCATATATAATACATTAAAAATTAATTGAAAAGTTGTAAATGGAAAAGGAATCACCATTTAAGGAATCATTATTTTTAAATTTTTGAATCATTTCTTCTTCTAAAAGTTTCTATCCATATGTAACAATAAAGTTAAAATAGAAAATGTAGTGACACCATTTTTAGTAATAGATACTTATTTATTTTTATCAATTTTTTCTGACAATTTTGGTTATATTTTTCTTTATAATAATTATTGCCTCGATTTTTTTTTAATTTTAAAAGATTGGAAATTTTATGTTAAAAATTTAAATAATAGAAAAAATGATTTATTTAACTTTTATCATCATCAATACTACTAATTTATTTGACATTTTTTCTTAATCTTCATCTGATCACTAATGTTATTTATATAATTTTCTTAAATCACTTATTTTTTCTTTTTTAACTCTTTTATATATATAAAGTTGGATATGTAAATGATGATGTGACATTTCTTAGAAGCTAAGATTACTATTTATCTAATTTCTCCAATTTTTGAGTTCTTTTGTCATACTAAATACAATATGTTTTATTATAATTACATTCAATATAGTAGACAATATGTCCTAGGAATTAAAACAAAATTATCATTTCAGAAAATAAATGTTAAATTATAATTTTATTATGATTAAGGAAAGATAAAGATATTATTTCAATATCCCATAACCACATTCAATACATTAGAAATTAATTGGATATAACTGTAAATGAAAAATGAATCACCATTGAAGAAAAATAAATGTTTGCAATACCATAATAATTAAGGAGAGAGTAAGATATTATTTTAATATCCTAATTCGGAACTTTTAATCTACTACTCAATTAAAAAGAAAATGCATTTAATAACATTAAAAAGTTATTAGTTTAATATTTTTCCTCATTGTACTAATTCAATTCAATCAAACTTAATTTTAAAGATAAAATAACAGCTTCATTTTAATTGTTATCAATATATTTTAAAAAATTATCGTGAAAAGGCTTTTCTTGCACCTTATTTTAATTTTCATACACAATTATTATTTTTTCTGTCATTTTTCAATGATTTTTATTTCGATTTAAAATTTAATGTTTATTCTTAAAACTCTGATGGTACAATTAAGGTGGAGTAGAATATAATAAATGATGATTCTTCTACTAAATAAGAAGATATAACGAAATTGAAAGGGTGAAGTTTTTTTTTTTTTTAATGGATAGGAAATTTTATTAAGGTATCATTACGTCATCATTCAATATATTTTTAATATAAATTTAATTTCCTGATGCATTTGTTTAGTACTCCCTCTGTCCCTAATTACTTGTTCACTTTTCCTTTTATAGTTGTCTCTAATTACTTGTCCATTTTGACAAATCAAGAAAGAACATTTTTTTTACCTATTATACCCTCAATTAAATGACTAATTACTTTGAAAATTTCAGAACTTTTCATCTACTTCATAATTAATAGGGGTAAAATGATAAACTCACTATGTGATTAATTGATTTCTTAATAAATGTGTCAATTTAAAAGTGGACAAGTAATTAGGGACAGAGAGAGTATTACAGTGTTATTTGACATTATGAGATATTTCTTAGACATTTAAGGAGAATGGTACACCGGAATATATATTATATATTAAAGGATCAACTTCATGCAATGGAAGAATTTGTTATTAGCAAATATATTTTAACTTATTTGATAAAAAATATATTCTTCCTCATTTAATAGATGTAAAATTTGTGAAGCTTTATTTTTTTCACAATCTTCATATTATTAAAACAAATAATAATATTACGATTAAACAACAGAGTAAATATAAAATTAATCAAAAATATTTAATTTTAATGATCGTGTGAAGTGCGGCCAAGTTCTCTAATTTAAAACAAAAAAGTAAAATTTAAATGGGTCTACTATAGAATTCCTACAAATCCAACTTCAAAAATTATGTTAAAAATGGAAACTAAAAAGTGAAATAAATTTAATTGAGAGTTATCCTTCGTCTGTCCCATTTTATGTGACATTTTTTATTTCTCAAGAATCAAATAGTTTAAGTTTGACCATAAATTTGAGTATGATATCTTCAATTTTTTTTAAATGAAATTTATATATTTGTAAACTACGTAAAAATCAAAACATTATAATTCATAATAATTAATAATTCAAAATATTTTAAAGATGTATGAAAAACTTAAGATGAAAGATAAACTAAAGAGAGTAAAAGGGGAGAATGGAAAGTAGAAAAAAAGAATAGTTCATCTTTTTGGTGGGCCTCAATGTACAATTTCTATAGCTTTTAGTCCAACTCTTTAGTGCAATGTTGGTCCTCCCAAACTCTCATTTCTAAATAGGAGTAATAAATATATATATACACTACTTTATTATGTTAGTGTAAATACTTTTTTATACTGTCAGAATATAAAAGCTTAGTTTCCTCATATATTACTAACTTGGAATGTCAAAGGATTTTTGAATACTTTTAATAATAAAAATTGTATATATTAAGATTGTCGGCATATCCAATTTGCATTATTTATTTATTTTTGTCTAATAATAATTGCAGATAGTACTAGCTTTAAGATTTATATGGATATGGTTTTCTCCAAGTCTTTCTCAGTGGGCCTAATATTATATGATTTTTTCAACATTTAGCTAAAAGTTTATACACAAGAAATACAAAAATGAGAACTCTTTTGTCAAAAACCTAATGATATTTTATAAATTAATTAATTTAATTATATATATTGATCGCGTAAATTTTCTTTAAATAGTGAGAGTACTATAATTGAGTGATCTTTTGAAATAATTATCATTAGTTGAGTACTTTTTGTGTTAAGAAACAACATTAAGTGACTTTCTGAAATGCAAAATTATTAATTGAGTGATCATCAAAGAAAATTATATGTATGTCCTTTTAGATTTGTATATATACACTATTGCGATGTTGTTTCGAAATAATACTACAAGATACATACCAATAAAGAAAAATTAATTACGTAAATATACCATTTGACATCTAGTTTATTAATATGATCAAAGTATATCTTATCTATATATACACTATGACTATATATATATATATACACACACACACACATATTATCGATATATCGTGTATATATTTTATAAACTAAATGATCCAAAGATATTAGATCGTAAATTTTCCTATTAATAATTTGATAATAGAAAGTAAAGCCTTAAAATTTTGGGAATAATTTTATACTGTCAATCAGATATGCTATAAATTTAATATTAAACTTAATCCTGCGATATCTCATCTTATGATCCCATTCAACTTGAAATTATTTTATTTTACCTTCCTTATAAGTTAAATTAGTCAAAAATTATAATTCCGAGATAATTTAATCTGCATATCAAACATCGATTAATCCTATTATATATCGAAACAAATTAAAAAAATTAATTATACAAATATGCCGACACTGTTCTCCGCGGTTTCAATTTTTTGGGCCCAAGTACAATGAAACTTTAATTAAACATTTATATATCTGTCCTTTCATAGCTCTAAAATAAATAAAATTCTTTACAGTCAAATGACCAAAAAGATAAAGACAGTACATGATCATATAAATCAAAGAAAATTCTTACTGTAAAATTCTTTAATTTGGACATGCAAAAAGATGGTCCACTGAAAAATTAGTTGGTACAATTTTGTCTAGTAAGAAAAAAGTAGGCTAGCTAGCTATTTTTTTCGATGTTTGATATTTATATTAAAATTAAATATATGTTTGAATTTGAGCTAGAAAGTTCATTTTAAGGGTAAATCACTTGGGGGTCGTTTGGTACCTATTTTGGCGTTTCTCTTTAGGAGTAAGATGTTCACTAGCTACAAAAAGTGACTTTTCAAGGCTTGAACTCGAGACCTCTAATTAAGCGATAACACAAAGGGATAATACTAACCACTCTATTACAACCTTTATTGGTAGATTAACTTAGTTTTCTTTTTTTTATCAGATATCTGGTATCCATTTTGAAGTGATCCCGTTTAAAGTGAAAGCACTAATTAACATCAACTCTAATTCTATGGTTCGAACCTAAGATCTCTAGATAAGGATAGAGACATGTATTTACCATCTTATTACAACCTTTTGTGCTCGATAACCTAAAGATGATATTTTTTTTATTTACAATCCAATATTTAGTATTTATGTTGAAACCCGACAAATTCTAATTAACATTAAAACATGCCGCTCGAGATTAAAACACTCACTATCACAATTTATTTCATTGTAAGAGTTTACGACTCGTTACTTCTAATTAAGAATAAAAGGATACACGATACCAACTACCCACCACAAAAACTTTGATGGTTGGCTAGGTGATTCACTATAGATTTGAGTGATTAAAAAAACATCTTTTATGTAGGATTTTTTTTTACTTTGTAACATCATAATCAGTTTTATTTTTTAATTACTTTAAAACAAATTTAAAAAACCTGAGATAATAATTGGGGTCTACTTAAGAAGAAGAAAAAACAGTACGTAGTACATTATCTTTAACATAATTAAAGAAAATTGTCCTATAGTCTATATATGTAGGGTTACTATGCTTTTAATTTTAACAGCTAATAAAGTTAAGAGAAAATTCTCATATGCTTTATGGAAGAATGAATCATGAAAAAAAGAAGAAAAAACGTTGTCATATTAATATAGAAAAAAATCTTTTCAAATATGATCAAGTAATAATAACAATAGCAATAAACAAATAGTTATTTAACCTGAAAATAAATCTTAGCCGCTCAATTGGTTAACTATTTAAGAAAATAGTTTAACTCCCACTCTTATAATTCCCTCTCTTATTTCTCTTATCCCCGCCCTCGATGTTTTTTAAAAAAAAAAAGATTTAGTCATTTTACTTGCTATAAATATTTGGTCCGATCATTAATTCTTATGAGTGTTACACATATAGTTAAGTGATTTTCTGTTATAAATTTTAATTTATTTTTACTTTATTAGATAATCTCGAATAGTTGAATGATCATTTGAGTAATGGATTCTTTATTAACATAAATACATAAAAATAACATATTCGAAATCAGGAGCTCTTTATTCTCAATATGAACTTTTTAGTATGACTTCAAATTTAATCGAATAATAATATAAATATCTAATATCGGATCGAAAAAAATCCTCTTCACTACTATATATGTTAGCTTCTTCTTCATTAAAAAAAATGAATTGTACCGACAAATTAAGCTAAAAAGATGAATAGTTTTTGGACTGTATATTAGCCACAACTGGTATTGTCCATCAACAATGTTGACACGTCTTTTTCTCAACATTCAATTATTATTTTTAAATGAAAAAAATTTCAAAGATAAAAAAGCAAAAAAGGGTCCACATATTTCTTATTTAGTACAAAATATATCAAAATAAGATCATTAGATTAATTGGAACAAGAACAAAAGTATCACAATATTGACATATTTATATATCATCATCATAATAATAATAATTCATACCTACTTTCACCACTTTTAATAAACTTTTTAGATATGGAAAGAGAAGGGAAAGAGCCTAATTGAAATAAGTTGAAAAAGGCACTTGTCGACAAATAATATACACGTAATACACAGAATATACATAATTCCAATAAGGCAAATATAAGATAGTGGACTCTTTGGCTTGTTTTTTTTGGTCCTATATGATCCGACTTTTGAAATCGAGTTAAATTTAATGTTTAATCTTAACATAATATCTGAGTCAATCTCATTGTAATTCTTAGTTTACTTAATGTTGGATTACTATATTATATTATTCATGCTTTAGGTGACAAATAATGTGCGAGAGGAAACTTTTATAGATTTACCTCATGAGACAATTTTGAGGTTGAGATAAATTGAATTTCATTTGTTAATATAATATCAAAGTCAGTCTTATCCTAATTTGTTTTATTTACCTAGTAATAGACCTTCATATTATGCTGTCCCTACTTAAGAGTAATTAATTTTGATCTCATCATATGGACATTAATCAAATTAATCAGATATTATGACATCGTTGAAATTCCTCGACTTTTTGTCTGAAATTTCATGTTCGACCTCTGATATTAAAAAAAATCACTATTTTACTCTATTAATGAACTTTTCTGCAATACAAACTCAAATTAATCCAACTTATAACGAAAAATCACACTAGTCAAATATGATATAGCAATAAAAGGTGGTTCAAAATTTGCGTTACATCATAAATTTAAATTGATTACACTTATCGAATAATTTCCCCATTGGAATTTCTAACTTTATATGAAAATCGAATATTGAATACCTAAAAAGAGAAAAGGATATAGTCAAATATACTTAAGTACTTCTTTTCATTGAAGATTTAGAAAAAATATGTAAATGGTCGTCTATCCATGCATAGTAAATGATGAGTTGACTGTTGTATTGGCATATATATATGCCGACTAAAATAATAATAATAATAATATAAAGGTTTAGAATGTTGGTATGTGAAAAAATAAATTAAAATAATATAATATAAAAATGTGAGTTATAAATTAATGGGCGGTGGGATTGGAAATAGATTTGTAGTTTTGTTGAGGAACATAGTGAGGACCCATTTTAGATTTTGCAGACATAAATTTTATAATTTTCTTAAGAATCTAATTATCCTCAGCCCATCATCACTGACTAAATTTGAATATGAATGTGGTATTTAGCGTTTAATTTCATGGCACGTATTATTCGTTATGATTCAATATATTTTATCATGGATTAATTATTCTTTGGAGTATGCTATCGATCATTGAGCTCGATTATTAGCACGTGATCATGATACTATATGTAAATTTGTGTTATGTCTTGTAAAACATTTCATTTTTCTCTCTGTGTATCTTGTTTAAAGTGTCATATACATACTTTCTTCCGAACTTGTTAATCTAGAAACTCGTCGGTCCTTTTGTTTAACCTGCATGACATGATTAATGCTTAAGTATATATGTTCCAAAAAATAATATGTATCTTTTTATATTTAAATAATTTAATTTTTTATTTTATTATGGGATAATTTATAGTCTTATAAATATATATATATATAAAATTGCTTTAGACAAAAAATAAAATGATTAACTTTTTTTCTTAAATTATATCTCGTCAAATAGTATAAATGTAAAGTTGTCTCTCTTTAGTCAATTCACATGTGTTCATTTTCTCAAAGGGATAGTGGTCATTAGAGATTGGCCACCTAATAATTTTTTCTTTTTGATATGGTCTTTTTTTTTCTTTTACTTAAAGGTTTCTATGGCATTATTATATGATGAGTTATTTAGGACAAAATATTAAAGAAAAAAGATTTAATTATAATGCACTCTTTACCCCATAAATCCACTTTGAAATTGACAATTTAAGAGGAATTGTTTCAAAGACGAAGTAAGATTTAATTATTATGCACACTTCTCGCAATAAATTTGCTTGAAATTTTTTTAAAAAAAATTGCTTTGAAATTGACAACATATTTGATGGGACAGAAGTGAGTTCAACCCGATTCATTATAAATAAAAAAGTGAAAAAATAGAACAAATTGAGCTGGAAATGCATGGACAAATCATATAGAGAGATGCAAAGAAAAAGTATCCATAAAAAAAATGGATTTTATTCTAAATTTTAAGGTCGAATTTGTCAGACTTAAATTCAAAATCTATTTCTATTCCGACAAATATATTTGTATTTATAGTTGTTTAAACAAGTACTAACTTTGTCCATCCCAAATTATACGTTGTTTTTCATTTTTCGAGATTCTAACTCTATGGATTTTGAACAACATTTTGAAATAAAAAGATCAATTGCAATTTATAGTATTTTTTGTATAATTTTACAAATGTTTAAAACGTTGAGTTGATCCAATCTGATCTCTTGAAGATTTTCATCACACCGATTTCTGAAAATGAAAATCTTAAGGTCCTTAAAAAACAATCTCTCATATTTTGAATCTTTAAATTTAACATATTGAGTCACTCCAATCTCTAAATTATCAGATATTAATCAAACTAATTTTCAAAAAGCAAAATATCGAGAGTCGACCTCAGAAACAATCTTTCTAACTTTATAAGGTAGGAGTTAGCCTGTATACACATCATTTCTCTAGGATCTAATTTATGAAATTACGTTTAATATATTATTATTGACTCTCGAGAAAAAAAATGCGGAGATTTATTTTAGAATGGATGAAGTACATTTGAAAGGTATTGGTGCACTTGAGCTTTCACATTAATTTACCTCATTGAATACTTATATGGTGTAGACAAAAAATGTCAGGCGCCACACGAACTAATTGGTGGACGACAAAAAGGAAAAATAAACTTTTTATAGAAACTTTATTGGTTGTTTATGATATTGACATTCCTACTATTCCAAACATGTTTAAATTATGCATTTAATCTTCATAAAATTAATTATTTTTTTAAAAAATAAATAAATAAATTGGTCAATTGATGAGTGAATATTCATCTTGTAGTTTTCATCTTTTCTTTTCTTTTTTGAAAAAAGAATTTGATTCATTGGAAAAGTTTTCTTTCTTTTAATGAGTATCATTCAATAATAATATGAGAAAAGTTATGTCATGTTTTATTATGATTCGAGACATCAAAATATTTAAGACAAAGACTATTAATATAACACGTAATTTTCATCTTTTTTCATATGAAAAAAAGTTGTTACATCGAAGAAGTTATCTCTTTCACTAATAAAACAAGTTGAAAATCAAGAGCTAAAATCAACCGACGCTTTCATTTTTCAGAAAAATATATAAAAATAATTAGCGATTTGGACTCGAAACCAAGTATTTGATTACAATGACATTGAACAATTCTACCATTAGACTACAGGATACTTTTTGATGAAATACTTCTGGTGTTTCTATTTGTACTCTTCAATTGCCTTTTACACTTCAAGGTTCATCGATTTTCATATAAAACCAATTTTCCTTCTTCAAAATTTTTATTCGTAAAAATAACCGACATTCGTCTGTAAATTTTCTTAAAAGTCCTTCGATGTTCTTTATAAAAGTGTCATATGATAGTACGGAAAGAAAAATTATATATAGGAAAAGTGATTTCCTTTCTCTTTACAAGTATCATGCAATATCGCAAAAAACAAAAAAAGCTTCGTAATGTTCTATTATTTTCAGACATTAAAATTCTTGAGATAAAGACTATACAAGAAATCAATAAGAGATAGGTCAGCTCATAAATTTTATCTTTTCCATTTGAAAAAAAATTATTACATTGGAAAAGTTTATTTTTTTCTTCTTTTCTATAATCAGTATCCGACCAACTTGCACGCATAATACTCAGTCATTTCTCTTTATAAGTATTATTTGATAGCACAATATTTAAAGCTATGTAATGCTCTATTATTTGAGACATAAAAAATTAGGACATCAAAGTTATTGTTCCATAAAATTGCACGTTTTTACCCTTCAAATAAACTGGTTTTAAATTGAGCCTCCCTTGAATACAGGCCTAAATTATGCATATAAAAGTTTAAAAAGTAATGGACTTGAGAGAATTAGCAAAGTGAAAAAACATGTATAACACTAATATCAGCTGATAGTTTTAACACTTGAAAAGTCTCAGTTACAACTATAGGGTGTTGAGACTCAGATGAGCAAAATGTAGACTAATTTGATGTGAGCAATAGATACATGTGATTCCTTGCTAAGTCTATCAAAAAAGGAGCTCCGGGACAATCGTCTTCTCTGTATAATATCAATGCAATTCAAAACTTGAAGGAAAACCTAAGAGGACTGCGTTTAAAGCATAATCCTTTCACATGAAGCTACTCATCGTATGAAGTTTCCTATCATGAAGCTGATAAATAGAAGTTACTTGTTATGAGTAGCCCTTTATTGCCAGGGATTCTTCTTTTGAGTAGCACTTCTTTTCGAGCTAGTAGAAGTAGATTTCTGCAAATATTCACAAGAATAGTACTGGAGTCAGACATCTAAAGTTGCATATATTTCAGAAACAGAGGAGTCCAGACATACCGATTTAGACTTCTTTGTCTTTCCACGGATTCTGTTCTTAGGAGGTTTTAATTTGTATAACCGAACCATCCAGTGGTGAGTGGTAAATACCTGCATACAAACAATGTACCAGATGGTGAATAATTTCTGGTTCACTACGTTGCATGAATTAGTATTCTTTACGGTAGGCTATCCAGAATAGTTATATGTGTTGAGAAAAGAATTTAAAATAGTAATAAAAATGTGCTCTCTCTAACAGTTTAAGATATTAGATGAGATGGTCACACACTTCAATAATATGTATGACCTAATATTTATGAAATTTATTTGCATTTTTAGGCAAGGCCATGGACAACTTTCCTTCAACAGCGCCACATTTATCCAAGCATACGAATAGGGCCATAGTGAGTTGGTGCACAAAAATGCTTTAACAAACTTTTGTTTCTTCATTATCAATTCCCAAAAAGCCAACTTAGAAATCAAAATGATAATTGGTTGACGATTAACTAAACCTTCTCAGAGCTGCAAAGAATCAACATGATATAGCTGCAAACACACACTGTACTGCTTCACTTAATACACATGTGATTTTCAGCAAATATGATCTCATGCTTACCTCCTCAAAGTGGGTGAGCTTAAAATGTTTCTTTCCAATTTCAGTCCGCCTTACTCTATCGTACCCCTTGCCATCTGTCTCCACAAACCTACAGCACAAGATAGAGATGATATGAATAATTTGAAGTTAATGTCTGAAGGCCACCAAAACGTAAACTTGCATGTTTTCAAGAATTTAGCACCTGTAATAAGATAGTTTGTACATGAGGGAGTTCAGCATGGTTGGAGTAGCCATAGAGTCAATCCGGTACTGGCCATCTCTCTTTCAAAAGAAAAGGAAATTATAAATGGAATTGAACTATGAATCTAAGACAAACTCAAACATCAAGTATGTAGCTCACTAGCTCTTAGCCTCTTAGTGACTAAGAGCATGAACTTAATAAACAGATATAAAACATGCAATAAGACAATAAGAAAGAATTGGTGTAGATCTTAGTGCCTAAGAGAAATGAACTTGATAAACAATTATAAATGGCTCGAATATTGGTTTAACTCTTAGAGAAAGGAAACTGCATCATATGATAACCATATCAGGAGTTATCTACTTGTATTAATCTGGAAATTGCAAATGAATACGATTATATAATCACGACATAAGAGCCTGAAAATGTTCCAGAAGGAAGATCCTTAATCAGCCTAGGACTTGCCTCATAAAATATATTATTAAAGAAGCAAAAAATATCCTCAATGTTTGCTCATTGAAGTAAAATATCAATAGCAACTACATCAATTCAGAAACAAAGAGCAGTCAAGTAGTTGACCACAAAAAGAAGGTAGGTAAAGGACAGTAACACACCAGATAATCAGGTTCCTTGATATGAGGGAAGACACCCCCACCGATTCTAACCATCCAGAGGAACTTGTTGATATCATCACTGGGATACCCAACAAGACCTGAAGTTGATGGTAGGGATTAGACTTGAAGGCTATTGCAAAACAATAAGTCTTGATTGAGCTAAAGTACCAACCTCCAAAGACAACAAGAACATATTTTACATCCAAAGAGTTGAAGATCTCCCAGGCTGCTTTTTCAGGAGAGGACATGGCTGTACCAACTGTTGCAATATGTGTATTGTTCCAGGTGTTATTATCAACAATAACAGTGCGATTGGCCATGGCAGTAGTCTGATAGCCATAGTCCCACCATGATGCCACCTGAAAAGAGTTAGCAGAATACCACATACATCAGGTGTTCGCATGGGCGCACACACACACACACACACACATGTATGTGGCAAGAAAGTAACTACAAACAGTGAATAATTACATGGGTAAGAGATTTGCAACGGAAGCAACAAAGTAAGAAACCATTTTAATCACATTTAAACAATATTTAATTTTGATTCAAATGCATAAATTTAAGTTTAAATTTTAGATCTAGTGACGAACTTGCTCAAACTATATTTCTAATTTCACATCTCTAATCACTAACATTGGCATTTCCTAAAACGTATTGTTTGGCATTATTGTTGTGTGCCTTCTTTTTCAAGAAGGAACCTTTTTTAATTAAGGATTTGAAGAAGGAACTTATGGACCTTATAAATTTAATCTAATATAAGATATAATAACTAAATAATATAAGCTGTTGGTTGGCTGGTGTTTGCCAAGATGCATGCCTCAGCACCTTCACTGAAGCACCACATAAGTCAAGGAAGCCACAGTTTGCAATTTGCATTCCGCCTATCCACGCATGGTTAAAGCAAGCTTCATGTACACTTTTGAAAGAATGGTTTACATTAGTTAAATATGAAGCCAACTCCAAAAAAGAAAAAGTTTCAACATCAGCTGTGAGGGTCTAATTACTCACTGAATGTTAATTGGGTTTGAACAGCAATCTTTTAGATCATATCATGCATTCTCTAGTACTTCATCTATTTAGAAAAAAAAAAGCCAATACAATCTTGGCTAGTATTCCGCCAATAAGCTCTTCCAGTTAATAATAGTTACCTAAGAATTATCCAAATTATATTTTCAGCTGGTACAAGTTACCAAGTGACGTTGAAATTTCAGACAGAAAATATACTTTAAGCAAAGTAAAAACCAAATTCTTGGCCACCATAACAATATTCTACTGCACCATCATAAAAATTAAATAACTGCACCGTCACCACACCCATTCCAAAAGTAAACCAGAATTTGTGCATAAAGGAAACCAAATTGCAAATTCTAGAACCATCTCATCAACAGAAGGAAACAATAAAATCAAGAGAAAGGAGCTAAGAACTCACTTTATCATCTACATCAGTATTGTGGCTCAACCATGCATAAGCCTCTCTGAAGTCATCAAAAACATGAAGTCCATCATGCGACTGTGATGTTAGTACAATAGAAGGAGCTGAGTAAGCCTCCGCAGCTGCCCAGACACAATGAACCTATAAGGAAATTTATTTTCCGATTAAGTCAACAAGGAAATAAAATTACAATACCTTCACCTTTTCTCTCAAAAGAGACAAAAAATAAAATAAAGGAGAAAAAAGCTTTTAAAAAGGTTGCAAGGAAATATGAGTACTTGAAGAAATGCAAATGTCACAAGGTTATTTCATTAGTTCATATGGAATTTAGGTAACACTTTTCAGTTTGCTATGGCACAGAAATATACAACTTAAAATAACTGTTCAACTGTTAGTGATCAACATAGGACACCTAATCATTCTCTGGGAACCGTTCCCACTGAAAGCAATTGTTACTCACAGCTAAGTTGGGTAGCCTGTTGGATCATTTCATGTGTCTGAGATAGTCAATCATCCTACGGTATAGAAGCTCGAGATGGACTGTGTTCTTCTAAATTTTTTGGTACAAATCAGAATATATTGATGATCTGGACTCAATTCTAGAAGTTTTAGACTCCTGGTGAGAAGAACAGGGATTATAACTAGATTTTCTTGTTGCAACACCCACATATTAGTTTCTAGTACAAAGATGATTATAATTATACACTGAAATATGTTGCCTTCTCAAAAAAAATATGTTGCCTTCTCAAAAAAAATCATCCTACAATCCCTTCTTTCAAAAATCTGTGTACGTGTGTATGCACTTAATTTACTGATCCAAGTTACTTGTCAGACTTAGAACTGACATCTATCAATAAAGGAATGCACTACTAAAGTTAACTAACTTGTGCTGAGGAAGGACATAATTGAATTTGATCACTAGTTTTCTCCAATTCAGGATAGATCAAATTAATTCCTTCCACTCTTTCCCTTATATACCCAGAAACAGCAACTAGGAATAGTGATGGCGGATAGATGAATGGAAAGGGAGATAGCATCCATATTGTCAAGCGATGATGGGAAATTCTTCTTTCTTGAGGAAAAACAAAAGGGTGTGTGCCTTACTCAGTGGGATAGAATCCCCCAAATATTAGTAATGTGACAGCCCTGAGCCAAGGCATGGATCATCATCTAACAATTGAATTTGAAGCTTGTCTAGTCTTAAGAGCTAGCTTTCACCAAGTAACATAGTTAGGGAATCAAAAGAAAAAAGTAGCAATTAAGAATTGTAGTGATGAAAAAAATAACATAAGTTGTATCATTTATCAGCTAGGAAAAGAAAAAGAGCTTAATTCCATGAATAAACATAATAAAGGAATTACTAAATGGGACTGATACAGCTGCAAGTAGTTCAATCAGGACAGAGCAAAGGTACATACCACATAAAAGGCACCCAGCAACATAAGTAATAGAATAGCAACAACAGAAGCCTCCATGGGTAACATCAAAAGCCTCTTCTCACTTTTTTTAGTAGCAATGGGAGCTTTTTCAACATTCTCCTTTTCTTTCTTCTTTTTTCTCGAAGCTTTTTCCTTTGGGTGTTCTTCATTTCTATCAGGCTTCACCACATCATTCTGTGTAACCCCATCACTATTATCCCCTGCCTTGATGGTGAATAAAATAACAAGAACTAGTTCAGAATTATCAAAATAGCCAACGATTGGCATTACCTATCGAAGAACAACAAAGACACTTACATCAGCCTGTTTTCCAATTGATGCAAATTTGATCGATCGAGTAAAAACACCAAAAGCTGATGATAGAGCAATCCCAGACATTATACATGCCGCTGGGGCCAGTACAAGCATTAGGCGGACCTGTGTTTCAGCAAATGGAATGACGTTCAGAAAATGGTGAGCTTAAAGGAAACAGAAGAAAGAGGCAGAAAATCTTGAAATCCTTACCATAACACCAGAAAAGTACACTGAAGTCACTAAATAAAGAATCACAAAGGAGCTAGCATCAGTCAGGGGCAAAAAGCATGCCTACACATGCCAAAAGTAAGATTAATTGGAAGCCCAACAAAGATCAAATTAACATGAGAAAGTCGAGATAACTGGAGCTGAAAATTGACACTTACAATAATGCCTGCGGGGACCAAAAATGCTAATACATTTATGTCCATAAAGTAAGAAGGCCAAGTAGGTGGTTGATGTTCACTAACACTGGCAATAATTGGTATATACTTGCTCGCATAAGTTCTGTCTCAATTCAAAGAAAAGTAAAAACAGAAAGTTGCTTCAGTACATTGGTTGCATGGGAAAATATAGGTACAAAAAGCGCTATGACCCCGGAGAATCATCACAAACTGATAATCAATGGATACGAATTTTGGAATCCTAAAATCTCCTAGAAGCAACTCCCCCAGAATTTAACAAGGGACAAAACTCAAAAAAGCACAAAGTAGAAATGACAAGATTTTTTAAGAGTGAATGGCAGCAGGGGCTTTAGCTACAAGCAAGAAGGTAAGCTCACAATTTACTTTTTATATAGATGATTGGGTGTCTGTAGGAGAAAATCATGTATTTGTGTAAGATTTTCTAGTTTTTGGTATAGTTCTTGTATACGGGCTAGTTAACGCCATTTTATTAATAATATTCTTACTTTATCAACAAAAAAAAGGTAAGCTCACAATTTAAAGAAAATCAAAAAATATAAAGCATTTATGAATGGAGTACTTTAACATAAAAATGCTCTTAATAATGCTTATTTCTACATCCAACAGTCCAAAAAATACATCATTAGAATGCAATTTCAACAAGCCAATTGAAAGATAAGTTCAATTTTAAAAATTAGTTTCACTTTTGATTCTTCATCTATCAAAAAGAAGTAACAGGCATAATTCAATTTAAAAGAAGTAAAATTCATAATTTGCTTTTTCTTGTAATTATTTCACAGCACCTTCTTGCTGAAGATATCAATACTATATCTTTAACTATCAAAAGGAGTAACATGCATAAATCAATTTCAAAAAATTGCTTAGGAGACTGTGATAATTAAAACAGAATCAATACTCCTATTTCTAAAACAATCAAAATAATAATGGAAGAACAGAATATGAATCAGAGGTTTAGAAATAAAGAAAACAGAATTGTACTAAGAGACATAGAAGATAAGAAGCCCAAAAAGGGTAGCAAAAGAAGATCGTATAAATTCAAAGGAAGAAAGAATCATCATAGAGAAGAAAAAGTAAATCAAGAGAAGTTGAGTCAGCTGTAGACGGAGAGTAGTTGCATGGCAAGGTAGAAAGAAGATGATAACAAAGACAACAAGGAGAAAACCGAAGCGTACTTGGAGAGGAGTCCTAACACAAAGATAGCAAAAGCTATTTCTCCTATTTTCTCTTTTTCCACCTTTGTAAGTGAAATTCAAAAAATAGATCGTTTTTTGCGCACATTCCACTATCTCAAGCGTGCACTTCTTAAAATCACATTACTTACGAGTGAGAAGCGATAAACCCTCACTTCATGTTTAAACACTGGGGCAATCACTCCTAACAACACTGGCCTTAAATGGGGTTGCATGAAAATCAATCAAACCTCTTGATATTTATGATTCAACATCTTTATCGTCACGGCAAAAATCTTCATAACTAACACCACACAGAGATTCTTTTGGCACGTAATAGAGGCTTCTGTGAATGCAGGAGAAGCATGGGTTTATGAAGATCACAATTTGTATCTAAAAGGCTCGTGCACGATCATCTCATAATCAGGTTATACAAGTTCCTTGGGAGCTTAGTACCAAGACCTAAATGTTATCTGCACTGTTAAAGGACCACAGAGAACTGCAGTATATGTTACAATCACATTAAGCCTTCCAGACGCCCGAATGAAATAATTCATATTTGCTCATTTGCTTCAAGATATTGGATTATGTGAACCAATGTGCATCAGAGATCACAAGTCGCAACTTTATCTAGAAAATGTCACTAGATTTTCTTTAGAGAAAATAAAAGTACGATATCACTGTGTCCACTTTTTATGGTAGAAAACTAAAGAAAATGCAAAATAAGCATATAAGATGACAACATGATTCATAAAGCAAGGAGCATACGGATCAAGCAGACTAAGGCTTCGTCCACTCCATCCCTTTGTTGGGCTAGAGGCAACAAGCGCAACTAGCACAGCTACCATAGCGCAGCAAACAATCCTGAATAACAAAAGAAGAAGCAACCATCACTGGAACAAATAACAGAATTGAAAACAGAAATAAATTAATGAATGGGGGTTGATCCAATTAATTATATTAATCCATGTCCACTAGGCATCAATATAACAAGCTATTCATATAAATTAGTGGAGCTTACAAGCCTGCAGATACAACAAGAGTCACAGCTACTTTGAACATTTTTGGTGTGAGCATCCCTTTGATGTAATAGACAAGCCCCACAACATTGAGAATTAGGAACACCTGTACATAGCCACCAGAGATTTCAGTGCACATGGGGGTGGCAAAATCAGCCCATGAAAACATGATTCGCCTCACTTTGACTTGCCCAACTCAGCCCATCTAAAAGATGGACCGGTTTGGGCTAAATATCTAGCCTAAATTGATCCATGAGAAACCTTGTCAAAGAAAATAAGAAAATAATTTTTTTGTTTGATATATATTAGTATAGTTACAATAAGGAAAAAAGGGTTCTATTAGTTTTGTTTAGACTATCTCAACCCAAAATACCTTTGGCCAGGTTAATGAATGGCCATTTATTAAGTCATCTCATTTTAACCCACTAAATTCAGCCCACCCGACCCACATTTCACACCCTTAAGTGCACATGTCAATTTAATTAGGACCCAAAAATGTCCATAATATTACTAAAACACAGAATATTACTCTGTTTCCTAGCTATCATCACATATATAATCTTTTAATTTTCATTTACAAGTGCTTTTTGGTAACTTCCTAATTCCTTTTTCTAACAAAGATGAAGACTAGGCCTAATCATTTGACCCCTTTATAGAAGCTGATAATCACAAAGCATAGTAGAATAAGACGTAGACTGGTATAGTGTTAAACACTCTGTTTAATCTAATTCTCCTGCACCACATATTAAAAGGGCCTTACTTTGACTTAGAGAGATTGAAGTAGTTCATGCTTGTATATTAACTGTGACTGAGAGCAAACGTAGAAATAGTGTATACTTTTAAATGAATTTAAACATTTAATCTCATCAAGTGATACCGCACACATGAAATGAAAATAATACATTAGCTATTTGTTTAAAAGGCTTTACATTAAGTAAAAAGAATTTTTACATGTACTAAGAAATGATGTGCGGATGGAGACGAAGGGAGTGGTAATGAAATAGTAAGTAGTGACATAGTCAATCATTATATGCAACCCAGCCATGCCATCTCAATGCAACAAGCTGTTTTCAGCTTGATGATTTTAATATCCTCAACACTTCAATCATGCATTAAGGAAAGCCAAGGCTATTTCAAGGAAATATGGTGGTACTTTGAGATTATCTAAAATTAAGTAGGTAATATGCAAGAACACATCATCAATCATATATTCCAACCATGACTTTACTACTAAAAAGAGTAGAAATGACCTTACCAGAAACGAGGCAAAATGTTCGGATGTCATTACTGCATTAAAACCTACAACAGGGACCAAAGCAGCCAATAGTGTTCCCAAGATAACCTGCACCCATATCCCAGATGGTTAGAAGAATAACACAAACTCAACTTTGTAGAAATAATTGTAAATGGGAATATATTCAGACTAGAAGATTTTAAGGCCTTGATGAAGGAAATTTACTCATTCATTGAATGCTTTTAGCAATTTTCCTTTGCAAAGTTTCGCTGATAATTTTTTGTTAAAAACAAAAGGATTGATCATTAAACAACAATCAAAATCTATGTTCAAAAAGACTGCAGGAATCTCATAAGGGACAAGGTTATCACCAGTTATTACATATTGTTCTGTCGTGCTAAAAACTGATGGTGTTTCGGTTATCAAGCACTAACACAGGTGTCGATTACACTTCTTTTTTTTTGGTAAAGACGATTACACATTTTTTCATTTAAAAATGTGATATTTCAGATGAATGAAGGTCGCCTTTTTAAAACTTATCAAAAGTTTAGGTTCACAAAACTATGTAGTTAATAATTACTCAATAAAATACTTTCTTAGTAGAAATGAGAAGAGAATGCTCCCACCAGGCTATCATATAAACAATTTCTTGCTTGTACAGAATATTTTTTTATTTTGCCCAACTTTTTTCCTTTTGACAAACTCATTTATGAGAAAAAAGAATAGGCAAACTTTTTTCCCAAAATAGCAGACTCATATAAAAAATTGAACAAAAGAAACCAACTGAAAAAACTGAAGTGAACAATTTATGGTTTAGTTTCGGTTTTTTCATGCATTAACCGAAATAACTGAACTGGAAAATGGAAAATTGAACCAACCGTTGCCCACCCCTAATTAACACTACAACTTGTTTATCAATAAGTTTCCCAGATGCTAGTGCTTACCAATGGAGCATAGGCAATATAAAGCCGTGAAGAATAACGCCCAGTTACAATGCAAAGTAGGGCATGCATTGGAATAAGGTTGATAATAAAGGTATATCCTCCCCAGGAGCAAACCTGAAAGAGTATGGAAATACAATAAATTTGACGGAAAAGATATGGTAAAGAAGGGAATGAGAGGCAAAAATAACAATCACCATGGAGGAAGTAAATGCCTACCATGTAAAAGTATGACAAGGCATTTAGAGTAGCATAAAAGAGGGACCCTGTGTTCAGTGTCTGCACCAAAAATTCATCATCATTGCACAACGTGAAAATGGAACACAAAAATCTTAACAATAGAAGGATAGGCCCCGGAAATATTGCATGTAACACCACTAAGTTAAAAGCTGAACATCATCATGTAAACTGAACCTTTATATAGAGATAGAAAGTGAAGACCAACGCAAATATGGCCACAGCTTCATTGTCATAGCTGCCTGCCACTGATCGAGATATATATGATGGAACCTGTAGGCAGCATGAAAATGAAATTCACCACATTAAAGAAGTACACTAGCAATTTGATTTCTTTTTGGAACAAAAGGTTACTCCAGATGGCCAAATATGTTGTAAAGCCAAAACAAAATGCTACTTTATCTTGAATAAGCTATATGCAAAGGCCACATTTTAGAGTCATCAGATGAAAATGTGTGCAAGAGAATTTACCATGGCCAAAAGAGCTGCAGCAGTTAGTCCAGCCCCAGCCCCTTTAACTTCCTACAAAAGCAGAATCGTATGGCTTAGAGTTCTCGCTTCACAACAGAGACATTTTTTAGGTTGCTACACATCCAAGAGAACAAAAGAAACAAGAAGTATCTACATCATTTTGGTAAAAGTGAAAACAAAAATGTAATCAAACCAGAGAACAAACCTTTGTCAGAAGGTATGTTGCCCAAGCAGCAAAGGCAGAGAATGTAGGAGCAGTAAACACACAAACAGTTTCCACAGAAAGAGGAATATTCAAGGAATTAAGTATCCTGCCAACAAACATATATGTACTCCGTTATTCCTTTGGGTGCTGAAACAGATCAGTTCATAAAATTAAACACACAACAAAGATTCCCATAATTTGAATTTTGAAGAGTGGCAACTAGAAAAATAATGATCTGTAATACACACCACCACAAAGTGCCAGCAGTCAATGTCAGTCCAGGGTAAACAGTTCCACCAATCACTCGTCCAAGTGGATACCTATCAGACAAGGAAACCTTCCAGTCATTTTCAATTAAGAAACTACAAGTCATGACAACATTGTCTGGAATAATTAATTCACTCCTACAATCATAATTACCAGGTCCGATCATCAAACCAATTCCAGAAGTCGTAAATTCCATTCTTTGTCAGAAACTGCAATTGGCATAGCATGGTTATATTTCACATAGTTTTGTGGTACTGACAAACATGTGTATGATAGTAAAATAGCAATAATAATATGATATGATCATTATCACCATCCAAGGAAATACTCTACAAGAATGGAACAGTTTCATGATCAAAGATATCGAAATTGATGCCAAGCAACAGGCTCATGATCAAAGATATCCAAGATTAGCACCACAAATTGACAGTGTAAAATGTGAAGAATCTAGAAAATGATGACTAAAAGTGATGACCTAAAACAATATTTTTATAGGATTGCTTTGTCAAAACACTAGGAAGGAACATTAAAGTTCATCTAACCTACTATAAGGTCAGTTTAATTTCAACGGACATCATACTTCCTAAAACCAGTGTGTTTTCTTTTTTTTTGGATAATCAAATTATTACAATTAACTGCACTATACTGATAGATGATTCTAGTTAAGAAGCTCATATTAACTTGCAAATTGTCTAATTCCATTATTGAAAAGAGGAAATAAGTTTTCTCTTGCCAGTTCTTCTAAAGTACCCAATTTTCTGGTTTCCATGAATAATAGTGTAATTGATGGAAAGAATGACCCAGTTTTTGCCCCCTGAACTAGAAATTCTTACCAACACCTACTGAACATAAATTCACATAATAATAAGACCTATGTAGTTTTGTGAGGTATATAAATATACATATAAGGGGGCAGAGAGTACCCAGATGGAGTCACATACTTAGCAACTTAGACTATTTTCCTATTTAAGTTGTATGTTATAAAGTTGATGCTAGAATAGCTCATAGAGATATTATAGATAGTTATTAAAATTGATCTGAGAATCAACTCAAGAGTCCAAAAAGAGTTGATTGGATGTACAAGTTCACACTTGGTTGAATAGAAAACTTACATTTGACCAAAATATACATGATGGACTTAATTATGATATTGATAAGTAAACGCATCTTTAGCTTCTATGAGCTACCATCATGTCTATCCTGGAATTAAATTAAGGACAGTACAATTTTCGTGAACTTATCGTTATTGATAGTACACAAGGTGCCGCTAAAATGACACCGTCAATATAGTTCTAATTACTCTGGGTCTCAGCCCATTCCGTTTAAGTACCCAATGAATGGGCAACGTTATTGAGATAAGATTGAAATTCTATTGGAATATTTTTTTTTAATAGAATAGATTCAAAACTAAATTTACCTTTTTTTTTAATGGTTTTAACTTCTTATAGTATAAAAAACTCACCCAATGATACCTTTTAGAAGATATTGTAGCATATACAAGAGTGTGAAGAAAAAACCACATGGATAGGTTTAACATTAGAGGCAGTATCAGATGTGTGGTAGGCACATGTCATGAGTTCGAAGATTGAACTAGGATGGAACATCACGGCCACATGAATATTGAGGCATACTTGATTGAATGACTGTGGATTGACAACAGAACGTATTCTATGTTGATCCTTTTCTGTAGCACCATAACAAAGCGCTCCACACAAAACAATATATAATGTAAATGCATTGACCTGCTTAAATTGCAGCTAATTATGCATTTCACTTCTACATGTCATCAGATCGGTTGTGGTTGAATGTTAGATTCTCGTCATGCTTGCCCAAATTCAGCTTAATTCAATTAGTTTTTAGGAGCATTGTCGCGAAAAGAGCAAAAATGCAAGGATCCAGTCCTTGCTCTGTCACTTCTTAATACATTTAAGCTACTACATATAATCTAAAAGAATGAACCAATGTATAATGTAAATGCATTGACCTGCTTATTTGGCAGCTAATTATGCATTTCACTTCTACATGTTATCAGATCTGTTGTGGTTGTACGTTAAATTCTCGACATGCTTGCCCGAATTCAGGTTAATTCAATTAGTTTTTAGGAGCATTGTCGAGAAAAGAGCAAAAATGTAAGGATCCAGTCCTAGCTCTATCACTTCCTAATACATTTTCTGCTACTACATATAATCTAAATGAAATGAACCAAATACAAATTGCACATCGCAATAATTAAATTAAATACTCGTGAAAAAACAAAATGAAATTCAAACCTGAGTGACTCTATAGTTGAAATAAGGATCGAACTCGTGAATAACACTCTCATACTTAATCACCTGTTGAAAAAAATCATAAAAGCAATCAGACCTGATCAAATGTGAAAATGCTGAACAACAGCAACAAATTAAGCATATCAACAATCAGATCTAATTTTCACGTAAAAAAAACAAATAACAGATTAAAATGAGAAGAATTTTACGGAGAAGATACGGATCGAGAAAGCGAGAACTCCGATCAGAATGAGAATGAACAACGAGAACACATTGCCGAAAGCCAAACGTAGGCTCGACGGCGTTACGGTATCTGAAGAGGCCGCCATTAACGGCCAGCTGAAGCTTTTGGAGTTGAAGAGTGAAGTGGTTGTTTTGGGGGTGGGTGGGGTGTTAAGGGTTTTTGATCTATGAAATTTGAGGAAGACTTTGTAGAAGCTGACATCTGAAAAGACATATTTAACCTCATGGATCAATGTGAAATGTCTGTTATACCCTTACAGATTTTAACCATTTTTTTGGTTCGAAATTTTTAATTGGTTTCTTCGGACATTGTGCAACGTGGCAAGTTTTTATTCGTTAGTGATACTTGGCCTTGTTTTTTGTACTACTCTTTCGTTTCGAGGGTAAAATTGGAAAATTAAGTTGTATTGCATAGAAGAAATTGTGCATTTTGGTCCAATAACTTTTATATATTACAATAAATAACATCTCTATTAATTGAAATTAAAAAATAATTTATAAGTTGCGTTTTCATAAATATTCTTTTCAGTATAAATTTCATTTTTATCTAAAAAATAAAAAGGATTGAAGGGAGTAAATGAGTTTGTTTTGTACGGTGTGAAAAAAGGATTTGGTAGATTTAATTTGCATTTGCACTAGTTGTGACTTTTTATTTAATATTTTTTATTATTAAATATATTTTGAATTGTGGGTCTTTTGGAAATAACATTTCTACCTTTATGAGATAGTAATAAAATTTATGTGCATTTTATTATTCTACCTGTAGAATTTCATTGATATGCTATTGTAATTTTGATAGTTTTAGTAAATTTTATCTCCTTCATTTTCGGTGTGAGATTGTTAGTAAGAATCATGGCAAAAAGGTTTTGATGAGGATGATTATAAGTTTTATTTTTATTTTGACATAAAAAAGATCTTTTGGATGTAGGATATAAAATTGTTTTCAAATTAATAACATCTATCACAATTATATGGATGGACAGTGTACTTAAACTTTGACGGGGAACTTGTTAAATATGAATTTGATTATAAGCTATGAAACTATCTATTACTATTACTAATTAAAAAGGGTAAAATGGGCAAATATACCTCCGAACTTTCGAAAATGGTATGTCAATACCCTCTGTCATACTTTTCGTCCATTAGTGCCCTCGTTGTCCAATAACTAGTGCACATTTGCCCCTCTCACTAACGGAAGACTCATTCTGTACAAGTGGCACAATCCTACGCCTCAATCCGGGTTGACCAAATATTTAACCCAAATTTCAAATACATGTTTAACCCGCCCCATTACCCATTTAACACACTCAATACATCCATTACCCACATCGAAATTTGTTCATGTTCAAGAACCCCAAGTGGAAATATCAAACATATGTTGAAATCTGAATCTGAATCGAGTTTTTGGGATTGTGGGGTTGAAGATTTGAATTTGTTTTTTTATTTTAGTTAAGAAGAAGAAGATTCCATAAACTTTCCAGAACTTTGTTTCCATTTGGGGAAGAAACATAAGTTGTATTAGCTCGGAATCCCATTTTCCATTCTTGAGTTTCATTTTTTTCTTTGCAGAAATCAAAAATAATTTCGAGGTGTATTGTGTAATTTGATTGGAATTTTTCAGGTTGAAGTTTGTTGTTCATGTTTGAGAACCCTCAATGTGTTGAATTCTTAATCTGTATCAGTGTTTTTGGGATTGTAGAGTTGAACAATGTTCATATTTGAATGAAAACTACAAATGGAATTCACTTCCTCGAAGAATTGGCAGATCAACTACAAATAGAATATAAATTTTATTTAATTTCAGTCTCTGCTGGAAGTTATCCTTCCTGGAATTGCATCAGAATTCAGACGTATTCGCCCACTACCTCTTTCTTAACAAAAAGGGCATACAAGTAGCAGAGAATGCAAATAAATTGCAATGTTTTGATATGGTTATGTTTTTTTTCATTTTCGATTACTCTAATTAATTTTTTCCCCTGATAGATGATGTTAATTAATTTGATTTGCAGAAACTTTATCCAAGGCAGTGATTTTGAGTCTCTTCTTCAAGATTTTAGCGTGATGTCTTTTTCTTTATAGAAATAGGTGCTTTGATCTCTATCGCTTTTGTTTAAATCTTCAAGTAGATGATTGAAATAGTATATGGAAAGATAAAAGAAGAAGAAGAAGGATGAGGAGGAACGGGTGAGGAGGTGGGGGACGACAACGACCTTACGAGGAAGAAGAAGAGATAAAGTAAATGGGGATTTTTCTTTAGGTTTGTCGATAGTTTGTTAAATGAGTAATAGGGCGGGTTAAACGGGTATTTGAAATTTGGGTTAAATATTTGGTCAACCCGAGTTGAGGCGTAGGATTGTGCCATGTGTACAAAATGAGTTTTCCGTTAGTGGGAGGGGCAAATGTGCACTAGTTATTGGACGGCGAGGGCACTAATGGACGAAAAGTATGATGGAGGGTATTGACATACCATTTTCGAAAGTTCAAGGATATATTTGTCCCTTTTTCCATTAAAAAGAGTGTTTGAATGGACTTGTAATTTTTAGCTTAAAAACACTTTTTATTTTGTTTCAACTCTACAAAAGTGCTTAGAAATTTATTTTATTTTTGGATTTCAAAATGGCAGAATGGTCTGGGAGACCCTTTACTTGTCTTATTTTGTCACCTGAGCCCTTCTAATCTCGATTTTGCCAACTGAACCCTCAAACCCACTGAAGTCCAATATTTTAAACCCTTTTTTTGACCTGTCATCCCATGTGGCAAAAATAGTTCAAGTGTGTGAATTACACCTACTTTAGGAGCGTGAGATGCTTTTAAAAAGCCAATAACGGTCATTTTTGGCCATCTTTCTCAAATTTCCCTAATTTCTTCTTAAAATATCCAAAATTTCTTCTCTTTCTCACTCATTTATCTCTCTCCAAATTTCTTCTTCTTCTCCACAATTGATCAGGCCTTTTTTGTCTATATTTTATTTTTCTCGCATTTTTCTTTCTCGTTAATTTTTTTGTTCTTCACAATGACTGTTTGTTTTTGCTATTGTGGGCTTCATGCTGAACTTAAGATGTCAAGAACATCAACAAATCCAGGAATAATGTTTTGGGGCTGTCAAAAATACACAAATGGTAATGGATGTGGATTTTTTCGATGGGCTGATATGGCTGATCCTACATACCAAAAACAATACTACATGAAAAATCAATCAACAAATGTTGATCATGGAAGGCAGGAAAGGCATGGAAAGCATGGAAGACATGGGAGATCGAGCATTAGTATTGATATCAGTGTTGTTGTGATTGTTGTCATTTGATTTCTATCTTTTGTTTTTAAGATGTATTGATGATTTGTTCATTTGAGTACTATGATAATGTAATATACTGTATGAATATATCCAGATTAAGACTTATAATTATCATAGCAAATTCATAAGTAAAAATAACTTGTTTGTCATAGCAAGCTAACACAACATTTGAAGATTAAGTTAATAGTGGAAAGTATCATAGACAATGTCATTGAGAATTTAGCTAGGCAAAACATGAGTCTTTACTATGAAATATTATGTGTCTTGAGTGCTTGGTGTGGACTGAGTGGCTCGCTTGTAACTTTGTTCATGTAGTTGTCTTTGAGTAACTGCAGCTCCACCCTTCCACCTTAGTCCATTGGGTTTGTAACCAAGATCGATATTGGTAGACACTGAACTCTTCAATGGTGCACAATGTAACACTCTATCAGTAGTTCCAGACTGTTAAAAGGCAATAATGATATTAGTTAGAGAGATTTTATAAAATCAAACTAAAGGTCCTTAAATAGTAATACTTACCCTCTCAATCACACTACCACTTGCTCCAAATAGCACACCAAAACTAGTTGTTCTTGGCTTCTCTGTTCTTAGCCTCTTATATTCGGGATTTGCACCACTTCTTTTAACTTTGCTACTCTCCTTTGAGCCACTAGCACTAGTAGTTGACTGTTGAGTACTAAATTGACTTGTTGGTTGAGCAACACTTGCAAAATTTACATAAATATTTGCAGCACTTCCACCAGTAGTTGTTGCAGCAGTAGTTGCACCTCCAGAAGCTGCTGAAGTAGTGGCTGGTCTTTGAGTAGTTGCACCACCACTTCCACCAGCAGTTACACCTGTAGAAGCTGTTGAAGTAGTTGCACCACCACTTCCACCAGTAGCCTTACCTGTTACACCTGTAGAAGCTGCTGAAGTAGTTGCACCACCAGTTCCACCTGTAGCAGTTCTTGCAATTCCAGTAGTATAGCCATTTTTCTACATACAAAAATTTTTCAAACTGAATTAAGAAGTATTGATAAAAATAAATTTCATTAACAAAGTTGAAGAAGTTAAAGCAAAACTTACAGCAATTGAACATCCTTTCTTGTTTTGTCCAAAATTTCTACACAAAAATTATTTCATTTTTCTCCCCTTCCTTGTAGCCTTTCCAAACTTCTTCATACTAGGATCATCACTATCTTTAGACTTTTTTTTCCTTGGTCTTCCTGGCATAAAAGTGATTTTAGATGGCTCAATGGATGGTCTTGTGCTCTTGGGCCACATCTTCATGTTTGTCATAGGTTGAATGAACTTACTGTAGGCCTTCAAATATGTTTCCTTCTTGTACCGGTGATCAAAAAATGACTCAACATCTAGATTTTTGTAATGCATTGCAGTAATTACATATGCACAAGGAATTCCCTTCAGTTGTCATGACCTACAACTACACACGTTCTTTTTTAGATTAACAACATGTTTATATAGTGGATGCTGAATCGCATAGCCATTATCTCCATTAAATTTAACCTCACATATGGCTACATATTTAGCATTGTCAGTAAGAATTTGCATAGCCATAGGTGACACATCACTTATCCATTTTTCAGAAAACTCCCTCATTTGAGTCATTCTTTCCATGACTTTGACTCTAATTTCCTCTAATATTGTGATGATTGATTTGAATCTAGCTGCCAAGATCCAACTATTGAATGTCTCACACATATTATTCTCAACTATGTCACACTTGCTATGGTCCTTGAATAATGCCCTACACCATGCATTTTTATTGTACTTTTTCAAAGCTTCCACAATACCTTCTCCCAACAGACTCATTTCATCAAGTTTTGATTGTAAATGAACTTCAAATGGAGCCTTGGCAACCTACCAAAATTTCTTCCTCCTGTATTCACCACTCCATTCCTTCTTCTAGTTGGCCCATATATGTCTAGCACACCATCTAATCTCAGCATTTGATAATAAATCAACAAGTGCTAGGTTAAGACCCTATCAAAGAAAAAAGGCATGCCAAGGAAAAACAATAGGAACATAAGTGTAACATAGAAATTGCTATAGCAAAGTAAAAAAAAAGACTACAAAGTGTTCTCATACCTTCTGCATATCAGACATAACTGTCAGTCCTTCACTTTCGGTTTGTGTCAGTTCCAAATCATGTTTGATGCACTTGATAAACCAAGACCATGTGTCCTTGGATTCTTTATTAACTACTGCCCATGCTATAGGGTACATCTGATTATTTCCATCATTGAAAATGCAAGACAACAGTTCACCTCTACATACACCTTTCAGAAATGCACCATCAAAACCAATTATCCTACTACACCCTTCCATCCAACCACTTTTTAATGCTCCAAGACAATTATAAATCCCTTGGAATACCTCTTTTCCAGAAATTGTATTCTTGGATGTCCTAACAACCACAGTAGTTCCTGAATTTGTAGACTTCAACTCCTCAGCATAGTCATACAATCTAGCAAATTCCCATATGAAATCACATATATGCTCATTCATGACTTTCATTTTTGCTCTTCTACAACTTGTTTTACTAACATACAATCCACAATCATTTTGTACCAAGCCTTGAATCTGATGGAGTCTGATGCTAGGCTCACTCATGATTCTGTCTTTGTAAGTCTTACAAATCCAGTTTGGAGTACATAACTTGTTTCTTGTTCTTTTGAAACACTTATGGACAGGAAAATATGTCTTCACAATAAAATTTCTATTACCCTCAATATTTCCAAGAATATGCCAAAGACAACCCTTCTTATTACATTTTGCCCTGATCCTCTCCTTTTCATTAGGTTTAAGTTTAATGTTCACACCATTCTGAATAGAGTAAGTCTGTAGTGCTTCTCTAAACTGAACATTATTCACAAAAATCATATACAACTGGAAAAAAAAAATGGCAGTTGGTCAAAATAGACCTTTGTACTTGAATTTCTAGCTGGTGGATCTACAACCTCATCAGAATCAATAGGATCCCCTTCATCCTCACTAATATCACTACCAGGATCTGAGCTATCAAAATACAGGTCATCCCCACCCAATTTTCCTTTATATCTTCCCCTCTTATTCTTATAAATATCTTCAAAACCAGTATCTATACCTACAGGACCAGAAGGTATCTCATTTTTATTTATTCTAGCAGCTTTTTCTTTATTAACTTGTTCTTGAATGTTAGACTTCCTAACTTCAACAAGCTCAGAATCCAAGTCACTTAAGTCATCAATGTTCTCATCAACATCATAAAGTGACTCAGAATCAGATTGTTTAGCATCTACATCTACATCAGATTCATCAGATGTATGAAGGTGGTAGGAAGAAAAGTCATTACCTTGACCTTGACCTTCATCTTCATCTAAGTCCTCTAAAGAAACCTCAGGAGCAGCAACCTTTTTATTCTTACCCTTGTCTACCCTAGGTGTTGATCTTCTTTTATATTTGTATCATTTTTATCAGATGGTTAAGGGGAAGACACATCAGCCCTAACATTTATGACAATAGGTGGGGGGGGGGGGGGGTTACCCTTTTTGGGAGTAAGCAATTGGGCTATTTGCACCTCAGTAGGATTCTCAACAATTAAAGGAGTACTAATTTGATGTACCACATACACATCAACAAAGTCCCCACCCTTTAAGTTGTTAATAAATCTCAACACATCAACATCACTTTTCAACATATAAAAACCACTTTTTTTGTTAACTTTGCACCCAAAGGTTTCAACTTTTTCAACTCCCAATTCTCTAGCTAATTTATGAAAAAACATAATATGAAGCTCATCCATATCGATTCTTATTTTTTCAAGATCAGAAATTCCATTAGCATCCTGAGTTTAGGATCTGATAAAAAACATCCCCCATAATGCATTTGAAGTGTAATAATTGTTGAACCTATATTCTTACCATGCTTGCAAAGTCACGAAAATACAATCAAATGATTGACAAAAAGCCCTAAATGACAAAAAAACCCTAATCGGAAAAAAAACCCTAATTTTAAACTAATTCTTTATGGAATACAACAAAAACCTCTATAATAATATGGTATAATCCAATTGGACCACTAACAAGAAAGAAATCCAACGTAATTGATAAAAAAAAAAAAAAATTCAGATACGAAAAGCCCTAGATTCAACAGATATTCACGACAAGTGCCATTGAATGCATAATACTTCTACAAATTGTTATTAGGCATGTAAAAAAACAAAATCCTCCCTAAAATCACACCACGACCTCTGCAACAACTAAGCCCTAACAAGAACTCAAAACAACAAAATTCAAAATGAAATACCAAAAACACAACTGCAAAACAAAGAGAATGAAAATCAGTCAAGAAACTTATAACAATGGAGTGAAACGCGAACTCAAACACTTCACAAAATCGAAAAAAATCGCAGTGAGCAACAATGTAAATCGGGATTAAGGGAGTAGAAGGGTCTAGTTGAAAAGGAGAAAGGAAAGAAATGTTTGAAAGAAAAGGATAAGCCTATTTTTAACATGTCATATCCTATGTGGCATTTTTAAATGACGTGAAAAGCTACGTGTGGCGTTTGTAGTTTATGCACCACTGAGTGGTAAAAAAAGGGTTTAAAATGTTGAATTTCAGTGGGTTTGAGGGTTCAGTTGACAAAGTCGAGATTAGAAGGGCTCATGTGACAAAATAAGACAAGTACAAGGGTCTCCCAGACCATTCTGCCTTTTAAAATCCGCATTTGAGTTCCGACTAATAATCTGAATTGCGCACTATAGGATTCATTTGGTAGAAACACATCCAACATAATTTTATTCATACTTAAAGCTCGAATTCAAAACTTCTCCGATTAAGAATGAAACTGACCCATCATTGCAGGACGATCAATATCAATAAAAAAATAATTTTAATTTTATAAGCACTTAAAAAAAAAGGAGAAGGTGAATTCAAACGGGCTTTAAATCTCTATGCAATAAGAGAAGGAGTAGGATACATATTTTGGGCTCTATATATATAAAATATATAAAGAAAATATAAGCACAGCAAAAAAAAATCCCAATTTTAAGTACCCAAAATCCAACGATTCGTTGGCGATTTCAACCCTCCGGCGGCTACTCTTCCTCGCCTTCTTCTCTGGCGAACTCAGCTAAGAATTCGATTTGTAAGTATCTTATTGTTCTCCATGTATTTACTTCTATCCTTCTCTTTCGTCTGAAACCCTAATCTCTCTCTTATGTATTTTTATTCAATTGTTTTGTTAAATAGTAGTTAAAAAAGCCCTCAAATCTGCTGTGTATTGTACTTTGTATGTTTGCCTTTTGATATGTTTGCAAAGTCGTTGTGTGCAGTATATGCTTAATAATATGATTCAATGTATAGAAATCTAGGTGTATGCACCTCTTTTTCTCTACCTGTATTTTTTTCCTATCTGCCTGAAACCCTATCACCTGTTTTTCCAGATTTTTTTTTTGTGAAATGCTCTATGTGAGATAGATTGTTGTGCTTTTTTTTACTCGGTGCATAACAAAAGTCCTCAGATCTGAGCTTTGCAGTGCTTTGTATTGTTGCTAGTTAATATATATTGTTGTTTGATTCTTGTGTGGTATAATATTATGAATCAATAGCTAGAAACCTCAGGGGAAAGGGAGTACAACAACATACCCAATGTAACCCCACAAGTGGAGTGTGGGGAGGGGAAAAGGGAGTAAGGCCATAAAAGATGGAATCTTTACCACTACTTTGTGGGGTTTAGCAGTTATAATTGAAGTTATCAGTTTAAAGTCATTGCAAGTCTGTTTTACTTTTTAAAAAAAATAGAAGTCTGTTTCCTGATTATTTCGAACAACTAATTTGAGCTTTAACGATCAACTAATTGATTGACAAAAAGTCTATGTATTCCAATTGATCTATCAACACTGGTGCTGAGCGTAGGTTAATATGTTAGAGCCGGTTAATTAAGTAATTAATCCTTTTTTATATGGTTGATACTGATCTTTGCATTTAGCTGGTTATGTTTATCAGCAGCATATTTAAAAGGTCTATTTAGACATGGTTGAGAGACTGATATATTGATCTGTACCTGTCTTCTCTGTGTATGCAGTGGCTGTAGGAACTTTAAATCTGGGATTTTCAGCATGGCATCTCTCAAGGAGCTTCTTCCAGCAGCAAAGTCCACTACCAGCACAGTCTATGACCATACAAGTGACCCGTGGTTCAAGAATAGGTATAGTGCAACTGAGGCGGAGAAATCTGCAGTAATCAAGGCAAATCCGGTACCCCCTTATCTAAAACGGGCTGGATTTAGGCCATCCAAGCTTGAGGACTTTGGGGATGGAGGAGCGTTCCCTGAAATCCATTATGCACAATACCCACTTGATATGGGCAGAAAGAAAGACTGGAAAGCCGGGGGAAAGAATTTGCCTGTTACTGTGGATGAGCATGGTGAAGTGCGATATGATGCAATTGTGAGGCAGGGTGAGAATGCAAAGAAAATTGTTTATTCTCAGCATAAAGATCTTATCCCCAAGTTTGTGAAGGAGGACGAGAGTGATGAAGAGATGGATCAGGATGAGAAGCAGAAAGTAATCGATGAGACAATGGAGGAAACTAAAGCAGCACTTGAGAAGATTGTAAATGTGCGGTTGAGTGCTGCACAGCCCAAAAATGTTGCCACACAATCTCAAGAGTCCAAGTTTATTAAGTACAAGCCTTCCCAGCAAGCGGCAGCTTTTAACTCGGGTGCAAAGGAGAGGATTATTAGGATGGTAGAGATGCCCGTGGACCCTCTGGATCCACCGAAGTTCAAACACAAGAGGGTCCCTAGGGCCTCTGGTTCTCCACCTGTGCCTGTTATGCATTCTCCTCCCCGTCCAGTTACAGTGAAGGACCAGCAGGACTGGAAGATTCCACCTTGTATATCAAACTGGAAGAACCCCAAAGGTTACACAATCCCACTTGATAAGCGTCTTGCTGCTGATGGCAGGGGACTTCAAGATGTTCAGATCAATGATAATTTTGCAAAACTATCAGAGGCTCTGTATGTTGCAGAACAGAAAGCCAGAGAAGCAGTTGCAATGCGGTCAAAGGTTCAGAAAGAGATGATGATGAAAGAAAAGGAGAAGAAAGAGATAGAACTTCGGGAGTTGGCCCGCAAGGCAAGATCTGATAGATTGGTTGGGGTACCTTCGGCTGCTGCACATGTACCTTCTGAGAGGGACTCCAGGAATGTTGATGATATGAATGAGGATTATGAGCGAGCAAGAGATTTGCCCAAAGAATCAAGGGGGGAAAGGGAAGAAAGATTGAATAGAGAGAAGATACGTGAGGAGCGGCGCCGTGAGAGGGAGAGGGAGAGGAGATTGGAGGCAAAAGATGCTGCAATGGGTAAGAAGAGTAAGATCACCAGAGATAGAGACCGTGATGTGAGCGAAAAAGTGGCTCTTGGAATGGCTTCTACTGGCACATCAAGAGGAGAGGTCATGTATGATCAGAGATTGTTCAACCAGGAGAAAGGGATGGATTCTGGATTTGCAGTGGATGATTCCTACAACGTCTATGACAAGGGACTATTTACCGCTCAGCCTACTCTTTCTACTCTATACAGACCGAAGAAAGATACTGATTCTGAAATGTATGGAGGTGCAGATGAGCAGCTGGATAAGATCATGAAGACAGAGCGCTTTAAGCCCGACAAGGCATTTTCTGGAACATCTGAGAGGACTAGTACCAGAGATGGGCCTGTACCATTTGAAAAGGAAGTTAAGGAAGTTGAGGAAGCTGATCCATTTGGTCTTGACCAGTTCTTGACAGAGGTTAAGAAGGGAAAGAAAGCCATGTCAAATGTTGGTAGTGGAGGCACCATGAAGGCTAGTGCTGGCTCCACGCGAGATGGTTATGAAACATCAAGCAGAACTCGTATTGCTTTCGACAAAGGGCGTTGAATTGTCTTCCACTGCCAGTGTCCCTGGCCTTTATGTGTTCATCTTTGCTGCATAAGTGAACTACTCTCAATCTTTATACTGTCGTAATGTATTTCTGTTCTTGCAACTTGAGCTTTAAAGTGTTGAAGTCATGCCTACTTCAGGCGATATTATCATCTCTTTAATTATTGCTTTTAAGTCTTTTCTGCCTTGAAACAGTGGTTTTCTTAGATTTGGAGGATGATAATATCCATCGCGTAATTAAGTTGCGTGATTTTGACCCAGTTTGATATGAATATTTTTCGTTTGGATATAAGGAATTTCTGAGAAGTTTTTGCGTTTTTGTTTTGTGGTGTAGGGTCCTTGCCTCTGAATCTTTTGCTGCAAAGGAACTCTCTTTGCACATTTAATTGATACTGATGGAGTGTAGCCAGCCTTGATAAATTCAACTAGTTTCAGTATCAATTTCTGCTATAATTTGCCCAAATGTCATTAACTTAAATTGGTTTCCTCATAAAGTAGTAGTATGCCTACTCTTGTTTCAACTCATCCTCAGATTTTTGAGTTCTTTAAAGTTATTGGGTTCTTATTAATAAAATAATAATGTGTACATATTCAATGGATCTCACATAAGACAAATACATGATTTGAATAAAAACTATTGGGTTCGATCGAACACATAAACCAGTTCAAGTTTCAATTGAACACAACATTTTCGACACGGAGTGTTAACTTACATCTTGGATCTCTCTCTCAGTTTTTCACTATCCAAACGTGATGTTACTTCCAGGCGAGAATTGGCCCTAAGTTCATCATTCAACCCATTCCTCCTGTAGTTAACATCACAAATATGTGGAATTCCGTTATCATGGAAGGTATGGACTTCATTAACTAAATTTTATGTAAACGAGTTCAACTGAACACAGCATTTTCAGACACATAGATAGATATATATCTGAACAATCATGAAAATTTCAGAAAAAATACTATATTTTGGACACATGAGTGCTTAAAAATTTAAATCCTAAAACCGCCTCTGAGTCTTTCACTATCCAAACCTGATGTTACTTCCAGGTGCGGATTGGTGTTAAGGTCATCATTCAATTCATTCTTCGTGTAGTTCACATCACGAATATCTTCTGGAATTCCGTTCTCATCATGGAAGGTATGGAATTCAGTACCAAAATTTTCGATTTCTGTTTCAATGGCCTGAAATTCTTCTTCATCCCTGTTTACAACATATTCAGATTTCTCCATAGTGCTTTTGTCTTCATGTTCAAAATCTCCATTTTGGGAATTTCGAATCTGATACAGAAACCATATGCAAATAACTAGGATGAATATAAGCTTAAAAACTTCTTTGGCCTTAGCTATTTTAACTCTCTGGCTACTAACTGAAGTATAATTCATGCTTGACTTCGGAGAGAGCTGCTTTTGCCTAGGTAATTATCTAATGAGAGAAAGCCGATGCAAAAGTAGTTCCTTACACGAGGGAATACCAGACAAACTGACCTCTGCTAACTATTGTTTTATTTAAGATTGGAAGTTCGAGAGATACTAAGGTATAGTGCCTTTGGTTGTCTTGAAGTTGAATTATGAGAGAGAGTTTATGCATAAGTAATTCTTTATGCAAAAAAATGCTAGATAAACTGACCTTTGCTAACTACGTTTTATATAAGATTGGAACATTGAATGAAAGGTTCTTTTCAAGACCATATGTTGTTATTGAATAGAAAGCACACCAACAACGTGTGTTGCGTGATTCTAATTTGTTTTTTTTGTAGTTGACTGATTAACAATGACAAATAACTGAATGAAAATAAGCTAGCGTTTGATTGTAGATTTTGAAAATCTATCTTCAAATATCCTTTTGACTATGAAATTTGATCAAATTTTGAAAATTTGTTCTTCAAATATTTTTCAAATTTGACACTTGCATTCAGAAAACATCAATTTTTTTCTAAATAAAATGCATGTCCAAAAGGGACAATTTTATAAACTAAATTTTTTTAAGTTTCCTCTTTAAAATCTATGACCAAATGGGAGCTAGAGCAAGGAATTTTCAACTAAGCCTAAAAAATTGTTATATATATAAATAGAAGTGCTTAGGTAGGTGATATTTAAAATGCAAATCGGCTCAATTATAACATGATAAAGCAGTTGGCTCACACTTCCTGAACCTTTTAGTGAAGGAACTTTTTTTTAAAATATTTTGATTGGTCGAAATGTTTTGAAAAATATATTTTAATGAGGAAAATAATTTTCTATAACTAGAAAAACAAGTTTTATAAGTGATACTTCAATTTCACTGTCTCTTGCTCACCCATGCCTACCCCTTGACCATCCCACTATATATGACCTTCATAGTGTTTTGCTAGATTACATATAAATGTTAAAGGAAAAATGATCTTCTATAATCAGTTACAATTTGGACAGAACGACCATACAAAGTCTTCTCCTTGAAATATGGAAAATAGTGATGAACTTTTCACTAGGGTTGCACCTAATATATGTTTTCCGCACCAAATATTTACACCAAACCAAGTAATTTAACCTTAGTTGTTAATAATAAAGTAAAATATCCATTGCTTAATGTGTATGAAGTTATAGTTCTACTAAGCAAAGCATCAAAGGATTTCTTTTGTTGGGCTCTACATGAAAAGGCCCATATTTAGCACTTCATTGAATTGGGCCACAAATTCAAGGCCTAAGTTGGGCTTATTAATGGATTTGAATTGAAGATGGTACACTTGTAGCTAGGTGAGAAGATGAACACTAATATAAAAGCAAAAATATGGATTGAAAGTTTATAAAGATCTTATCGATGATCGTTGTTAAGATTTCAAGCTCTGAAAGCTCGAGGACATAACATGGACGGGAAGACCCTGTCCATGTTATGCCGGACCATGGGTCAAACGACTAGCAAATATGACCACAAATAATTCTTTTGTGTAGGTATGTAACGTTTGCACATTGAGCAACAATTAATAAAGCATCTTGGGTACTAATAATGGTTGTCTAACTCCACTAGTTCGATTAATTATGATTCATGTCGTATAACACTTGTTAAAAGGGAAACATTTTCTATTCAAAGTTTCTCTATTCCAAAAACTCGAACCAAAAGCTCTGATTCATCCATGCATTCCACCACCCAATAATTAGAGAGATCAACATCAAAGTTGTATTATTTGTTTGAAACTTTAAATTTAGAGGTTTAATGAAATTGGGAAATTATATAGGGGATTTAATTTGTGGCCTAGTCTATGAAAGCAAGTTGTTGAAGCATTAAAGAGAGAATAGGTTTAACAAGAACTTTGGGAGAACAAAGAAAATTTACTGAAAATGACATGTCTATCGGCCTTGACCACCAATAATATAATTCAGCTCCCTAAATATCTTTATTAATACATCTTTATAATTAATAGCTCTTTTTTCGGCTGAAGATTTGTCGTAAACAATCTTTCTATCTTTACAAGGTGTGGATAACGCTAATACACAACATTTTTCTCGTACTCCACCTATAGAAATACATTGAGTTGTTGTTGTTTGTAAACTTTATGTAATGAGGTTCAAAGAATAAGCGTCAACTTGCTTAATTTTCAACGTTAATTCAAGTATATAAATCTTTTTAATCTTTTTCTTTATCGAATCTACATGTTGGAAAACATCTTAAAATGTATTATTAGGCACAATAGTTAATATATACTTTCCCTTAAATAATATTAATATAGTGATTATTTTACTAATTTATCATTATCAATGTTACTTCAAAATTTTAAATTTGACTACTAAAACTCTATTGAGTTTAGGAAATATTAATTAATAATAGGGGTAAATTTTGTGATAAAAACTAATCTTCTAGTTAGCTAAAGTGAATATTTAAAAAAGAAAAAATTATTTAACAAGTAATGAAAGGGAACAATATCCCACTAATTAGAGATGATTAATAGTATATATTTCAATTATATCCCACTTAGAGATGATTAATAATTAATAGTTTATACTTCCATTATATCCCACTTAAAACTTTAAACCATGTCAATAAATATTTTATTTAACACAGAATTAATAGTATATATATATATTCCAACTTTGATTGTATAAATAATTTTTTGCAGCTTCACCCTGATGATGTAGTAGTATCTATATTCTAGTATCACCAAAAATAAATATATGTTAGGTTGATGATACTATTTTAGTATTACCAAATAAAAAAATATTTGTTATAAATATATGTTAGGTGATGACACTATTTTAGTATTACCAATTAAATAAATATTTGTTAGGTTGAATAACAAAACCTAGTATGCTTTTTAAAATGTTTTTTTAATCTAGTGCTCGGTATTTATATAGAATTCAATTAAATTTGAATTTGTGTATTATGAAACTTATTCTTAGGGGAGCGTTCCCAACATAATTTTTTTCATTTTCAGAACTCGAATTTGTGATTCTAATTAAAGAACGAAGCAATCTGAACTATCCAACCACATTATATACTTAGCTCCTCACTAAAGCAAGTCTCCAACATGAATTATTGGGATGTTAACATCAAGTGTCTTTCTTTAATTTCTTAACATTCATGAGGAAAGTGATTCTATCAATTTAATTTTAAAATGCTCTAATAATTGTACAATTGATTAATGTATAGGTACTTTTAGTACTTTAATGATTAATTAATTTAATAAATTAACCACTCAATTATCTAGATATTGAGCTGAGTTTATTAATTAATTGAATCTAATGCAACAACAAAGACACATTGTTTCTGAGTCTTTGGAGCTTAGTGAGCTAATTAAAATATCCTTTAAGACAACTAGAAGATATGTTCATTAAGTAAATTAATTGAAGAAGAAAACTTTTGCTTGGTTTTGTTGGACCTGATACGATGGAGTTGGAATTTTCACTAAAATATGAAGAAATAAACATTCGAAGAAGTTTATGAATTCAACACTCATTAATTATATATACAAAAAAAATATTATTTGAACGTTATATATCTGATATACGTAAGACAACTAGTAGTGACAGAGTCAAAAAATTTATTGAGGGGGTTTAAAATATAAATAAGTAGATACGAAAAAAAAGTCAAAGACGTTCAACACGAACAAAAAATAATATTTCTTCCTATAAATATATCAAAATAATTTTGACCATCTACATGCAGTCAATTACTGGGGAGTATTTTACTACGTTTGGTCTATCCACTAAAACAAAAAATTCAGATTCTTGATTTGGCCCATTTGTATTTTCCAGCAAAGTGTCAAATCAGACCAAAAAGAAAAGAGCAGAAGTAATAAAGAAAAAGAAATCACAATGAAAAAATGCAGCCAATTATATCATTCCTTTTTCCTTATTTGCTCCTTAATATTGAGTTATTTCTATTCGTAATAAATATTTGAGAATACGCATAGTTTTTTTAAAAAAAAATAATCAAAATTATCTAATATGAATATTTTAAAATTGAATATCTAAAAAAAGAATTATTGGCAAATAAAAGAGTCAGTGTATTAAGTAAAGTTTTTTCCAAATCTTTTCCCTATTAAATTTCTAGATTCTTTGCCGTCTTTGACGTTAGGCTGAATTTAATTGGTTTTTGCTGTGAATTAAAGTAGTTTTATTACTGATGGTACATATTGGTGAATATTCAAATAAAAATAGGCAATTTAATCTATATAATTGAATTGTTTATTTTTTTTTAAAAATAATCTAAACTAGTTCTAAGTAAAGTGAATTATATTAAGATATACAACATTTTTATCATCGTAAGGCAGAAGTAAGACAACATAACATCACTCTCTCAGACTTTATTTTGTAGAATTATATTAAGCATGTTATTATTATATTATTTTTTGCTCATTAAGATGATCAACAATTGAATAAAAACCTATAAATCTTTTTAATTCTACAACACCAAACAATTATTTGAACATTTTATTATTTCATTTAGGCACTTGATAAATTAAAAAGTGGATAATATATAAGAATATACATGGTTTAACTTTTGGAGAACATTAAGGTGCTCTTTTTTAAAACTCCAATTGTGTCTGATATCCACGTTTAATTAAATTTGAATTTGCATCGAGAAATTTCACATTGAGAGATAAAATGCTCCCTAACAAAAGCGACTTCATACACAACTCAAAGCTGAAACCTTTGGTTAAGGTTGTTAGTGATTTTATATTTTTACTAAAACATAGTTCTCGCTTCTTTTTTTTTTTTTTAAATAAATAAATAAGAGTCAATAACAAATATAATTTTAGTAATTAAATTGTGTATTTAAAAATGAAAAGTACTTTACACAACTTAATTATCACGTTACATTAATTAATTATTGCAACTACTTTTTTTAATATGACCTACATGAAATGCTTCTTTTAACACCCACTGACAAATAAACATTTACACCACCAAACAACATAAAACTTGAAGACATCCGTACTATGATGTGATTCGAACATTTCTTTAAAAAAAATCTTGATTTTTTTTTATTTTATTGTTTTCCACCTAATGTTAGAATTTATATTGGGGTTCGATGTAATTTGAATTCACGTATTATAGCTAGACGCAAGTTTCAATTTGATTTCTCCTCCGATTCAGCTTATATGATAATATTTGACTCAATATTATATTTAAAAATAAATAAAAAATTATTGTCTTGCATATGCCATGACATTTATCTGATTATAAAAGTATGACATTAGAACAAGTTTAAAATTAATTTACTTTTAAATATAAAAAAGTATTTTTTTAACGACTAATAAAAATGAAAAAGTGTCATATAAAATAAGATCGAGAAAAAAAAGTTTTCTTTCTTTCATGCTCCCTCATTAAAAAAAAAAGTAATTTGCACAATTTTGAGAAAAATATATTTGATTTAATTACTTACTTCAATCATTGAAATCCAAGCTTTGTCTTTTTTTTTAGGCACTTTAAATAGTTCTTGAAGCTGGAAGACAGCTCCTAGTAATATTATATGAAATAACTTCCAAATAATTGATGTTACAAAAAAAAAAAAACAATTAAAGAAGTTTCCACCACAATTTCACTCGTGATTAATGAGTTTTCCAATTAGGCAGGCAAAAAAAAAAAGTGTCCATAATTGTGTGGTTCTATATATGGGTAAAATTATTCACACTAAATAATTATAACAATTATAATAAGTTTCCATAATTAAATGATCAAATAAGGTGAGAATATGTGATATTTGGCCATTTTTAGTGAAAAATAAAGTGTATATGTCAAATACATCAGACATAAAAGTAAATTCAGGATTTATACATTATGAATTTGATAGAATTCTGAATTCAGTCACAATCATTACATGTATGAAATTTATCGTTAGTATTTATTTAGTTGATTTTGTAATTCATATACATGATCGAAATCAGAATTATTAAATTTACATTCTTTAATTTTATATCGACTCCGATCATAAATTTATGATTTTAATGTAAACGACCCATCTGATTATTAAGTGTGTGTTTTCCCATCCTTTTGTCACATCTTTTTATTTCTCTAACATCAACTAGGCAATGTCCTTTTCGTTAAAGAACATTTTGCACAAAAAATTAAAATACTTTCTTTATGGCATACAATATACATAAAGCGAAGAAAATCAAAGAGAGAAAAAAAATATAACATTATTTGCATTCTAATAATTTTTTTTGGATAATAACACTTTTGACCCTTCAATCATTAGTAATTATAATTTTAATCCTTATAATATATGTCAAACCTCGCAATTAATTGTACTGTGCATTTTTAGTTTCTTTGCTTATGAATATTCAGAATTTCTCTATAATATATGACTAAAAACATCGAACCTTTTTCATTTCAAGCATATCAAACCTTGCATTTAATTGCATTGTGCTCACTTTTTTGATTTTTTGCTTATGAATATTCACAATTTTACTATAACGGTTAACCGTTTCACAACTTATTTACTCATGTCTTATATGTTAAGTTTGTACAGTAATTTGATATTTGATAGTACTTATATAATTCTATAAATAATCAAGACATAATATATAAATGTATTTTTTAATTTAGCTTTACCTAATATTTATTCCCTTAAATTTTGAGTGTGCACAAATAAACACTCAAACTTATATAAAGTTGAATAATTAGAGACATACGTCCTTCTCTTTTAGCATCATATGTGGCAATTCGTGTGAGATACACTCGAACTGATTTGTTCAACATATTTTAAACATGAAGTGACCAATATATATAATTGAGGGATCAAAAGTACTATTACTCAACTATTTTTTTATATGTTTCGCAAAATAGAGATGAAAGAAGGTAGGAAGATACCCCAAAATTCTGGAGAACTTGCCACAATCTTGGACTGATTTAATTTAATCACTTTACAACCTTTTATTTAAAATAATAAAATAAAATATTATTGTACCCACTCACTATCATTGAAAGAGAGTGCAATAATAATTTGTTTTTTTTCCTCCCAAAAAAAAAATCAATATTATTTTTTAAAAAATATTTATTGTAACCTCTCACCTTCATTTTACAATCCTATATATATACCTCTTTAATCCTTTTTCTCTCTTCACAACCAAACAAACACATCTCTCTTCCTCTTCCCTTTCTCTCTCCCTCTCTCTTAGAGATCGTTCGATTTCACAGTCAGACAGACTTATATTATTATTTCTACAAACATAATCTTTTTTTCCACACTTAACCAGTCGATTTCACAGTCAGATAAATTTACATATAACAACATGGAAATTGAGCCAAGTGCACCTCAAATTGCGGGGAAAAAACTATGGAATATAGTGAGAATTATGTTCTACATGTTGAGGAAAGGCATGTTAAAGAGCAAACTCATGCAAATTACCCTTCAAGACATGTTAAAAAGAGGTAAAATCGTTGGTAAAGCGATAAGCAACCTTATGTTACATCCTCCACACTATTCATCGTCTTCATTTACGTGCAAATCAAACAACAACAACGACGTAGCAATGTCATTTATCACACGTCGTGAATACGAGTTTAGCTGCAGTAATAGTCCTAAATTTCCCCTGTATTTCGCCAATAATAAACGTAGGCGAAATCGTACGTATAAATCAGGGGAAATTGATGTTGTACAAAAAGTATTTGAAATTTTAAATACTACAAGTACAAGTTATGAAGCTGGTGGTACAACTTCTATTGCAGTTGCTTCACCTTTAGCATTACTTGGATTTGGAAAAAGTCCAAATAATGTGAGAAAATTAAGAGTTACTGATTCACCATTTCCAGTAAAAGATTCAGAGGAAAATTATAATTCACAAGTTGATAAAGATGCTGAAGAATTCATTAAGAAGTTTTATAAAGATTTAAAGCAACAAAAAAAGATAGCATCTCTTGAATCTCCATCTCCATATCATGTTTATGCTAGATGATTTTTTTTTTAAAAATTGTGTAATAAAATTAGTGAATTTTTTATTTCCTAAGTTTTTTTTTTTTTTTTTTTTTTGGGGGACTAGGAGTTCCATGACTACCTTCATTGACACACAAAGTCAAGTTTGTTTGCGTTTTTGGTACGGAACGCAGATTGAATATCAAATACCAGATGAGAAATAAAAGAAATCGAAATTATATTGCTTACGTTTTTTTTTTTTGACTTTTTCAAAGTCTTTTTTTTTTTGTGTTATGAAATTGAAGGTGGGACATTAGTTTGCTTGAAGAGGTGTATGTGGTTGATCCTATAATCCAAAAAAGGGAAACTCTTGTTTTTATATTATTTCTTTTGTTTCAATTTATTACGTCTTAATTAGCTTTTCTCTTTTAAGTAACTTTTTTGGAAAGAAAGTGTCATTTTTTTTATGTTTAATAAATTTGTAAATTCTACATTTTCATTTTATCGCTAATGACATTATCTATTCACGTTAAAGATTACAAGATTAGAAAGATAATTTTGTTATGTTATACATTTAATTTTGAATTAATAAAATTCAAAAGTTCTGTTCACTTTGCTAAACTTGCCCTAGTCAAACTAATAAAAAAAATGGTTCGTTACACTAAATTCTTGCTATGAGTGAGATTTGGAGAAGAATTGGACTATAAAAGTTTATTGTACACGATCTTACTCTATATATCTGCAAGAGACTATTTCCACTCGCTCGAATCTATAATCTCAGGAACACATAACAACAAATTTTATCAAATTTTATTAGTTACTACCCATCAAATTAATATATATATATATATATATATTGTGGAATTTTCTTTTTTGGGTTAGAAGTTGAAGGTGGGACATTAGTTTTGCTTAAAGAGATGTTTAATGCTTGAATTTTAACCCAACAAACGGCCAACTCTTTAATTTTCTTCTACAAATTAATTATGACATTGAACCTTTGGTTGGTATGGTGGATAGGGCTACACGTTGCTTCTTTTTTGGTGGGGGTGGGGATGGGGATGGGACACATGGCACGTGGCATTCTGAAAGCGGACATGTAAAATATATCGTTTGTTACATATCACGGTGAAGAGCTGTATAAAATATATCGTTTTTCACATATAAATAAATATGTAAAATATATTTCCTTTTGTATATAACTGAAAAATGAATACGTAAAATATATAGTTTTTCACATATCATTTAAAAGCTGACTTAAAATATACTCCTATCATTTTAGGCACATCACCTTAGGACGATCACTCCTTTCATTAAGAAAAGAGGGTTCTTAGCTTCTTTGTAGTTCAAATATTATTATTTTTTGGTCTAAATGATGAGCATTGTGGTAGTAAAATATTTTTTTTAAAAAATAGTTCTCTTAAACCTTTTCTTTTCTTAAAAGTTTTCATTTTACTTATATTATTCTTATTTATCATCAAGTCTTTTATTTGCATTAAAGTCCCGTTTAATCTATATTCACATCAAATAAAGTTTGTTAAAGAAAAAAAGTGATTTAATATAGGATTTTTTTAATTCTCGCACTACATAAAATCAAGTCTTTTCCGACAAAAGCAATTCGGCATACCAGCACACTATTTTTTCCAATAACCACAAATCAGTCAGAAATTTATTATTTTCAACTGTTATATGTTTATTTTTCCCCTCGTAAAAATATTTTATAATTAATAATATCATAACTCGAATCTCAAATCTTTGATTAAGGGTAAATGAATTATATCCATTTTTATCTTTAGCTTTTATATTTGTATTATTCTTGTTGGCCAAGTGAAAGATAACTTTTTGGAAAAAAATTAATTAAAAGAACCTATAAGAAGAAACTATATGTTTTGGAATTAATCATTATCTTTTTCTTTTTTTTTGGAAACTTTATTTATTTTTTTTCTCTGTTTTTTCCATTCGTAACGGTCTATTAATGATTAATTTGTGCCTATTGTGGTAGTCAATTTGAGTAGCTAGAAGGTCACCTGTCAAACATAGAAAAACAAAGACGTTATAATAATAATATTAATTATAGCATTTATGATGATTAATATACACTAAGCTTTTGAATAAGTCATAAGTTATAATATATGATGGATACGTTTTAGGTGTGAATTTCAATTAACAAATAGTTATTGGTGTTTTAAGAGAGAAATCGTTTCTATTTTAGCCAATTTTACATAAATTAATTATCTCATTAATTAGATATAAAGTGTCACATATAACTGTTAATTAAAATAATTTTTAACACTCTTTTAGTTTGTGGTTTAATCCTTGAATAAATGATCATTCAAGGTATATTTAAGAATTAGGTTGATGGCCATCAAATTAAAGATTATAATGAAACAATCTTTTTAATTATCTTTTATCAGATATTTCGATATTCGAGCTATATAAAAGAGTAGCTTTTGGTAGGAAAAGTTTTATTGTTAAAGTGAGATTTTCATTGCGAATCCAAATTTTACTCGATCTCGAAGTAGTTATAGGACAATGGATGGAAAAAAACATTAGGCCGGTGATATTTTTTTTACTTATTATTAAATCCTCTAAATAACATACAAATATTATAACATCCATAAACCTTGCATGACAATTAATTAATATAATATGTACTCCTTTTTTCTTTCACTTATAATAGTATGGTATTTTTGCAATAATTATCATATAGATTTAGAATATAAATAAAATTCAGAAAGTTTAAAGGAAGTGTGTGTATATATATATATATATATATATATATATATATATTTTTATATATATATTTTTTATTATATATTTTTTTAATTTATTTATTTTTGGTAAAATTATTATAAAGTGGAAAAATAAATACAAGGATTTTAGATAATATTATAAAAAAATACTTTACCAAATAAAATATCGATTTAATATATATATTCATGTTTGTGGGTAAGTAATCAGATAATAATGAAGATACCTTTATTTATGTGGTAAGTAGGATACCCTTTCTTAGTGGCTTATAGGTTGTAAAAAGAATCTATTTTTGGTCCTATATATGTACAACTTTTATTACAAAAAAAAATGGTTTGAAAGTCATCTTCTTGGTCAGTTGTTGGCTATTTTTTTTTTTTGTGAGTCCAGCTTGTCAACATACCCACACTAATAATTTGATGAGACATTAATGGTCGAGACAATGGTGAAGTTAAAATTTTCATTGAGAGATTAAAAATATTTTCATATAGATTGGAAAATGGTGATGAGTGATGATGCTTATATATGGACTTGGTCAATCATTCCTGCTAGAACTAGCTTTTGGGCGGTATTGAGTTGGTTCAATTGTCACATCTTTATTATATTGTATCAAAGCCATGGGGTTCATCTCTTTTTGAGCTTCCGACCCACGTTCCAGTTAGGCCTGAACTTGAAGAATGTGCTAGAATCCTACATCGATTGAGGAATGGATTGATAATGACACTTATATAGATTTGGATAATATCTGTACAATAAACATGGGGAAAAAAAAATCAAAAAAGAAATATTTGATATATAGGATGTATTCAACATGGAGGAAAATATTTTTCTAAAAATTACTTTTCACGTGGAAGTACAGTAAATTAAACAAGTTCAACAAGTAACATTTCATATTAATGGTGTCGTTTCTACCTATCAAAACACTTCATTTTTACTCTACCCACATAGTCCCCATTCCCATAACCCCACACCCCAACCTCCATCCTCAACCCTCCGTAATATTTATTTAGATTATATATAAATACTTGTGAGAAATTAATCCAAATTTAAGGCGAGTTCCATGAATCAATTGGTGAAAAGAGCATGAAAAACTTATATTGAATTTGAAAATTATTTGTTTTGTGTGTTAATTGGGTATTTGACATGTTCATAGTCATTCAATTAGTGAAAGGAACAAAAAATCATAATGAGGAGCAATTTTAGTTGAACATTAAGACTTAAATTCATCCACATAATGAGCAACCAATCAAAGAAAAAAAAAAGAAAGAATAAACCTATTTTTTAATATATGCTTTAGTAAAAAATTAAAGGTCCTTATTTTTGGGAAGAATTAACAAGCAAAAAGTGAAACACAATTACATCTTGTTTAAGATCTCAAGATTATCTTTTTAATTTTGTTATCTTTATACCTAGTCAAATTGGGACGGCAGTAATAACAACATAATGTAATCATACAGATAAAATCTAAAAAAAATATTTTGTATGCAAATTTTACTTTAATTTCATAAAGACAAAGAAACGTACTATATCTAAACACTCTCGACTCAAATAAAGTAATGTAATCAAACTAAAACACATAGATTAAAAAAGATAAAATACATATGCATGTCATGTTGAGCGATTGAACTCGTGTTGTGTATTTATTTTGTGTGCAATGAAGAATGTAGGATTAATAAATTTCTGACAAGAAAATGAGTTGCAAAAATTATAATTTATTTAAATGTCAGCCAACCAAATTTATATGTGGCTATGTGGCAATCATCAATTAATATTGAGTTGGAGGAAGGACCTTACTATTACTATTATTCACATTAAATGTGATATATATGGGGGAAAATTATGCGGATAAGTAAATATATACTAGTTAATTAGCTAATATAGTTATGATTTGAATTAATTTCGGCTTGCAACTTAATTTTAGCTATAATTATGTTATCTCGGATCTCCTCTCTCTTGCCCCTCTCCTCTTTTGTTCATATACAAATATAAATGATCAGATACAAGTTATACATACATATACAATTATATGACAGATATACAAATACAATTAACCTCTCTTCACTCTCTGCCCTCTCTCGCTCACCTCTCTCCTTCCTCTCCCAATTTCGCTCGCCGCTCTCCTTCCTCTCCCGATCTCGCTCGCCAAATATACAATATATATGTATACCAGTTACATATATACAATTATCTGATAGATATACATATATAGTTCGTCTCTCCACTCTCTACTCTCTCTCGCTCGCCTCTCTCCTCCCTCTCCTAATCTCGCTTGCCTCTCTCCTCCCTCTAACATGTAGCTACAAGTCGTAATTAACAAACTATAATTATGGAGCATAATTAAGTTATTTTTGAGTGGCTATAAGCGAAAATTTTCCATATATATATATCTGTCAATTTTAAATAATTCTGTAAAAAGAGAAAAATTATACATGCTGACTAGAGCTGTCAAAAAGGGCTTAGCCTACGGCCGGCCCAACCCAATTCATTATTGGGTAGGGTTGGGAAAGGATTTTTCAAGCCCATTTAAAGCTAGGGTCCATATAAGTCATTGACCCTTGAGGCTTGATCTGGGCTTGGTAATGGTCAGCCCATGGACGAAAACTATTTATTTAACGGTAACTTACAGAAATCCCACTAGTGTATCAACTAATTACTTAGATGCATGCTATGTTGTAATATTACGAGTCTTTTCATGTTTTGGTGCATTCAGATACATGGACTCAAAATTAGGTGTAATTTATTCTAGATACACTCTATCCGAGTGGAATTGCATGTATCTAGGATACATAGACAAATCTTTCACCCTCGCCTCCCTCCATCTTACTCGCCGCTCTCTTATCTTGCTCATGTATCTGGGATGCATCACACTAGATACATGTATCTCGCGTATCTAGTATCCTAGATATATGCTAAGCACATTAAAGTTTTTGCTAGTGTTATTGAAACAACACCATTGTTTGTATATTTGATTTGAAAATCTTCTTATTTTCTTGATATTATAAAATTTTAAGTTTGAAAAGAAAAAAATAAAAAAAAGAAAGAAGGGCTAGCCCGCCCTAGCCCGCGTTCCTTCTAGGATTGACTTGGTTGAGCATTTGCATACCCTTCCAAATTGAGGGTCATCCCGCCCTAATCCATCAAATTCCTTCGCCTGCGAGACTTGGGACGGGTGGGGCTGGGCTGACCCTTTTTGATAACGGTAATGCTGACAATGCATAAAACATGTTATTTATTGTTTTTTTTTTTTTCTGTTTTGATATTATATTATATGTATTATTGCTATAATTTTTTCTCCAATATATTTCAGCATGATCACTTCATTATTATATCTTTCATTTTTCCAATTCATACTTGTTTTTATTATATTTTACTTGAATCGAGAATTTATTAAAAATCATTTTTTCAACTTCACAATATAAGATCAGTAAGACTACATAAACACCACCTTCCAAAGATTTCATTTGTGAAACTTAAAGCTCATTTCTATACACAAACATTAATTGGTTATAACCTTAAAAAAGAGGAAGCAAATTTCTAAAAAGTGCATATAATTGAACTTGTAGCTTAGTTAGATTAATGATTGTTTATATGGAGTTCAGCCATCTTACGAATGTCCATTATCGTAGCATTTCTCAAAGGGAAGTTTAGCACTCTACGATAATTTTGAATTTTATTTTGTAGTTATCCCATTTCGACAGCAATTGCAGAAAACTTGTTTATAATATTCATAGACATACATATTAGTACTCAATTTCTTTGATTCGAATTTGATGAAATGAAATTACGTTTATTGATTCAACTAATTTAAATTCGTCATTAAAGAAATAAATCACTTTTTAACATATCAAAGATTTTTTTCATTTTAAAAATTCGAACACAAAACGTCTGAGAATAAACTTATTGTTAGCCAACATGCAAGTACATCGAAATTTCATTGATATACACACATTATATTATATGCCAACAAAATCCACCCACCCCCAACTAAAATAGCCATGTAAATTTATTGAGAACAACTTTATTTGAATACTGGACTAATGTTGTTGGATCAATAATGCAATGTTTTGCTTAAACAGAATATAAAGGAATTAATTAGTATAATTATTTATTTTTATTTTTATTTTTTTTGTAATATGTATCCACCGTACGAGTCGTGCAAATATTTAATCGTACGTGGGAATCCTACCTTTTCTTTTTAATTTATTTGTTTTAGGTGAAATTAAAATAATTGGAATAGCTAGTAGCATTTTCGGTCTCTCAATTATTTATAAATTTTAATTTTAATCTTTATTATATATGACTCAATATATTTAATCTTTAATTAGTTAAAATATACATTTTCAATCTTTATATTAAAAAAAGTTATATTTGGATATTTTTAGAAGTGTATAACCCTTAAAATGCAAATTAAACTAACAATAGAATACTTTTAAACTTAATCTACCATAAAAGTGATTAATGGTAAAACGATTAATCATTTTGGAATTTTTTTGAATATTCACAAGCAATGGTATAACTTATAAGAATGCATATTTTCAGTAATTGAGAGTTAAATTTACATAATTAAATATTACAAAAATTAAAATAAAATTTTGCAATAATTAAGAAACCAAAAATACGTACGATTAACCCAAAATAATTATATGATTAAGAGTTTGTTCTAGTTGGTTGCAGCATCTTCAAATTAATTACAAAAGATCTATTCAAATCAAATCAGGATATGTTCAACAAGATTTGTTCGAACCAAACCAAGATAAAAAAAATTATATTAATATAATCTTTCACTTAGATGTAAGACTCTCATTGTGGTACAAATGAAAACGCATGTTACACTATGAAAGATAGGACGGAATAAGTTGATACATTATTTATCTACTCAATAACCTTATACGAGTCGATAATAGAATTATCCATTGTTAATTCTTGAGAAATAGATGTTGGCTCTTGGCTCTTTAGAAGGTGAAGATCAAATTACACCTAGCTAGCTAGCTACAAAAATCATAACTATAGAGATTAGTGGTAGGTTGAGAAAAATAAAAAATTGTGGTTGTGAATTCTCTATGATTAATGAAGAGTCTTTCTCATGCATTTAAAGTTGGTGGCCTAGCTAGGTTTTCCTTCTATAATTCCACATATATACCTTTTAGTTCTATCTTCTTCAATTAAAAGTTTGATTGGCCTATTTGATGTTTATCCACTACTCTACATTTCCAACTCAACTTCTATGGTATACACATATATACTGAATAAGGACGGAGCTAAAGTTCTAATTATTGATTCGACGTAATTTAATAGCTTTGATTTTAAGTTCATTATCAAAAAATGGTTAATTTTCGATGGATGTCACATTGTAATTTAGCTCAACAATAGGAGGTTTCGAATTTCATTGCAAAATTTTCTTTTAAAAAATGATAATTTTTTGTTATTATATGTATTTGAGTTAAGAAAGTTACCCATAGTTTATTCAAAACTTACTAAGCATTTTATTTTCCTAATTTTCAACACTCATAAACTTAAAATTCTGAATATGTTTTGATACTAAACTTGAATTTCAAACATGTTATTATAGTTTAATTTTAGTGGTACTGGTTGCTTTGTATAGGTGTTATTTTATCTTTATATTTAACACTTTGTGATGTAATTGAATTTGATGAAGTTGACATGTGTCCATGCATACATGCACATCTCTATCATATTATGAACTCTTCATCTACTCATTGCTCATCCAATTGATTAGCCTACATTTCTACATCAAAGATTCATCATATACAAGTTGGATGTCATGATTTTTGAAAGTGATACTTCCTTTTAGGTTTTTGTTTCTCTAAAGTTGAGGTTTGGATTATCATAACAATATCAAAGATAATATTAGTCGTTAAGAAATGAATCTCAATTCTAACTCAAATCAATAATAATAAGATAATGAGGATTATCTAAAATTATATAAGAAAGCCAAATATTCACATCCTACCCATGATGTAGGAACTCAATATTTTGTACTCAGAGGCGAATCTAGGATTTAAAGTTAATAATTTTCCAGTGATTTCATTTTCTATGAAAGCTTTATCATATCATGTGCCTAAGAGTAATCGATCCATCATCAAGAGGGACCTAAAAAAACTTAAGCAAGTTCGATAATTTCTACCGTTGGATCAAGTGATTACTTAATTAATTATTGGGTTATGTTCTTCCCATTTAATAAATTTTTCAATATAAATACAGGATCAATGCGAAAGTCATTAATTTGCGGGAAATTCACTCCCACCATCTTACATCCACCCTTGCTCGCACATTCAGAATTGGACATCTTAAACATACAATGTAAGATAGGGACTCAATATCAGAAATCTCTAAAAAAAATGTGATAAATATGACTCTAATGCTAAGTAACTAACTATGAATACATCACACTCTTTAATTAGGGTGTGACTTTTCCCCAGACCTTACAAATATAAGATATTTTATGCGTCCAAGTTGGATCCCTTATGAAGCAAAATATATTGGACCTCGTTTTTTAATATTGTTACTTTTCTATGCTGTGTCTCATGAATCTTTTCGATACGGTCCGGATTGCTCTTTATTAAGAATAAGAAGATGCATATCCAAAATATTCAATATACAACTCTTTGCTTTCCAATTGATATATACCATAGATCTACGTGTGGCTATCTGAATCAAAGCACTATATTTCACTTTTTTAACCCAAAAAAAAAAAGTTAAAACAAAATAATGTGTTTTTCTCCTTGGACATTTACTAGTGCATGCTACCAATTAGTAACTTTAAAGCAGAGAATATTCTACGGACTACGTGCTTTTTTGGTTAAAAGAAAGGGAAAGTTACGGTTATATATTCGTTCGATTAACTAGTTTATCAATGTGATCAAAATATGCCTAATATATGTACACGGTCAATGTATATATTTTGCATATGCTTATAAAAATAGATACTATATGTATAACATATGTATATATATTTTTGTATAAAGTATATATAACCTAAACATTTTATTATACATATCAATAAACTAGTAGATCGAAATATTTAGAAAGTAATTATCCCTAAAAGAAACATGCAACTCAACTAACAAAAGAGTGTCCCTTTTTTTGGCATGGCCCCTCCATTATTGCCTACTAGAGCTTATTGATAAGTATAATACTTCATATATTTTTTTGGTTTAATATAATCATCCTGTGTATTTCAAAGCCTTTAAGTTGATTAATTCGGATATAGATTCTTTATAAAATAGCTGATCAAATTCATTATTTACTAATTTTCTTAGCCGTTATACCTAGATTATGCATTAATGATACACAATTATACATATATTATACATTCATCAACTAATTTTAGTTTAAACAATTGGATGACCGACTATTTAGGTAAATTCTTCATTTGGAATTCACATTGGATACGTTCATTATGAAGTAAATTAAAGCACTCTCTATCAAGAAGTTCTCCCTTTTAAGTGGTCAAACTCGAGATCTCTACTTAACCAATCATACAATACTGCTTATAAGCTTAACAAAATCACCTAGGTTTAGGCAATATTCTATATCTATGTTTTAAAACCTACTTAATTATATGTATCTAACACTATTATTTGTTCAAAACTCAATGATTTTTTTTTAATTTAAAATTCAAAATTTATAAACTTCTGTCAGCTCATCACACCCCTTGATGATAATTCTTTATTTTTTTGTTCAAAGTTTGCTTTGCTTTGATTAAACATAGGACCATTTTACTTTGGTGTCAAATATAGACAATGACAATATAATGAAAAAGTAAAAAAAGATAATGTTTATTGGTTATTTGTCGTACAAATTTGTAATTCTCCTTTATTTGGTTTAGTGCATTGTCGTCTTGCTCTTTAATTATTGTTTTTCTTTCTCCTTTTGCTTTTGAATTGACTTGTATTGTCGATAGTTTTTTCTTTTCGTGGTTATTTTAGATGCTCATATTATATTATTCACGCTTCAACTGTCAGGTTTTGACGTGTAGGAAGGTGTTATGTTCCTCCTTTTGCTTGATGAATTGACATGTATATAGTCAATAGTTTCTTCTTCTTTTTGATCCAGTTATTTTAAACGCCATATTATGTTATTCACGCTTCAATTGACAGATTTAGGCTTTTAAGTTGCTCCTTTTACTTTTGAATTGACATGTATCGTCAATAGTTTCTTCTTCTTACTATTTTAAACATCCATATTATATTATTCACGCTTCAGTTGACAAGTCTAGGCAGACAAAAATTGAAGATATTAAGTTTCTCCTTTTGCTTTTCACTTGATATGTATTGTCGAATGCCGATAGTTTTTTCTCTTTTTCTTCTTGATTCGGTTATTTTAGACCCCCATATTATATTATCCACGCTTCAGTTGGCAGGTCTAAGCGCATGAAGGTGTTAAGTTCCTACATAAGCTATTTAGAAATATGGCGTCTCTTTTTTATGATTTTGACAATTATCACCTAACTTTTGAAATAGCTTTAAGAATACGATTTATTTCTTAATTAACAACATGAATAAGTAATAAATATATGGAAGAAAGACATATCTTGCATTAATCAGTTTGGTATAAAAAAATTACACTACATAGTTCCACAATTTTTTTTTATATAGATAAATATTTACACATACAAACATGTTCTCACTACTACCCTAAAAGATTAATGAAAACGATATTTAAAAAAAATAATACTTATTAACTTAAAATCTGTAGTTTTTATTTTTTGTCAAGACTTTGGAGTTGTGAATCCATGAAACTGATTGGGCCCATATTTGGCTGGTGATATCTGCTTGATCCAACAATGAGGCCCAGCCCAACTAAAAACTGATTGGGTTGAAAATGTCTCACTCTGGTAACAAGGAAAAAAGAGTTTGGATCCATTAGCTTTTCCACGAGATAGGAGTAAGATATATCAACGGTATGTTATTATTATTTTTATGAGCTTTGTAGGTTTGTTGTGTAGTGTAAAGATCCCAAAATGAAACTATCAAGAGGAACAAGTAACAAATGTAATTGTATTATAGAAAAAAATAATCATAATTGACATAGTTTAGAGCATACTTTCGAATCATAATTACAATTTGCATATTTATGAGACATAACTATAATTTTGTATCATTGTATTCAATGACGGTGCTAAAATTTTCACTAAGGGAGTTCAAAATATGAAGAAGTAAACAGACAAACTAGTCGACAGGGGTTCAACATCTATTACACATACATAGAAAAATAATTTTAACCATTTATAAATAGCATAACTTTTTTCAAAAGGGTAGGGCTCCGAGCTTGTATCAAACGACTATCAACTTAACTGTTTGAGACATATATCAACGGTATCATTGCATACTATATCAACTGAAAATAATGTGAAAAAGCTATATCAACACATATTGCATAAGTACTAGTAGCTACATCTCATAATCGTTTTAAAACCATATCTACATTTCGTAAATACAACGTAAACATTTGTCACGTCGCATAATTCTTCCTCTATCTAATCCAAAATCAAGGCCCAATTAACTTGGGCTCAAACGACCCATTTATTTCCCGGGTCGGGGCTCCCAAATTTCTCACACGGTCCTACCTTAGTTGCCATATTTGCGACAACACCGAATCAACTCTGTTTCCTTCTTCCTCTTTTGCTAACAGAGATCTCCTAACTAACGATTCCATATTGAGAGAAACAGCAAAACTATACAATTTGCGATCTGAAAAAAGCAAAAATAAATTTTAAAAAATCTCGTTTCTCACTTTTTCATTATTCAATTTGGCTTCTTCGTTGTTGAATTTCTGCAGATTTTTTTGTTCTCAGAAAATTTTTAATTCTATGTAATATTGCATTTTGATGATTGATATATAGGTAGATATACACTGCTTCAGTTATTCCATCAATGGCTTCGTGGCTCAGAGCTGCTGAAGGTATGAGTTTTTTTTATTGTTGAATTTTTTTTATGTAAGTGACATTGTTTAGGCGGATCCAGAATGTTGAAATCGGTGAATGCAATATCGGTTTGTTAATTTTATTGATGAATTGATATATATATATGTGTGTGTGTGTGTGTGTGTGTTCTTAGCAGTAGATGCATGTGAGATCAGTGTTTATGGTGTCTATATATATATACATTTAAGATGATTTTGTAGAAATGTGATTACCTGGCATAGACTAGTGAGTGTATTTTAATTGGAAATTTAGTTTGCGTTTTTGTGTGTAGTCTATTAGAAATAGTCTCTCTAACTTGTCCCAAGGTAGGGTGTGCACTCTATACTCACCAGACACCACTTGTAGGATTACACTGTGTATGTTGTTGCTGTTGCTTGTAGTGTTGGTTTAAGGTGTTAATTTTCATTTTTGACAATAAAGTCGAAGTTAATTTTTTTTGTTGGGTGTACTCATGGGATACTTACTTGCCTTGCCACTTCTCACTAGCAACATGTAGTAGGTAAGTTTGTCCATCAAGGCTAAGGCTAGGACATATGGGTAGAAATCACCTAATGTTGTCTGTGTTGGGATTTGAACCTAAGACTTACTGGTTTTCAAGTCACTTTATTGACCACTAGGGAGGCACACCTTTAGTGAATGCAATATCTGCTTCAGACTCAGTAGCTGAGCTGGGATGCATGAAGTTTGAGTTTATTTAGTAGTTGGTGTTGAAATTGAATTATGAGATGTGGAATAGACAGCTTTGGCTATTTTAATGTGGGTAAAGGTCTAACTTTGCCCATATACATCCGGAAGTGCTCATTTTGTCCTCTATGTCACTTTCATACCCTTGTTGTTAACCCATTGTCTCATGTTTTTCATTACCTTTAATGGAGATCAAAATGAACGCTACATGTCCAAATTATTTGAGAAAAAAGGTCTAGATTTACCCCGCAACTTTCAACTACTCTTTAATATTATCCTTAGGTTGGAGCTTGCTTAGGGATCGAGGGAAAAATTGAGACCTTTTCCTGATGGCAGGGCAATGTTAAACGAAAAGTCCAACATGGGACAAAGTTGATCAGTTTCGTATAATAAAGAGGCAAAGTTTGACCCTTTCACCTTCTAATGTTGATAAATTATAAGTTGCTCACAAGTTTTCTTTTTTCTTTTAGTTTGATTTTGATAGATTTTACTGCATTGCAAGTTTGTTGATGTGCATGCTACTTGTAATTGTAAATGGAACTCGATGCTGTACAAAAAGCCTGTTTCCACTCACTACCAAAGATTGTTTTAAGTACATCCTGCTTTTATGGATTCTCAAAGTATTCCTACTTCCCATTTTACCAATCTGATAAGAAAAATGAGAAATTATATATTAACAACCAGCTTCCGCTAATAGAAATGTACCCTAATCAACATGGTAGATTTTTCCAGTTCTTGTATGATTTCCTAACAAGGTGAAATGTACTTTGTTGTATCAGATTTGTTTGAAGTTGTAGATAAGAGGGCAAAGAGTGTAGTCGGCGAAAATTCTGATGAACAGCCCAATGTTCGGAGTCCAGGTATAGCTTTTATAGTGTTGCTTCCTTTATTATAAAATTTTCAACCTCAAAATGCACCTTCTGGTTTCTGCTTTTGAACTGGTTTAAAGCCAGTTTGGATTGACTTATTTTAGGTGCTTTTAAGCACTGTTCTTGTGCTTGGATAAAATTAAAAAGTTCTTTTAAGCACTTGTTTTAAAGCCAAAACATAAGTTAGGATTTCTAACTTATGGCTTATAAGCTATGCTATAAGCCAATCCAAACAGGCCCTTTAGAAAATTCCTGTTTAAGAAATAAGAATTCTTGTAGTTAGCGTCAGAAACGACTCTCTTCTCATGGATCTTTAGCAACAGTCAGAGAAAGCAACAAGCTAGCCAAGGGATATCTCAATCAGATTTTGTCTTTGATAAAAATAATGCTACACTAACTGAAAACAGTAGGATACTGCAAGATGTACATTTTGGATTCTATTTGTGATCATGCTGATTGGAAAAGAAACGTGTTTATTTAAGCGTCTTCTAACTTTCCATTTTATTACATTATTATTTTTAAAGTAGCCTCTGCGGATGGTGAATACATCATCTTTTTGTTTTTTTCTTTGGCTTAGTTCCGAATGAAAAAGGATCTCAACCAAAAAGGTCAAGGAATAAAAAGAAGGTAGTGTGTTCATTCTCAGTACAATGCTATTTTATCTACTGACAGTTTTCAGAATATTAACAATGAGATTCTTTGCAGCCTCAAAAACGACTCTCTTCTAGTGAACTTTCAGAGCCAGTCAATTTTGAAAGGGAACAAACTAGCCAAGGGATGTCACAGTCAGATATTGCCTCTGATAAAGATAAAGCGATCGTACTTACTGAAGATAGTAGGACAAATCCAGGTAGTCCTAGCAGCAAAACTAGCACCGAAGATAAGCTAAAAGTTTCTGAAGATGGTGCGTCATTGGATGCTCCTATATCTGAAACAGCCTCTAACAATGAGTTAAATCATCATGCTGATCACATGGAAGCAGTAGAACCTGTTGATGTAAGAGTCGTGAGTTCAGAATCTACTGGTGAGCATACAAGTGGAAACACCCCAGATATTCCTGGAGAGACTCTTCTCTTACCTTCTGCAAAAGTGGTTGATACCGTGCAGGACAAGTCTCCCGTAGATTCCAGTCAAAACACAGTTCTTCTTGATGCAGGATCTCCTGTGAACTTTCAGCAGGAAAAATCTATATCTTTAACTGCAGATCAACCTGGTAAAATTGATAGGCAGATGACGGATGCTAAAACCAATGCTGAACCTGATTTAGACCAGAAGCAGCTGCCAGAACATAAAACTGTTAATCCAGGCGAGAAGCAGCTTCCAGAACGTAAAACTGTTAAGTCATCCATGAATGAGCAAGAGCAACTTGAAGAGGTAGAGTCTGTTTTCTAAGCTAACTTTTTGGTGTATTTCTAGGTCTTTTGATAAGTTCTTTTGACTACATTTATTTCTTCAGGCTCAGGGATTGCTTAAGAATGCAACTTCTACTGGTCAGTCAAAAGAAGCACGGTTAGCCCGTGTAAGAGTTCATTACTTCATGAGCCTCTGATTTAGAATGCTAGGGTGCTTTTGTTTGTGCATATTTTTTCGAAATGATGCAAAAAGGGAATTCAACAAACATATTCATTTAAGTTTTTCAAGAAGTTTCCCCAAAAAGTATTTCCAAAAAAAACTTTTTTCTTCAAGAAGCCGTTTCAGAGTGTTTTTCAAAGAAATAGCTGCTATTTAACTTAGAGAAATAGAAATTTAATCTGGCAACTAGCTTCTGAATTTACCTTCGGTTTGGTTTTTCTCACCAACTACTTGTAAAATGGTGCTGGATGTTAGTACATGTAAATGCAGTATTGTCTTGCCCTTCAATTTTTTTAATTTTATGAACCTTTGCGAACCCTTTTTTTTTTTGTGAATATGATTTGTTCAAAGACTTCATTTCAGTAATATTACTTTCTCAGTTCGACGTACGTATAATATTAATGTTGCAAAGATTAATGAGCATTAATATCATCAGTTGAAGGTCTCCTTTTCACTCAAAAGAAAAGAAAAGAGAAGGAGAGAGCAGTATTCCGTGTTAATTTGAGTTATGCTGTAAGATTGTCTTCTTAAGTGTCAATAGGTTAAAAATGTTACGAACATAAATAATCTCGTCGCATCTTAATTTACCTATCATGAGAGATGAAAAGTAGTTCAAATTCTTGTTATGGCTTTAAAAATAAAAAACTCCTGATATGGATAGTTGGGAGGCTACTTTGCTTGAGAAATTATGTGAACGGCGTAAATGGTTGAATAGATTCATTATCATGATCATAATATAATTAACATTTTTTCCTTTTTGATCTTTTGGTCATCTGCTGTGTAACAGGTTCTTGTTTTGCAGAAAGTTATATTCACAGATTATCGTACTTTAACTCAAATGTGCAGGTTTGTGCTGGACTTTCATCACGTCTTCAGGAGTATAAATCAGAAAATGCTCAGCTAGAGGAGCTTCTTGTAGCAGAGGTGAATATGGGCATTTGATTGGAGAGTTCCCGAGTTTCTAAAATAACCGCATTCAAGTCTTGATTATGTCATTTATTCTGATGTGACAGAGGGAATTGAGTAAATCTTGTGACGCTCGGATAAAGCAGCTTCAGAAAGATTTATTTGCAGCCAAAAAAGAGGTGTCGAGGGGGGAGTCCAGTATGGCCGAGGCTCTTGCTGCAAAGAATGCTGAAATTGAGGCTCTTGTTAGTTCTACGGATGCACTTAAGAAGCAAGCTGCACTCTCCGAAGGAAACCTGGCATCATTGCAGGTTCATTTCAAACTACCTATTATAGACTTGTACTGCCGCACTTGTGAAGTGACCTCTCGTTCTATCTGTTTTTATTTCTGGGATCATCTGCATCAGTTTGATTTATTGTTAGGACTTCACTTTAAATTCTGGTACTTGGAATTGTGTCTATTGGTGCTTTCCTTGGCCAATACAAGTGAAACTTCTATAGTTAAAAAGGACTTCCTGTGAGGACTTGAGCTATCAGCTCTTTTACCACTGTGTAGCAGGAAATCAATTATTTTAAATGGAAAGGAAGGCTGAGTTTTGTCTGCTTTTTTTCAGGCTAATATGGAGTCTTTAATGAGAAACAGGGAACTAACAGAGACAAGGATGATGCAAGTATGTGGATCTCTATTCACAACAACTTTTGGATATTACTTACTCTGTTTTGCTGCTACTGAACACCGTTATTACTATAGTTTTTTTGACCGGTGAGAAAATTTTATGTGCTCAGGCTTTAAGGGAGGAGCTGGGTGCTGCAGAGCGAAGATCAGAAGAAGAGCGTGCTGCTCATAATGCTACCAAAAAGGTTTATAACTGAAAACTTACTTGCTGAGCATTCTAAAAACGAAGTAGCTAAATATTTGTACTCAGATTTTGAAAAGTGATTTAAAGTCTTGAGCGAGCGACTACAAGTTTATATCCTGAAATCTGCAACAATTTATCACACTGTCTGTGGATCATTTTAGTCAAAATAGCAGAGAACTTCTCATTCCTCCCTAATATAGGATTTCAGCTTTAATCTGCATAGATGTGTTTCCAATGCCCCTCCCTTGCTCCCTCTCTGATTCTAAAATTGCATCCGCAGTGCCCCCTTTCTCAGAGTATCAGTATTATTCCTTTTCCCTTATGTTTAGGTTTCCATCACTACGTATGGTTTCTTTAGCCTTGGCATCTTATTACCTTGCTGTAGTTTCTACTTGTTGCTATTGCCTCTTTTCCACTGTTCGTTCAGCCGAGGGTCTATATGAAAAAACCCCTCTACCTTCTCAAAGGTAGGGGTAAGGTCAGCATACACTTTTTTTATTTATTTTGGAACTGGTAATGTTGTATTCCTCAGCATTAAGGATATGCTGGAGACCTTCAAAAGGGGATCAAAACAAACAAAAACAAAGAGAGAAAGGAAGAAACTACTTACAGAGAGCCTAACAGATCTACATGCTCTAATTCTTCTATATTTGTTTGTTTACAACAGAAGAACAAATATACAATACAGTTCCATTTAACTCTATGAATGGAATTGGACTTATCTTCAAAACGTCTGCTATTTCTCTCTCTCCACATTGTCTACCAGATGCAATGTGGAATGATTTTCCACCATCTCTTCTGGCTCTTGCTTCCACCTCTTCTAATCCAGCAGCTGAGTAGATCTGCAGTGTGCTCGGGCATGGTCCATTTTGTGTCTGTGAGAGTAAGAAATAAATTCCACAACTGAGCAGTGAATTTACAGTGCAAGAAAAGATGACTATTTGTTTGATTTATTTTCCCACAAAGTTGACATGTAGATGCTACAACTCTCCTCTTTTTCTTCAAAACCTCTTGTGTCAAGCAAACTTTTCTGACAACCAACCATGTGAAGAATTTTATTTTTGTTGGTGCGATGTTTTTCCAGACATTTTCCCATAAACGTTGTTTTTTCTGTTTTGTTGTATTTACTGTTCATAGACCCTTTTAACAGAGAAATTCCCATCCTTTTTGTGCTTCCATCTCATAGAATCTGGGGCTGAAGTAGTTCCCGTGAAGTCCCCTATTTCATGGAGTAGGTTGGCCACTCTGTCCACTTCCCAGTCATTCAAGAATCTCCTAAAAGATAGATCCCATCACTGTTCAGTCCAACACGCTTTGACAGTTGCTTCAGGGTTGTTACTGATGGTGAACAGGTCCAGAAAAATATCTTTCAGAGGGATCTGGGTGTTCCATGCTTCTTCCCAAAACTTTGTTTTTCTCCCATCTCCCACTTTAATTACCGTGTTCTCTTTTATCATTGGCCAAAGATCTCTGATTGTTCTCCATACACCAACCCTATAAGGTAAAGAACTTTCATTACTGCACCAAGGGTTGTTCTCACCATATTTGCACTTAATTACATCCTTCCATAAAACCTGTTTTCCATCATTATATCTCCAGAGCCATTTCATCAGAAGGCAATCATTTTGTTTCTTTGGGTTTCTGATACCCAAACCTCCCAAGTATCTATTGTTCAGTGTAGTATCCCATTTCACCAGGTTGTATCCATTGTTCTCCTTACAACCATGCCAAAGGAAATTCCTTCTAAGTTTGTCCAGTTTCTTCAAAACCTTCTTGGGAAGGGGGAACAAGGACATTCTTTTTCTGATGAAGTAAGATGTTGTATTATAAAGGCATCAAGGAGATGCAAACTACATACACAAAAACATGGTTAACTCCTGTGAACAAAAACACCTATTTAATCAGGGAGTTAACCACAAGCAAAAGAATGGTCGCTAAGCCATATTGAGGGAGCTAATGAAATCTAAGAAGGGTAATATATCATTAACAAGGGATAAGTTGCTCCAATGGAAGAGATTAATAAGGTAGAGAATCAAGGACTGATTTTATGAGAGTGAGCCTTCATCCTAGTGATAAGTATTGAGTCTTCCACCGTGTCAATCTTTTTCAGCCCTCTCTATTATGCCATCCCATATAACTATCTCTTAATGTTGGTAACCAAGAGGCATGCCCAAGTAAACTGTAGGCAGATGTTCCACTTTGCATCCTAGTATATCTGCCAAACTCTGGATGTTTAGCACCAGATCCCACACACTGGGTTTGTTGTTGTTGATGATGAAGGATAATGGAGATGTGCTGTTTGCAATTTAGTAATTCATTTCGTCTGTAATAATAGGCTTTTATGGAAAGGGAGGTAGAGCTGGAGCACCGAGCTTTAGAGGCATCCACAGCCTTGGCTAGGGCGCAGGTATTCTCCATCTTCAAGTATAATCTTTTATGCTGTTACATCATGAATTGCAATAAAGTACACATTTATGATCCTTCGGTTTTTTCATGCTATTGCTTTTGTAACAGTGGGATTTAGCTGTTTCCTTCCACATATAATGACAAGCCAGCATGGTATTAGCCTGAATAGAATAAAGATGTGAACTTTCGCTGAAAAGTTCTAGTGTTCTTGTAAAGCATTGCTTGGGTTATGATGCAGTATCCTGCTCTTTGATAGTTTGTTTTTTCTAGGGAGTGAATTTATGGTAGTGATAAGTTGATAATAAGAGGTTGACTTTGACCTGACTCTAAGAGCTAAAATTGTGGCATGACATATTGTCTACATTGTAATTGATAGTAATAATTTATTGTAGCCATTTCTAAGTTACCCATCGTTAACACATTGTCATCAATTATGAAAAGAAGAGGGATTACTTTTACTTTCAATTTTTTTCCCAACAGCTTGACTTTGGTCCATACTACCACTTCAGTCATCGCGCTTAAGTGGGCTAGGTTTTAGTACTTGTCATTTGGTCTTAAGCAGGAATCTCAAAGAACTGAAGCAATTAGCTTCTCTTTAATTATACCTGTGTACCTAGCAATTGGTTTATTGTTTGTACTGACTACTTGTACATCATAAGTTCCTTTCATTTGGCAGCACATAATCTCATTATTATTGCATGAATGATTGTTATTATTCAATGAAATAAAGATGTCTTAAAATTTTTGTATGATTATTGACACTAGAGAACAGCTGATGAAAGGACTGCCAAGGCAACAGAGTTTGAGCAGAAGGTGGCACTGCTTGAGGTAAATAATATTTTTTTGGATGTCATCCTTTAGGTGACTCTTTCCTTGTCAAAAAAGAAAATCCTTTATGTGGCTCTTTGGCTTAATTGGAAATGATGACACCTAAAAGAATAATGAAAGGATTTCTTCAGCACTTCTCAACTTATCCAAGGGTGTCTGAATCTGGCAGGTTGAATGTGCAACTCTAAATCAAGAACTGCAAGACATGGAAGCTCGTACTCGTCGTGGACAAAAGAAGTCCTCGGAAGAGGCAAATCAAGTGCTTCAGGTTCTATAATTGTCATTAACCTGAATGCATTTTGAAGTAACATGAGAGAACCAGGAATTTGAAGATACAAGTAAACGTAAAATTGTTGGTGGCTGCAAGACACTTGAGTTAGAAAAAGATATACAAAGAGAGAAATTCTCATCTTACTAAGTGAATTATTATACTCCTGATATTGAAGTTACAACTCATGCTAAATTAGGTGTTTTCATGCCTATTTTACATATTATGCCTGGAGAACTGTCTTGGAATCTTGTGAATATGAAATTTACAATTCTTAACTTAGTCAAGGGACCTTGTGTTTGACATTATCAGCCATGCTTGCTGCAGTTAAAAAGTTTACACTTGAGTTAGAAAAAGATTACAAAGAGAGAAATTCTCATCTTACTAAGTAAATTGTTATGATCTGATATTGAAGTTGTAACTCATGCAAAATTATGTGTTTTCATGCCTATTGTACATATTATGCCTGGAGAACTGTCTTGGAATGTCGTAAATATGAAACTTACAATTCTCAACTAAGACGAGGGACCTTGTTTTTGACATTATCAGTCATGTGTGCTGCAGTTAAAAAGTTTACACATGCAACTGGATCATTGACATACATAGATGTTTCCATCAATTCACATAATCCTTTGTTCAGTTGCAACCTGAGACTGTTTGAAACTGAATCATCACAGTAGGCTAGATAAAACAGACACCCTCCAGATGTCTGTTTTAACTTCATTTTCTGAACATGCAGGTGCAGGCATGGCAAGAAGAAGTGGAGCGTGCGCGCCAAGGTCAGAGGGAGGCTGAAAGCAAGCTTGCTTCTTTGGAGGCAAGTTTATTGCTCTATAGTTTGGCTCAAACACTAACTAGTGTGTGCTAATATTGTACTTGTTCGTTTTTTATCGTAAATATAATGATCTTTTGCTCTAAGTATCAGCCTTAATGATGATCATTAATGGGTAATTTTTCTATTGACTGTAGGCTGAAATGCAAAAGTTAAGAGTTGAAACAGCTGCCATGAAAAGGGATGCTGAACATTACTCTCGCTCGGTAAACTCTTGCTTTTGCCCTTACCAAAAATATTTGGGGCTTCCTGATCTTCCACACAGTTCATCTTCTACTTAGTTTAACCTCGGGTATTCAACTTTTAAGTGGGCATCAACTTATTCAGGTAGATACAGATAGATCACCGTCAGTTTTGGCTCCAATAGTACCCTTCACTTAGCTTAATTTAGTAGTCCTGATATTTATCTGTCTCAAAAGCTAGATATATAAAGTAAACTTTAATAGCGTACTTGGTTATATATTTGGATGTCCCAAAAATAAAATAAAAATTGAGGTTCCAATACTCAATTCAAAATTTACGAAGTGAATAGAGTTCGCATATTTTTGTGGTGTAGTAGTAAATTAAGCCATGCCAAAGTTGGTGATGAATAGCATGATCAAAATACTCACGCAAGTTGTTTGAAAGCTAGGTTGCTTGGACCTTCCGAAAATTCTGCCGCACTCTTGTCGGATCGTCTAAAAATGCATAGCTTTTGGAGGACCCGACACATCCGACAATATTTTTGAAGAGTCTGAGCAACGTAGCTTGAAAGATTTATGGGGGTGTTAAGGTGTTTCTTTGAGTATTATGAAGTGTATAGAGTGTTAGATTCCACATAAGTTAAGTGCATAGTTTCTAGTCTCATTACATAGTTTTGGAGAATTCTTGCCACTTGCGCCAACTTTAGAGTTGAGTTATGCCGTAGGTTCATTATCTTAACATGGTATCAAGGCCACAACTATCCCTAAAATAAGTTGTGTTATGTTTGGTCATCCATGCTATGTTACTCCACGCTCCAAATATCTAGTTCAGGCGTGTAGCGGATGTTATGGTGCCACATTGGGTTAGTGTATTAGTAGTGGTATTCTTGTATGGCCCTTGAAAGTCTTCATAACATGAGATAAATTTTGGCATGTAGTTAGACCCAAGGCCATTTTCTTGATATTCCATGTTAAATTGTATGATTACTTTATCTAAAGTTTAAGCTGTTAAAGAGGATATATTTGATTATGTCTTAACACTCTCCTCATTTGCTGTCATGATCCCTTTTTTTACTCTTGATTTAAGCATGTGATTTATTTTGATAATGGGTTGTAAATTGTAATGAGATTGAACCTGGGACCTCTGTCTACTTTGATATCATATGAAGAAACTAGACTTTGTGCCTAACACAATTCCAAAAGGTAGCTCATGTAACAAGGATTGACCAAGACCATATAAGTAGATTATAAACGATCTTACATACCCCTAAGGCTGGATATCTCTAAGGGAGTAAAATGTGGGTGGTCCAACATTGGTTAGCCCAATATTAGAGATGGTATGGCTTTGGTACAATGTTAAGGAAATGGACCTTCGCCCTAAACTCATTCTCAAAAGCTGGCTCAAGTGATAAGAATTGCCCAAAGATCATATAAGGATTAAGGAGTTTACAACTCGTACAGTCAAACTAATGGTATTCTATCAGGAGATCACAGATTTTCTCTGCCATTTAAAGTGTCTATCCTAAATGAATTTCCTGTGAGCTCTTTCTTTCAGGTATGAATAGTTCTTTTTTCCCTCAACAATTTGAGTATTGTATGTTGCACAATTGTTCTTGTGCTTTGGTAGCTCAAAAGGTGCATCACAGTAGTGTATTTCAATACATGGTATTCCTTGCCTACCCAAAAGAGGGTGAGAAGCTCAGATCTGAAACTCACCTTGATCTACCGAAACAACATAGGGAAAGAGATTTGCCAAACCAATGTTGTGATAAAACTTGAATTCTTGTCAAGGGGCCTTAGTGGATACTTACTCCACTGTGATTTTGATGGACTTCTACTCCTATTCCCTCTTACTTTGATCCCATATTGCAACAGGAATCTGCTGAAGGGGGAAAACATCTTCTTGTGTTTGCAAATGTTTTTCTGCTTTAGATTAAATGAGGGATGGATCCTTTCTTGATGAATATATATGCACTAATTTGGTTATGGGAATAAAATTTCTACATTTTATTGCAATTTATAGCATTTTTAAGTCGCATAGTCTACATTAACTTTTGGTGCTTGATAAATTTTGAGACTTAGTCATTTCAACTTAGTTGTAGATTGAGGTAGGTTTGGGGTAGTGTAAATATGGTACGTGAATTATACTCGGAGCCCGTTTGGATTGGCCGAAAAAAATAGCTTTTAAAAAGTAACTTTTTAAAGTCAAAAAATAAAAGTAGGGAGAGTCCTACTTTTGGTTTTTTTAACTTTTTAAGTCATTTTAAGTTTTTTTCAACTTTGTCTTAACACTCCCAAAAGCTAAAAATGACTTAAAAGTAGGTTTAACCAACTTTTAAGCCATTCCAAACAGGCTCTAGTCTTAGAACACAGAAATGTAAGAAGAGATATTGTCACAGGTGGCAAGATATTTATCACTAGGCCATTCACACAGTATCTTTTTCTATTACAAACTTCGAATTAGCAACATGATGTTACTTTAAGAGAGCGCTTTCCTTGAGCAAAGGCAGCACAGAAGCTACGAAGTTTTTGGTGCCCATCCCTGCTTTTTAGTCTTATATATGTCAATGATTGAGCAATAATCTAAAAATAATTGTGTCATACCTTTTATGTTCTTTTTTCCATATATGGTAAATCGTCAAGGCTGTGCTTTTAGGTATTAACACGTGAATGTGATGGAATTTTCGTTCTTGCTTGTTATCTCTCTTCTTTTGTGCTTTGTATGACTTTGACCCATTTGCATATCCTCATTTATCAATCTTTAAATACATATTGATATTGCAATCTGTTGCTGCTGGTAATAGGAACATGTGGAACTTGAAAAGCGGTATCGTGAATTAACTGATCTATTGGTAAGTAAGATTAAACTAATTCATGTATGCTCTATATAGTTCCCATTATTTACTGTTGGTAACTTAATAAGCTGTATTTCTTGCCTGCGAGTTCAGTATTACAAGCAAACACAGCTTGAAGCCATGGCCAGTGAAAAAGCTGCGGCTGCGTTTCAGTTGGAGAAGGAAGCAAAGCGTCTTCAGGAAGTACAGGTTTGTGCTTTAGTTTATAAGTATTTTGGCATTGCATTACATTCTACTCCTTGTATTTACAATTGCAGTTTGATAAAGTGGGTTAAGTTACTTAAGAATTTCTCATACAACAGTTAGAAGCTGAAAGAAACAGATCTTCTCGTCGAGCATCATCCTCGTGGGAGGAAGACACTGACATCAAAGCACTTGAGTATGTTACTATTAAGAATTTACTTTATGCTTTTGGGAGACTTTTGAATCTCTGCCTTTATTATTAGACCTTGATTCCCGTTATACTTTGGCCAGTCCTGTCCATTAGGAAAATGTGAAATTGGTTCATTAAAATTATTTCTTGAACTTTCTTTTCCAGCTCAGCCTTTCTTTTTTAAAGTGCAAAGAAAGTTGAAGAAATTGGCATCTCCTGCCTGGTTAAATGAAAGAGTGAATGGAGGAACAATGTGGTTGCAAAGAATATATTAATTGTTTGGTGCGATCTTAATTTTTCAATGAATAAGAAAGAACTTGTTTCAAATAAATATGCCAAAATTGGCACAGTGGGAGGATCCCAGTATCCAGTGGAATTGTCGAGGTGGGTTAGTTGATCAGACACACTGCTAAAAATAAAAAAGAATTCCAAGTTTATTGCCATCATTAACTTAAAATGAAGGACAACTGTAACTATCTTGTTATATATAAAAAAAGTTATGTTACAATAATGTGAATTCATTTGCTTCAAAGTCTAATTTGATCAGTAACCAAACAAGTAAAAAGTAATTCATTTGCATCAAAATTACTCCCTCTATCCCTATTTATGTGGCACAATTGGAATTTTGAGATTTAAACTTCTAAACTTTGACCATGAATTCAGACATAGAAGCTTTAAGTTTTTGAAATAAAAGTTATATATTTGAAACTACGTTAAAAGTACTATAAATCACAATAATTAACAACTTAAAATATTTGAAAGGCATATAAAGAAAAACTTGGTTAACTCTCGAAATTCCAGTCGTGCCACACAAATTTGGGATGGAGGGAATCAGTTTATAAGCCGTTGTAACACGTGATCAGAATTCATTAGGCTGTTCAGTGAGCCTTCAAAGTTTTATTTATCGGAAAATAAAGGAAGCCTCCCAGTTTTCAAGTTCCTCTGAGCATGACGTGCTTTTCTGAAACAATTTAACATTACAGGCCTCTCCCTTTACATCACCGACACATGACTAGGGCGACGATACAGGTAAGCTCTTTCCTATTTTTCCATATCCACATCCACATCCTCACACTAGGGGGTAAAAAGAAGCATGAAAAAAAAAGAGTACAAGTTTTGTACTTAACTGGAAAGAGAGCCATATATTTGTACTATTTTTGCATATGACTTAAACTTTGCTGTGCAGTTACAGAAGGCCGCGAAGCTTCTGGATTCCGGGGCTGTCAGGGCAACACGATTTCTCTGGCGATATCCAACTGCTCGAGTTGTCTTGCTTTTTTATCTGGTTAGAACAGATCATTTACTCTGGAAAAACCTTAGTGTCTGTTGAATGTTTAAAGTGAATTGATGTAAAATTGTACCTTCTATTTAATGAGGTATATGGTACTGTTGACAGGTGTTTGTCCATTTGTTCTTGATGTATCTCTTGCATCGCCTTCAGGTATGATTTTTTGAGCTTCCGCCCAAGTTTGGTAATTGAGTGTCTAGCTAATGAGGCTCCATGATGCATAGTTTCTGTGGATGATTTTTTGTTTCTTTTTGATAAAGGATTTCTGTGGATGATATTATGTTAATTGATGAAACTTAGCTGATTGAAGGTGTTAAAAAAGAATAAGATAGGCCTCATGATTACATGGAAGGAAGTTTTATTAAAATATTTAGAATCTCTCAAAATCCATACAGACATAGCAAATAATAGAACTCAATAATAGCAAAAAAGTTCATATATGTGATCCCTACTAGTTGGAATTTAGGCTTAGTTGGATTTACAATCACGTCTAGTGTGTTTTTTTGGAAGTTTTTTGAGTTTGTCCAGATATTCTTTTGTCACTAAAACGTTCAGGTTACCTCTACATTTTGAGAACCACAGTTTTGAAACGAGACTGGCCTAAATGGAGCGAAATGGATATAAAGTTTTCATATAGTCGACCCCAGAGCTGCTTGGGATTGAGGTGTAGTTGTTGGTATTGTATGACTATGACACATCTCTTAATCCACTTCTCTTACCATTTACTTTGTCATAACACTGATAGAGTCTGCACCTTTGTTTTCCATTTGTAACATATGTAAAAAAGGTATACGTCAATAAAGCTTTTCCTGTCCCGTGAATTTTAGACTGTTTTGAAATTGTACATAAAATATCTTTATTTGTGGGATGATGTTCTGTATTCTCATATAGGCACAAGTGCATGTACGTTCGGATGCCCATTTTATGTTTTACTGATTTTTAGAATTCATGTAGTCCATAAATAAATATCTCAGCAGAGAGACACCAGCTCTAGTATTTATTATTTTCAATGATAGTGTAAAGACATTGAAACAAATAATGATCTAATTATGTTTTATTTTATCGCTTCTGTGACATTGCAGGAACAAGCTGATACTTTTGCATCCAAAGAAGTTGCAATATCAATGGGGCTCGTCAACCAAACCTTACCATGAGCCTTCCTGCTAGAGGACCATTCAGGTTCTCTCTTATCTGCTGAGTTGCTCGATAAAGCAATCTCATTTAAGCACCCGTAGTATTGCAGAATCACAAAATGTTTGAACAGGAATATTGCATTTGGTTTGCTTTCAGCGCAATTTGGAAGATAGTATGATTTATACTGTAACTGCTGTCTGATGAGTCCATCAAAAAAACAACTTGAACATCAACAAAGTCTAGGCAGATTTCAACTGATTCTTCTCCAGTAACTGAATGTCAACATGTTACGACGAATCAGAAAATGGAAAGAAACTGTAAGTAGGAGCTGGAACTGACGGGGAGATTATCGAGTAAATACAAACACGCTCATTCTTTCTTTTTTTTTGGTTTGGGTGGGGGGTGGGGGGGGGGGGGGGGATTTGGGAAGCAACAAACTCAACATATCTGACAAAAATGATTACTCCATTGATTGGAATTGTGTGTACATGAACACTTGGTGTAAGCTATCAAATACTTAATCCAGAGATTGTCTTTTAACTTGTAAGGGAAATGATTTCAGTAATTGCTATGAATGTATATACTATATACATAGTAGGCGTTTGGCCATGCGATACCATATCACAATATGGTGTTGTGAGATGGAATCAGCGTTTGGACATGCGATTTTATGCTGATTCCATATCATGAGAGGTGATACCATATTTTCCAAAAATCATGATATGGAATTATATGGTGATTCTATATCATGATTTGAGATATTTTAATACAATAATTGATCCATGAGTTTATATTTGTTAAAACAATCCCACATTTATATCTACTAACCATTTGTTTCATAAGTAAATAAAATTTATAATCACATCATTACTTTTTAAAATTTATTAATCTCACCAATATAGAATTTATTATTACTTTAAATTTGGTGAATATAAATGATAAAGTAGAAATTCATTTGGTGAATATAAATAAGAACGAAGGGAGTAATACTTTTTTGATTTTCCATAATAAAAAAAAAGGTCTTAATCTTATGACTAAGCATATAATATTGATAAAAGACAATTTTCATTGGTGGTGCCGCACTTTCTTAATCTTAGTATTCGCAAAATGTTCGTTCACATGACTGAAGAATATCAAGTCCAATGGATTGAGGACTTGGGAAAAATTTGAACAATTAGTTATTAATATTTAGTCAAGCTAGTTATAATTTTTTTGATTAAATTTTATTAGAAGTGTTTTTTACTCAAACTTGTGGTAACTTTTTAAAATTTCGTTATTCTATAATATTTAACTATTGATTTTTCTAGTAAATAGTTAGAAGTCAGTGATGTTTGTTAATTTTATCTTAGTGTATTTAACTTCTAAGTTAATATTTACTCACTAATGTATGTTTTTTTTCTACTTTATAGGTTCTACTTTATAGGTTATTTGTAACCCGTTTGGCCATAGATTTCCCAAATAATATTTGGGAAATTTTTTGGCAAATAGTGTTTGTCCATACAATTTGCCATTATTTGGCAAATATTTTTGGCAAATATCCCAAATTCCCAAATACTAGTTTTTTCTAGTATTTGGGCCAAATCTCATTATTTGGGATCTTGTGAAAATTGAAATGTTACCCCAAATTTTTATCTTTTACAAAAACACCCTCTATAGTAGTTGCTTGTGTCATATTACATAATTTTTCACGTGAACACCAAAGTAGTGATAAAATATTCAGTGAATATTAAATGATGATATGGTTGTTGATGAAAATGATGAACAATCGGCTCAGGGTAACAAAGTCATGTGATTTGTCTACTTCACGATGTATGGAATGTTGCTTGTTGCACTCACTCCAAACTACCACATTGCTCTAGTGTCATGGACACTATTTGTTATTGTTGCAATGAAAATTCAATTGACTTGTAATACAAACTTATGGTTAGTTTTGATAATTTTTAAAACTTATGGGTATAAATCATATTTTTCTAAAAAAGTGAAATATATTTCCCAAATACTATGGCCAAACACATGGTGAAATTTCACCCAAATTTTCACCAAAATAATATTTGCCAAGAATATTTAGAAATCTATGGCCAAACGCTAGCTAAGAGTAGTTGAGAGATATGAGCATATCAAGTACAATTTATGTTCAATTTTTTTTATTAAATTAAAGTTAGATGAAACAATTACTTAAGTGGAGAACAAATAACTTTGTAATAATTTATTATGCGATTGTATAATTTTTTGTTTATTTGATAAGATTGAATAAACAATTGGGGCTATTTTAATAGTTTTACAACTTATGGATTTTTATGTTTATGAGAAAATATATAACACAAAAATTCCATATCGCATGTCCAAACAAACCTTCAATTTCATCTCATGATTCCATATCATGATACTATATCATGATTCCATATCATGATACCATATCGCATGGCCAAACGGGCTCTTAGTAATTTTGTGGAAGGGTATATTCTTTAATAACTATGATTACAGTTTTTTTCATTCTAAAAGTTTTTACCTTTTTTATTATTAGGAAAGGTGTGCTTGTGGTTTATATAGGATTCTCATTAGATGAATTCTACTGCAGAAGTCCACAATAATCTCTTCATGACAGAAGAACTTATTAATTAGAGATTTCGGGTTCGAGTCATGAATACACCTCTTTGGTAAAAAGTGTTTTACTTCCAAAGTGGAACTTTCTTGCAAGAAATTAGTCGGGTTTTAAAGTAGATATTGGACAAGTTCAATAACAGGAAAAGAGGAACTCAGCAAGACTTCTTTTCATGGAGAGATTGGAATGTATTCAGACCTTACGGCTTACCTTGTGAGGTAGAGAGATTGTTGAGGAAAGGAATAGCAATCAGAGGATGAATTCTTATGTGGTCCAAGGAAATGAAATACACAAACCTTTCCAATAGAGCATCGAGGAAAAAAAACATATTCAATCGGACGATGAATTCTTACATGGTCCAAGGAATTCAAATACATAAACCTTTCCAATAGAGCATCGAGAAAAAAGGAATATTCAATCGGACGATGAATTCTTATGTGGTCCAAAAGGAAATCAAATACACAAACCTTTCCACTATATCTTGTGTGAGGTAGAGAGACTATTTTCAACAGTCGTTCGGCCCAAGAAAAAGCATTTTCAGAAACAGATTTGACAAGAGCTCCCAAAGATTGTAAAAAACTAATACAAAACAAAACAAAATATTTACAACATTTTTCACAATCAGAAAATTTACACCACCTTTTCTGCCTTTCCTCTAATTGCTAAATATTCAATTTTAGCTTTTCTAAGGCTATCCACAATATTACTAATGCTCATTCTGTCTTCAGGACAATCTTTCAGACATTCCAATCCCAAACAAAAGATAGATGACACAAACTGTTGTACTACTTCAGAGAACTGTTCAACATCTCTAATCAAATCAGAATCCAGAACTTCCATTAAAGATTTTCTACGTAAGCTTTCGCCCACGAAACATTTCAAGTTCATTGTTTCCCCGAACATATCATCAGTTGGTTTTTTTCCTGTAAACATTTCCAACAATATAATGCCATAGCTGTGTAGATATCTCCACTTGTTGAAACTATCCCATGAGTTCCATACTCTGCAATGACATTACAATTTAAGAAAAATATATAGCATAAGATCTAGTTTATATTACACTCCCCGTGTTTCAATTTGTTTGTCTGGTTTTGACTTGACATGGATTTCAATTAAGAAAGTGAAGAAAACCTTAGAATGTATCAAAATATCTTTTAATCTTGTGATCTTAAACATGTTTTGTGGTCTTATGAGACGGACTAAAAGGAAAATACGACAAACAAATTATAATAGAGGGAGTACTAGAAATAAATGTATATCTAAACACATTATAAATTACACTATGGAAATTGTCCAAGTATTCCCTATGCAAAACCTCTATATCCAAACAAGTCAAACTAATTGCTTGGTCCTCCTTGTGCAAGAAAAATTAAGCTATATACTAATGGTAGTGTGAAGATCCAAACCGGAGATGCTGTTTTCGGAAAAACTTTAAGAGATGAATGAAGAAAGTGGATAAACGTGTAGATTTTCTGGCGAATAAAGGTCATAGACATGAAAAGAATTTGGTAATATGGGGATATGTGATCAATGAAATGGAGTTCTTGCTCCTGACAGATTCAAGCAATGTAGCTTATGAATGATTTTTGCTAGTTAGTATGTTTCAAAGTACCAAAAAAATGATTTACTACTAAAGACAGCAGAATAAGAAGGATTTGGATTTAGTTTCACCTGGTGCCATATAACCAATGGTGGCTAGTGTCTTGGTTTGAGCCATATGCATGTCTTGCTCAAAAATTTTTGCGATCCCGAAATCGCAAAGATGTGCAGTCATATCTTCATCTAATAAGATATTGTTAGGCTTCATGTCACAGTGTACAATAGGAGTTGTTAGACCACAATGAAGATATTCTAAAGCTGAAGCAATATCTATTGCTATGTTCAATCTCTGAAGCATACTTAAACAACAATCTTGGGAATATAACCACCTCTCAAGATTACCATTTGGCATGTAATCTAATACAAGAGCTTTGAAGTCTGTGGTACTACAACAACTGAGGATTTTTGTAAGGTTCCGGTGACGGATGTTGCTCAATATCTTACATTCAGCATAGAAACTCTTGGTTGCTTCTTCTGTCAGTGTGTTAAAAACTTTTACAGCTACATCTGTTCCATCGTTAAGTTCCCCTCGATAAACTGAACAGTAACTTCCCTTTCCTAGTAGATTGGATTCAGAAAAAGAATTTGTTGCTCGTACAAGTTCAAGATATGAAACATTTCTCAAGTATGCAATAGGTGAGAATTGCAGCAAGCTGTGATTCCTCCATTTTTATCTTTACGTATTGGTTCCGTTTTCTTATCAATATAAGTACAACAGTCACCATGAGAATTGTTGGCAAGAGAGGGGGAACAACATATTTAATCAAAGATGAAACACTTTTTGACTTGGAATGTTTTGTCCGGCAGGGAAGAACATGCAGCCGAGCTACTCCACATAGCTCATGATTTTGCCTAAAAGATTCAGCACTGAAATTTGAAAAACATCCACCTGATGAAATTTCCCCTTCCAATTCATTCACAGAGACATTGAAGTGTCGGAGATACCTCAATGCCTCGAGAGACTTTGGAATCATTCCGGACAAATTGTTGGACGACAAATCTAATGTCTCTAAGCTTATCAAGTTACTCAAAGATTCAGGAATAGGACCTTGCAATCTATTATGTGCCAAAGAAAGGTAAACTATTTATTGGGCACTGCCTATTCTGCTGGGGATATCTCCTGAAAATTGATTCCACGATAAGTCTACGTCTGTTGCAACCTTCAGATTAGAGATCTCTGATGGTAAATAGCCTTTGAAAGAGTTTGTGGATAAGTTCAAACCTACAAGGTCATTCAGGTTCCAAAAGTTCAATGGAATGGTAGATGTCAAATTGTTTGAATCCAAGAAAACTCTCTGTAGTGATTTGAGTTCACCAAAACATGCTGGTATGGCTCCACGGATCATGTTGTGACTTATGTAGATATCCCTCAGCTTACTTAACTGGCAAATATCAGTTGGGATATACCCTTCCAGTCTGTTGTATTTCAGATATATACGTTCGAGATTTTTTAACTTTCCAATTGTATTTGGGATAACTCCAGTCAACTCATTGCTATCCAAGTACATACCGGTCAAGCTTGTCAAGTTTCCAACTCCGACAGGTAAAGTCCCCTTGATTTTGCTTCCAAATGCTGAGAAAATTTGAAGGCTAGAAGAGAGATTCCTTAATGAAGTTGGAAGGTCACCATTTAACTGATTTAAGGACACTTCTATCTTTTCCAAATGTCTACAATTAGTTAAATAGGACAGGAATTTTAATTCTCCTTTGGAAGTTTCCCCTGTAAGATTATTCTCTGCTAGAAATAGCCTCTTCAAAAGTCTTAAATTGCCAAGGTCAGGTATCGAGCCAGTGAAAGAGTTGAAGGTCATGGATATAATAGCAAGTTGTGAAGCATTTGAGATAGAACTTGGGATTGATCCTGTAAGTTCATTCTCACCTAAATAAAGCTCTTGCAGATTTGGAAACTGATGGCCCAAGCCTGAGGGAAGAGTTCCTGTGAGCCGGTTCCTGCTTAAGTCTAGAATCTGCAACGTCGATATGTTGAATACTTCAGATGGAATGACACCTGACAAGTGATTTCCATCGACATTAAGTTCCTTCAGATTTATGCTACCTATATCAGCTGGTAATCTCCCTGACAAAGTATCAAATGAATTAGGAATGTAATATATACTATAACTGATACCATGTATGTAATTTACACGTGCATTGAGACAAGCTACATGTCGTCGTTAAAGTATGAGGTAGAAATATCTAATGTGGTAAAGTTAGGACTTTGATGTCTATAAATAGAAACTACAAGGGCAATAACAATTTGGCGTTGCGTACCTGTGAAGTTGTTGTCTGCTAAATATAGATTCTGAAGGAAAGTAAAGTTCCGAATATCTTTAGAAATGCTGCCTGTAAGCATATTGTCTGCTAATTGTATGACTTGAAGGCATTTGCATCTGAATGTGTTTGCTGGGATTTCACCAGTTATGTGAGGAAGATTACATTGACTGCTCACGGATGGTAGGCTTCTGGACAAGCTATTGTTCAAAAGATCGAGTTGCTTTAAGCTGGACATGTTGAATAGAGTGTGTGGAATTTGACCTGTTAGTGAACCACCTCTTAGGCTTAGCATCTCCAAATATGTAAGATTGCCTAAATTTTCAGGAATTCCACCTGCAAAAAGATTGTCAAAGCTAGATAAATATAGATAGCAAAACACCTCGATCGATTGGTGTAGTAAGTAGGAATTTCTTGTTGATTTAAACTCACTTAACTCTTATTTAGTTGCTATACATATACAACAACAACAACATACCTAGTGTAGTTCCACAAAGTAGGGTCTAGGGAAGGTAGAGTATACGCAGACCTTACTCCTATCTCAGAGGTAGATAGGTTGTTTCCGATATACTCTCGACTCAAGAAAAAACAGTCCAAAGCAGACAGCAGTAGTCCAGAAAAATAAGTAACGGAAGTACAAAAAACATCAGATAGTAACAAAACAGTACTACAACAAAATACTATTACGATAGTTGAAGTACAATAAACAACAGATAGTCACATAAATTGAGGAGAAGAAACTAAAATAGTAATACTACGACTACTAGTATGGACTGACATCAAGACAATGCACTCCTACCTACTAACCTTCTACTCTAATCCATGTACTCCACAACCTCTTATCTAAGGTCATGTCCTCGATAAGTTGAAGTTGCTATACATATATGTTGGGAAGATAAACTTGTGAGAAACAGAAAACTGATGGTTTTGACTGAAATCTCTTTCATTAAGGAATTTAAACCCCGATCCTATTTTCACTAAGGGGGTTCAAAATATGAAGAAGTAAACACATGAAGAAGCCAAAGGTTCCAACATTGCTATATATAGTTTTGCCCTTCCTAGCTCTGCCCCTACTAGATATCTGTTAAAACACAACTATTCGGAGAAACATAATTCTTTAAACATGCAATTCCAACAGTCATCTTTCTATGTAAAAATTATAGAACTTGACTTCTCTTATAATCACTAACTACACTAGCAATATTATAAGAGTGCTGACTACTATATAACTTGAATAAATATAATATGATACCTATGAAATTGTTTATCCCCAGATATAATATCTTGAGCTTGGTTATATATCCAATTTCATCTGGGATTTTTCCACTAAATTGATTGTAGGACAAGGATAAATCCTGGAGTTCCTTGCAAAGATGAAACGTCGATGGGATCAGTCCATGAAGCTGATTCGCGGATAAAAATATTCCTTGAAGCTCAACAAGACGATGATTACTGCAGATATCCGGTGCTAGTCCACCTGTTAGACTATTACCAGTGAGATCGATGCTTTGCAACAATGAGATGTTGAATAATTCAGATGGTATAGATCCTGTAAGCACATTATACTTAAAGTCAACTATTATCAGCATGGAAAGGTTTCCTATCTCTTGAGGTATGTTTCCATGTAACAAATTGTATGACTGTACCAATCTCTTCAGCTTTGTGTTGTTGCCTAAAACCGGTGGAATAGGACCACTAAACGTGTTATTGTTCATAAAAATGCTCTTGAGCTGTGGTAAGTTTCCAAACCTGCTTGGAATGTCTCCGCTTAAATTGTTGAGTCCTACGTTTATCTCTTGTAATCGTTGTAGATTACCTAACTCATTAGGCATCGAGCCACTGAAGTTGTTGTTACTGATGTCTAATGATGTTAGAAATGTCAAGTTTCCTAAATCAGGAGCAATTGTGCCTGAAAGTCTGAATCCTGAGACATTTAAAGATGTTACTCTTTGATTTTCGTTTTCTCCACTACAAAAGACGCCGATCCAGTAACAGATAGAGGATTTGTTACTGGATGGCGTCCAGTTTTTGGACAAGATATGATCATGGTCTGAAGTTATATATGCTCTAAAGGCAATAAGTGCAGATTCATCTGTTTCTATGTTTGTAAATCCCTTGACTGAATTCAACCAAACTGTTATGAAGGTTAAAACCAAAAGGTATAACTTCTCCATATGTGGATTTTGATGTATTCTCAATTATGGAATGTCACATTTGGTTGTAAGAAGATGAGAGGCATTAATAGTATCCTTCTTTTGCACCCAAGGGCTTGACCTGGTCGACAATAAAATAGGTTGGGAATCATAATTCAGGTTTAAATCTCAAATGAGGCAAAAAAAACTAGGTGGTTTTTTATTTCGTTTGTCCAAGCCTTTATGGATAAAGTTACCTAATATTTGTGATGGTGCAAGCTTGCTCGGACACTACAATTATTAAAAAAATAAATAAATTAAGAAATCCTTATATTCATTGAAGGATTAGCTATGCATTTGATTGTCAAATCAGGTAGATAACCCCATTAATGATTAATCTATCATGGAGGTGTGGAAGGTAAGGATTCTTAATCCCTACATTAAATTGTGTAAGTATGATCAATTCTCAACTTGTCTTTCATGATGCATGTCTAGCTTGCTGAGTTTTGTTTGTTTAAACTAGTAGTAGAAAGTAATAATAGGTAATATATTTTATTTTATTAGTGATTGCTACATATTAAAAAACCAAATATATAGTTAAATCAGAGTCAATTAATTTATAATTCACAAGTTATAACTTATAAATTCATTCAAATAAGGTCTTTAACCTTTAGTTAACTAAAATTTGTGTTTTTTGGTCTCTTGACATATGGAATATGTGATATTCTAAGTTGTTTGGACTCTTCACTTTTGCGTCGATATGATGTGGGTGTGAGTGTGGGATTCATACCTGATCTGGTCAACCGATTTTGTGTAATTTGACCAAATTCGAGGAGAAATTCTGAACATATTCAATGATGTCTATAATCAAAACAAAAACTATGGGGAAATTGAAGAAAATAGAATAGATTGTCTATATAAATTTTTATTGTCATTCCCTTTTTTTTTTTATCTCCTTCCCGGATTCTTCTCTTGATCAATATTCTCCTCAAGTTTCCCACATAATATCTCATAATTTAGGTTTTATAACTCTATTTTTAGATATTTGAATTATTTTAACTAAATCCCCGCACCCACATCCATACATAAATCCTTATCTCCGAATCTTAAAATTTAAATTATAGAGGATCTCCACTCGTATTGGATACCCGCACCCAAGTCCAAGCAACTTTAGGTGATATTTAAAGTATTTTTAGAACTATATCACCTAAAAAATGAAGCAGCAATACAAATTTGACATAATATATTAATCATTAAATGGTTTAACACTTGATAATTCATTAAATTTGTGAAGATTTGCAATTTGAGGGATCAAAAGTGCATGTATCAATTAGTTGAAGGCTCATAATGCTTAGTAAAAATTACAAGGGTAATAATAAAAATTTGTAATACTTGAGGGACTAAAAGTGTCAATGTCCCTCTTATAAATGACCAAAAAAAAACATGGTAGTGCTCAATTGATTGGATTTGAATTTAGGTTAAGGCATTAATGGCTTCATTGATGAAAAGTGGAAAAATGGAAGGGAGGGAAAGGGAATTGATAATGATGGTTTGATTATTTTCATCATCATATTGTTATATTTAGTGGTGTTTATGGTTTGGATAAAAAATGATTCAAATCGAAAAAATTGAACCAAATTGATTAAATAGATCGGTTTTATTTGGGTTTGGTTTGGTTTTAGATTTTTGAAACTGATAGTATTTGGTTTGGTTATGATTTTATTCGAAAAAATCAAAGAAATGACCGAACTGAACCGACAAATTATATACATATATTTTATTATTATACATACATAATATATTAATTTTATAAATAATTTTAAAGATCTTATATATGTTTTCATCAAAAATTAGTTTATAATTTACTTATGAAAGCAAAAATGTCTAAGGTGAGAACATTCTTATTGGTTTCATGTATATAAGTGTTTATGACAATTCTTTGTGAGACCGAAGATGTCACTATCTCTTCCTTCTAGGGGTAAAATAGCGAATTTTAAAGCTTTATTCATAGTAATTTCAATGATCGAAAGTTTTGACGTCAGTCATTTTAAAAAAAAAAATCGTTTAGAATGAATTGTTGTCACTTTTCACATTTTGAATGAATTGTTTCTTTTATTTTTGTGTATGATTAATAATCGAACCAAACCAAATCGAAATCGATAACAACCAAACCGATCAATGTATATTCTATTTGGTTTGGTTTGATTTGCTAATTTTAAAATTGATTAATTTGATTTGGTTTTGATTTTGACCAATCCAATTGACCCATGAACTCCCCTAGACTAATATTAGTGAGAAAAGGCCCAAAATATAGTCCCTTTTGTTTGGAAATGACCCCAAATAAGTCCCTATAATGCATGATCTGAATTTAGTCGGAGCTCCAATGTGGACTTTGAACATCAAGAGAGAAACTAAGTAGGTGTTTGGCCATGCGATACCATATCACGATATGGTGTCGTGAGATGGAATCAGCGTTTGGACATGTGATTTTACGCTGATTCCATCTCATGATTCCATATCATGAGAGGTGATACCATATTCTTCAAAAACCATGATATGGAATCACCATGTGATTCCATATCATGAATTGAGTTATTTTAATACAATAATTGATCCATGAGTTTATATTTTGTTAAAACAACCCCACATTTATATCTACTAACCATTTGTTTCATATGTAAATAAAATTTATAATCACATCATTACTTTTTAAAATTTATTATTCTCACAAATATAAAATTTATTATTACTTTAAATTTGGTAAATATAAATGATAAAGTAGAAATTCATTTGGTGAATATAAATGAGAACGAAGGGAGTAATACTTTTTTGATTTTTCATAATAAAAAAAAACGTCTTAATCTTATGACTAAGCATAATATTGATAAAAGACAATTTTCATTGGCGGTGCCGCACTTTCTTAATCTTAGTATTTGCAAAATGTTCGTTCACATGACTGAAGGATATCAAGTCCAATTGATTGAGGACTTGGGAAAATTTGATCAATTAGTTATTAATATTTAGTCAAGTGGACTAGTTATAATTTTTTTGATTAAATTTTATTAGAAGTGTTTTTGACTTAAACTTGTGGTAACTTTTTAAAATTTCGTTATTCAATAATATTTAACTATTGATTTTTCTTGTAAATAGTTAGAAGTTAGTGATGTTTGTTAATTTTTATCTTAGTACATTTGACTTCTAAGTTAATATTTACTCACTAATGTGTGCATTTTTTTTCTACTTTATAGGTTATTTGTAAGAGTAGTTGAGAGATATGAGCATATCAAGTACAATTTATGTTCAATTTTTTAAATTAAATTAAAGTTAGATGAAACAATTATTTAAGTGAAGAACAAATAACTTTGTAATTATTTATTATGCGATTTTATAATTTTTGTTTATTTGATAAGATTAAATAAACAATTGGGGCTATTTTAATAGTTTTACAACTTATGAGATTTTTATGTTTATGAGAAAATATACAACACAAAAATTTCATATCGCATGTCCAAACAAACCTTTAATTTCATCTCATAATTTCATATCATGATACCATATCGCATAGCAAAACGGGCCCTAAAAGAAAATGATAATCATCCTTATTCTATTAGATAGAGTATTTAATAGTCCTTATAGTATGCAAAACTAGTCAAACTATACCACACGGACCACTGTTAAGGCCAAAAAGGGTTATGACCTCGTTTGATAGTTGGTTAAAATTATACGGGTATTAATAATGTAGAGATTTATTATAGGAAAATGTATGTATTATTTTATAGTAGGTATTAATTATTCCACTTTCTATTCTATAAAAATAATACACATATTTCTCATAACTTGTACATGTATTAGTTATACGAGTTTCTAAATTATCAATCAAATATCATATTAATTTTATATATGAATAACTTATTTCTTAGCTACATACCAAACATCGTATAAGTTATACAAAATTTAATACATGAATAACTTATTTTTTATTCAGTTACCAAACAACCTCTAAAGGTGTGTATGAAGGAAAACATTTTTTAAAAATAAATAAATAAGTGAATTTCTTATTTATTCTTTTATATTTAATACATAAACAAAGAATATTATTTTAAAAATATTTATATATAATCTAGATAAATATCATATATCATATCATATATATAAAGAGAATCCTAAGCCCGTCTACGTGGTGCCATCACAAACTAGAATTCCCTTTTAATTTATTTATTTTCAAAACTAGCTTTCCTCTTTTATGAAAAGTTGTGACTTTTATGGAAAATTGTGATTTTTATGAAGAGTTGCGACTTTTATGAAAGGTTGTGACATTTGTGAAATGTTGTGACCTTTCCGAAAGGTTGTGACTTTTTCAAAGAGTTGTGAACTTTCCGATAAGGCACAATAAACATTTGTTCACACTACCCTTTGTTATCTATAGATAGAGGGATTTCCTCTCATTTAAAACAACGAAAAATCTGAACTACTTCTTAAATATTCGTGTACTTGCTCCTGTTGAATGACTCACTGACACCATTGTTTTTGTATCAATACACTGGTGAATAAAATTGTTCCATCCTGAAAGGATCTGTTTCTTTAAACCTCAGGTATTAAAGGAGAATAATTTTCTTAAGGAAACGTTGTGCAGTGGACTCGATTTTTTCCTTTCTGTTTCATTCTATTGTTACAAATCCTGATATGTTTTTTTACATTCATTAATTTATGCTTATATTGTTTTCGAGTACATGTTTTAAACTCTGTTGTTTATGTTTCTGCAAAATTATTGTCTTCGGTTATATTGAACATATACACATATAGTAGGTATATTCATTGTGCAGAAAATAATTATGGTACTCAATTTCAAGAATTCATGTTTTGATATTTTATATAAATTTCTATAACTTAAAAGTACTATATATAAGCTTACATATTATCTATTTTTGCATAGATATGAAATTTCTCACTTATCAATTGAATAAATTTATAATGCAAGTTCAAAAGTTATAATTGCTTTCATGTTCAAACATAATTTCTTTTTTGATTATGTTAACAAATTTTTGAATTTTTTCCTGAGACAAATATTCCAATTGTATAATCTATGCAACTTAAATGTGTTTTTTTCTTACGAAATGCATTTGTATATATTCTTATTTTCTTCTTTATTTTCCTTTTAATGTTGATTAAAGAACCAATAGTTTATTATTTCGTGAATAATTCATTCATTAGAGGTTCTTGAGTTATGTGATAATGACAAATAAATTTATGTTGAAATATTGCTAATATTTTTTTAAGAACCTATTTTTTTCATTATTTTTAATGTATGAATATTAGTTCAGGATTATTTTACAAGTTCAATGCAATTATTTATGACTGTGCATTACCTAGTTATAGAAAAGAAAATCGGAACTATAAATTTGGGATGGGTTGAGTTGTCCTAGTGATGCCACGTGTCCTTCCCGCTAAATCATGGGCAAATCAGTAAAAGTGTGATTGGACAGATACTTAAATGGAGACTATATTTAATTCATTTCGAATAATATAAGGTTATCTCTTAATTTTAAAGATTTAAATAAGAAATTATTTTGGAGATTACGAGATTTATAACCACAGTAAATAATAATTTCTATACAATGCCAATTTTATGAAATATAAAATTGAATCATTAATATTAATTTCTTAACTAATATTTATTCTATTACTCATTTTTGAAATTACTATATTGATCTTGACTTAAATTTGAAATGACTTGAAGTTAAAATACATAGTAAAACATATCACTATATAATTGAAATTGATTTCTTTTATTATATTATTTTAAAGTTAGTTAGAAAAAAATACATCATGTCTTTTTTAGAAAATTAATAACTCATACATGATGTGCACGGAATCATCACATTAATAAAATCATATATTTCTATTGCGATTACATATTAATACATGCTTTTAAATATATATAATTTTATTATAAAATAATAATAATAATAATTAGTTATTCTTTAATATATTCTTGCAATACGATACAATCATACATAATTTTCTTATAAAATAATAATAATAATTAGTTATTTTTTAATATTCTTGCAATACGATACAATCATACCAATAACCTCTTCACATCGCCAGTTTTTATTTTGTTTTGTTTTTTTTTTTAAATTATGATTTTAAAAAAAATATATAAACTTAAGATTTATGAGATCTTTCACTGTAATCTTGAATGGTCACATCTTGAATTGTCACTTCTTCTTTTTCTTTTGAGATTTTTTCAACTTTTATTTCTTTCCAACTGCACTTTTTTTCTGCTTTCTATTTCCTCGTACAATGTATCTGAACAACCCAATATTTGATAAACATACATAATATTACAAATTAAAGTGTATTTAAGTAATTAATTTCTAAATTAATGAAATTTGTGTAAGCTCTTTTTTTTTTTTGTATCCTTACTTGAGTCTTAAGTTTGAACTTTTAAGAATGACTTTTTTTCTTTATTACCAACCTCACCCCCAACATATGCCCGAATTCAAGTTAGTCTAATCTTAATACAAATAAAATTTAAATATCAAATACGAATATCGAATATCGGGCGGAAAACCAACTAATTTGAAAAGTAATTTTCCAAGCTCCACTTTAAACTAAGCAGGCAAAACATTTCCCACTGTACACATTCCTCAACAAAAACCTCAATTTCTCTCTCAAAAATCCCAGTTTTCTTCACTTCAATCAGCAAAAAATGGGAGATTTTTACTCTCACAACAATGAAGAAGTTGAACTTCCACATTCAGTACAACAAATGATTAACCAAATCTGCAAAAAAGAGAGACAAAATTCACCAGATGATAAAGTACGAAGACTCCTTGTAGCAATCGGAGAAGAACGTTCGCTTTGTATTTTGAGGGAAATCTCAAAATGTCAGATTAAAAAAACCCTAAGTGGATTCATTGTTTTCATGGCGAAAAAATACTATCAATCGGAAACTCAACAGTTTTATCAGAAGCAAAATTATGAAGAACCAGTTCCTTCTGCTGAAAGTTTTTATCATTCGCCTCAGATTCGAAGAAGTTCGCTGTCTTCTCCGAATTCCTCTTGTTCTTCTGTCAATTTTTCACCCAGAAATCGGCCGATTTTTCAGGATAATGGTAAAGTTTCCTATTTTTTTTTTCAAACTTGCACAGTGTAATGATAAAGTGATAAATTTTTTTTACTAATTTAAGTGTGCTTAAAATACATAAACTGTTGAACTTGCATGCATGTTTTTCTATTTTTGTATATATTAAAATACGTTATTTTTATGAAATTTAAAAAGAAGATAAACATTTTTGTTCTTAGAAAAACAGGGATACACTTTATTATATTTAAGAGTTTGGAAAGATAAAAATATATTTCCAATACATAAAATTCTAGTCAGCTTATTAAGTAATTTATGTTTATTTCCTATTTAAGAGTTCCAAAAGATACATATATAATTCTCCTTATATGAATATAAACTTAGAAAGTCAATAATACAAAGAGAGCTCTTCTAGGAAGCATTAGTAAGTTTCTTGTTTGGTAGAAGAATTTTTATTAGTGTTTGACAAACTCTTCTGGGGTCAAAACCTTTACGACCAATCACAACTTTTAAATTTTGGAATCATTATTGAAGTGTATGATTATCTCATCTAAGAGTTTAAGTTATTATGGAGATATTTTTAGTTACTTAATTATATTCTCAACATATTCTACGATGGTGGCATGATTTCATTATATTGATTTAAAATTTAAAGAAGTAAATCCACAACAAAACTAAGAAGCCTCAATATCTACTCCTACTACATATGGATAAAAAACAATTATATCCTTTTATATGTACAATGTACTTTTTTGGTGAAGGGGACTAGGACAAACCTCCTTGCCCCCTCTAGCTTCGCCCCTGCCCTCACGTGCGAGCTTGATTCTTTATTATGGATCAAGCATGTGGAAATTCTTTTTGATAAGGTGGCAATAAGATTCAAACTAAAAATCTATGCCTACTTTGATACCATATCAAATTGTGGGATCATTCATCTAAAAGCTTGAGTTGTTAGAGATAACTCAGTTTTACATACTTAATTATTCTCAGTAGTCAATACTAATAATTATGTCCCAATAACCCTTCAGGGTGGCCCAGTGGTTTGAGCTTGAGACTTCCATGTTGGAGGTCTCAAGTTTGAAACCCCTTGCCAGCGAAAGCAAGGGGTTTGCCTTCTGGGTCGAGCTCGTCGCACTAGGCTTGCCTAGTGTGGGTTACCTCTCCTATGTGGTTTGCGAGCTATTGCATAGGAGCGAGGGTTTTACCCTGTACTAGCGAGTGTACTAGCGGCGATAGGTTTTTCTTGTCATAAAAAATAATAATTATGTCCCAATACACTTCTCCACTTAAATACAAGCGTTTGACAGAAGAATGCACTCACTTTGCTTAACTGGAAATTAATCATTCCGTGCGGAATCCTAAAGTTGCCCCTTCTTTTTTGGGTTAAAAATTCCCCTCCTTCTATCTATTCGACTCAAAAGTCTCTGTTCTAAGAATCTCTTCAGATTTATTGTACTTGATAGACAAATGTTGATAGTAACAAAAAGATAGAAAGGAAAAGCAAACACAGTTAACCACTAATTGTAAAGTACTAAGGGTCATTAGGTTTGAGGTATAAGCCAAGTTAATCTTGATATATAATCAGTATTGCTTTATACCATAGTTGATTTTGGTATTAAAATTCATACAAAATATGCAGATTTTAATACTGGAAAGTAAATGTTATATAACTAATATTGGTATAAGTTATATGAGGATTTATGTATTATCTTATACGGAATAGAAGGTGGAATAAGTAATACATTTATTAGGAATACATGGATAAGAGTATCTGAAGATGAAAATGTCCTTACAATAGGTAATATCTAAAGAATAATTCCCGTATTGTTTATTCACATATAAATTGAGTATATATCTGGACATTAGTTTAGGCTTAATGAAGAACTTGTTCAAATTTTTTATTGGTTGCGATCTCTTCTTCCTTTTTTTTGCATATTTACAACTCTACATGTAAACTACGTTGCTCGGACTCTCAAAAACTGTTGAACCCGTGTTGGATTCTCCAAAATGCACTACTTTTGGAGTATTCGATACACACTTTTGAAGAGTCTGAACAACACAACATGTAAACATACTCAGACCTTTCAAGAATTCTAGTTTACCAATGATGGTCTTCCAATGCTTACAGACATAGTAGGTGATGCATCTGATTCTCCTACATCAGCTCCACGAATACCATCACCTCCAATGAGTCCAGTGACAACTAGCTTTCAAAGAGATCATTACGATCCTAGGCCATCTACATTCAGAGACAGGGCCAGCACACGAGGAATAAGTGAACAGTTGCTGGCACTCAGTAAGCTTGAATTAGTTTAGGCTTAATGAAGAACTTGTTCAAATTTTTTATTGGTTGCGATCTCTTCTTCCTTTTTTTTGCATATTTACAACTCTACATGTGAACTACGTTGCTCGGACTCTCAAAAACTGTTGAACCCGTGTTGGATTCTCCAAAATGCACTACTTTTGGAGTATTCGATACACACTTTTGAAGAGTCTGAACAACACAACATGTAAACATACTCAGACCTTTCAAGAATTCTAGTTTACCAATGATGGTCTTCCAATGCTTACAGACATAGTAGGTGATGCATCTGATTCTCCTACATCAGCTCCACGAATACCATCACCTCCAATGAGTCCAGTGACAACTAGCTTTCAAAGAGATCATTACGATCCTAGGCCATCTACATTCAGAGACAGGGCCAGCACACGAGGAATAAGTGAACAGTTGCTGGCACTCAGTAAGCTTGAATTAGTTTAGGCTTAATGAAGAACTTGTTCAAATTTTTTATTGGTTGCGATCTCTTCTTCCTTTTTTTTGCATATTTACAACTCTACATGTAAACTATGTTGCTCGGACTCTCAAAAACTGTTGAACCCGTGTTGGATTCTCCAAAATGCACTACTTTTGGAGTATTCGATACACATTTTTGAAGAGTCCGAACAACACAACATGTAATGTACTCAGACCTTTCAAGAATTCTAGTTTACCAATGATGGTCTTCCAATGCCTGCAGACCTAGTAGGTGATGCATCTGATTCTCCTACATCAGCTCCACGAATACCATCACCTCCAATGAGTCCAGTGACAACTAGCTTTCAAAGAGATCATTACGATCCTAGGCCATCTACATTCAGAGACGGGGCTAGCACACGAGGAATAAGTGAACAGTTACTGGCACTCAGTAAGCTTGAATTCAGGAAATTCTTTTTGATTCTAAACTACATTGGGAGGTAAATTTAGCATTTATTCAAATATTTACTTTGTGACTTCTATATTGCTACAAGTTGATATTTGATTTGGTATGCGTTGCAGGAGGAAGGTGGAGGATGTAATTATGCTCCATGATGTTGGTGACATTTTGGATATGATATATCAACCTATGTCTCATTTTGAGTCATATATTTGGAATAAATATGGTCATCTTTGTGAACATAATAAACGGGTGCAGGTGAGTTTCCATTCAATTACCACACTTGTATAGTCTGTTTTAATCTTTTAGTTAGTCCGGATTTAAGGTCTTGGTCCCAACCACTGATGTTCTTTTTCCAGAGTTAAAGACTATGAACTTATATTTCTGTCGTTCCATTTTTGCTTTTGATGTATTTTTTTATCATTAGTGTCCACCAATAAGAGACTAGTAATACCTTGGTCTAGGTACTCACATAATAGTCTCTTAAGTTTTAACTATTGAACTATTAATCCAACAACTGCCTTGTATCGGTGTCTTTCAGTATCTTGATTGGGATTCAGGAAGGACTCATCTTTATCATTGCCATGTCCATTCGGATGGAAGCTATACTTTTAAGGTCTGTTATTCTTGTGGTTCAAAACTTTTTGTGATTAAAAATTATTCAAGATAACTCCTTTAGCCTTTAAAGTGTTTTGTAAGTTATTCCCGTGCTTGAATTGGCTGAACAAGATTTCAGACTCCAGTAAATATTGTATCATGTAAATATTTGATTTGTGTAGCACTAGGCTGCGAATGATTCACTTTAGCTTTTTAGGCATCAAAAGTTGAATATAGAACTACTGAAGCTTGCCGTCTCCTGATACTGATACAAGAGCCCGAAAGAAATAACTGTAATGCCTATATTAATTAAGGAGTGGGCAGCATTCATTCACTTTGGACAGTTCATCACGTTACCCTAAGCATTAATATCCATTTCTTGACTTGTTTTATTTCCCTCCTCCTCAGGGTCCTTACCTGAAAGCAGAAAGAACCCATCTGCAACAGTCATTAGGAGATGAGAATGTATTGATCGTCAAGTTTGAGCAAAATACCCCAGGGTGTCCAGAAGAGATTGTTCAGAATGGAATTCTTGTTGGTTTGAGGCGCTATCGCTTTTTTGGTAATTACCTTATACATATGTCGCCAAAGTATTTCAAAATTCCTATCTTATCTTGGAAATATAAGAAGAAATTCAGAATTTGTCTTTCTTTCTGTAATTTTAGATAGTTTTGCCGATGGACTGTGCATTTTATGAATTTTATTTTGGAATGCATGTGGCCAAGTCCATTTATTGTTGAGCTTGAGTGCTGCTGATATTTCTTTTAACACAAATATAAGAACATATATAATCTTGTCTGTTCTTGAATGATAGTAGATTCATCTAACATATGTGTCGCTACATCATAGATATATTGGGCGTAAGCCCCAACAGTTGCTCCCATTCAAGTCTGATGGTCTTCTATAACATGAAACTACTGTACTTAGAGGGCAAATATTTTGCTTATTACCTACAACAACTTGTAATTAAAAGAATTTCCCGTCTTATGGCCTTCTTTTGGCCTGTGTCAATGTGGATCTTCTGTTTTCCCAAGTAGCTGTTTGATGAAACTTCTCATGTTACCAATAAATAGAAGCGTCATTCTCATTATTGTACTCAAAATCAGGGGTGGAAGTACCTGAGAGGTTCTGTTTTCAAGTGTTTGATGCCAATGAGGTTTTGTGTCATTGTGGTATTTGAACAGTTTATAAGGATGACGGGAAGAAGAGAAGTTCAAAGGACAAAGAGGAAAAGATCGATTCTGTCAAATGCTACTTTGTTCGAATGGAATCTCTTAATCCTTATGAAAAAGAAACTTACATTTTGCGTGACAAGATGGTCCATGAAGCAAGGTGCAATTTCATGCATGTACACATGGTCTCTAGCATGGCTAAATACATGGCCAGGTTTGCTATTTCCCGGACTCTTTTAACTTTTTAATATTTATTGCATACTTGCTGTCTTTCTTTCTGAACTGCATAGTTACTCTGATAATGCAGGTTCTCCCTAATTTTATCCACGACAGTAAAGCTTCAAGTTGATCTGAATTCAGTGAATATTGACAGAATTGAAGATATATGTTGTCATGTATATTACTTATCGAACATATAATCTGTGTATATATAATCATGCATACTCTTTGCAGTTTCTTTCTCCATGTATATACCATCTCTTTTTAGTTTCTCTTTCCACGGTCTCAAGGTAATGACTTCTCTTTATCATTTAATTGCCTCCTCCTTTGGAAAAAAAATGTAGGATAAGAGTGGACGAATTATCTATGATGAAGATGGGAAACCACTTATACACACAGATGGGACTGGATATATTTCAGAAGACTTGGCAAGAAAGTGTCCGCAAGATTTTTTCAATGTGAAGCATAAGTGTGCCAACTTAGAGGTAATCTGATTAAACCTAAATCACTAAGCATTTTCTTGAGGTTGATTATGCTTTTGTATTGCATTAAGAACCAGTAAACCTAATCAATGAAGTAGGTGCTCTCTTTTCAAGAATAGAGGCCCAAGAAGCACATAATTTGGCTTTATTCCAAAATTTGTCGTATGTTCGGATATAATTCCAGTGGCTGTTCATCTGAGGAATAAAGACGCAATCCTTCTAATTTATCTCATTAACCATGCAGTCCATAATGAGGCATTTTACATCCTTATCCGACTTGAAGTATCCAAGTTCACATCTCTGGGCAGAAGCCACTGCATAAACGTCAATAAAATTAAAGCAAATCCTTGAAGGTCTCAAGGTCATAAAAGAAAGTATAATTCTTAAGTGAGGGAATCAATAATCTTTAAAAAATCAAACAGTGATTTCTTGTTGAACTTCCCATATCTTTGCTGTTCCAGCATTTGGTCATGTAGCCATTGGAAATACCTATCAAATTTTTTGTGAGTTCAACTGCAAAGTTCTTAGAGAAATTAAATAACATAAACATTTGAGGACCAGTAGCTAGCTTCTCGATCAGGCAAGCAGATGAAATATAGTTTTCTCACCGTTTCAATTTGTTTGTCTTACTTTCCTTTTTAGTCCGTTAAAAAAAAGGCCTCTTTCCTTTTTTCAACTCTTTAATTCCAATTTTCCACATGGCATGCTTAAGACCATAAGATTAAGGGCATTTTAGTGCATTCTACATATCTTTAGTTTAAGATCACAAGATTCCAAAGTCTTCTTTACTTTTTTAAACTCCGTGCCAAGTCAAAACCAAACAAACAAATTGAAACGGAGGGAGTTGCAGAAATTGGAAGAATATATTCTTAGTTCATATATTTATTTTTTCTAAATTCATTTGAATTCTCTTATTTCCTTGATTTTCTTTGGTTGTAGGCACTAGACGGTGCACAAGAAATTGTCTCTTGCATGCTTGTATTCATTAAAAGTATCTGACAGATTCATTGTTCAGTTCTTTGTATCTGTTTCCTTTCATCTCTCTTGAAGAACCTCCCATTAAATTTTTAACCAACCATTTCAGAGATATACCAATGGTGTCAAACTTGGGGAGAATTCATCTGAGTTGGGAGAGGCGGAATTTCAGAGTGGGGAACCGGTAAATGTTTTTGATGTTTACCACAATTGATTTGGAATCCCAGACCGCTGCAATTAGCAGTTTTTTATCATTTAACATGGTCAGGTTGGTTTTAGCTGATTAGTTTTCATTCTTCTCTGTCTGTTTAGCCTCTGTTGATGCAGTGCCGTCTATTCTACAATGGTCTTGCTGTAAAGGGAACCCTTCTAGTCAATAGAAAGGTACTAAAACCATAGTCTGCTCCACCTGAAATGGCTTTGCCTAATATCTTAAACTTAATTGCATACTTCTGTGCGATGGCCTTATTGAAGCAGCCTTATCTTAAATGCCCCTTAATTTCTCTGCTCTCTAAGTCAACTTCCTAATGGATACAATGTTCTGTTCTTAAATATTAGCTGCCACGACGCACAATTCAGATTAGGCCCTCAATGATCAAGGTCGAGGCAGATCCAAGATTGTCAAGAGCTCAAATGTTTAACTCGTTGGAAATAAATACACTCAGGTATTTGGTACTTTTTAGTTAATTCAATATTTCTGTTAATAGAAAGATAAAAAGTTCATTGTAGGGATCTTCTTTTGACCATGAAATTTGAAATGTTACTTTCATGACCCTTCCTGTCTTATTTTAGAAATATTGTAGTAAAGCCTATTTTTTTTAAACACTAAGAGCTGCAAGTACATGTGCATATATGAGGGAAAATATGTTATTATGCATTTCAGTAGTTAGTAAGTAACAGTTAGGAAAGACTATGTTGGAAGAACCACAATATTACTGACAGAAATCGAGTCTGTATTTTTATTGCTTAGGGGACCAATTTGTCGTACCCGTTGCAGTAGGATCCCAAGTGAGGGAGGTGAATTATTTTGTGAGATTTTTGTAGTATTAAAAGAGCAAAAAGGTTTCCTAATAAAAAAGAAAAGTAAAACAAGGTTTACCACTAGGATTTTTTGATGGAGATTGAAGGATCAACTTGCCTATTACAACTGGCTCTAAAAATGGACATATCTCCCTTTCAATGATTGTTTTTTAAAAAGAATTCTTCCATGCTATCTTTGTATTACAGAATTTTCTGTACTTACAGTCATTTCAGGTATATATCTATCAACTGCTGCAACTGACACCTCTTATGTTCTTCTTTCAGTCTTAAACCTAGGAATACTTATCTATCAAGAACTCTTATTGCTCTGCTGACCTATGGAGGTGTTCCCGTGGAGTATTTCTATGATATACTCAATAATACTTTGGAGGAGACACAAAGGTTATACTCAGATGAGGTGACAGCACTAAAAGGTAATTCTAGTTTTAGAAAAAATGATAATAAAACCAAGTTTCTCTGCCAGCTGTTTATGGTTTGTAATCTAGCATGTACATGGAGAAATGTTGACCTTCAGATGTTGTTACGCGACAACTTTAAACTTGTGTGCAATCTGGATTATATTTCAGCATGTGGTGACATTTTTGTTCTCAAAATTTCAAATAATCTCTTGAAAGCATCACATGTTTATATGAACAATTAACAATCTGGTGCCGTTACCAATTTTCTAAAAAATCCTAGAAAGTAGAAACTATGTTGCTCGGATCCTCCAAAAGTGCCGTTGACCCGATGTCTGATCTCCAAAATGCATTACTTTTGGAGGATTTGGCATACACCCTCCGACATTGTGTGAGAACTCGAGCAACATAGCCTAAAACCAAATCACTTCTTATATACCTTCTGATGCCATCTTTGCAGATTTGGTACTGAAGTTGTAGTGAAAGCATTCATTTACCTGCATTGATCTTAATATGCACTACTCTGTTCCAAGTCTCTGTTGAATGCTTTACCAAATCAGACCCTTACTTTTTTGTTTTACTGGTTGTCTCCATGCAGTTGCGGTAAACCATAGAGATCGTGATGATGCCTCTACTGCCACAAGTATGATAATGGCTGGAGTACCTCTCACTGAACCATATCTTTGGTGTTGTTTATCTTCCCTGGCAAAGGAAGAAAGAAATGGGCTCAAAGGAGGAAGACTTCCTATTGCTGATACTTTCTATCTAATGGGGACAGCTGATCCCACTGATACTTTAAATCCCCATGAAGTTTGTGTTATTCTGTAAGTATACTGTTTATATATATCTTATATGATCCTTTTCGTCCAATCCTGACGACTCACCAAAAAAAACTTTTTTGTTATGACGTTGTCAACTTCTAATCAAGTGTTTCAGTTAGACACTTGAGATTGAAATTTTGAAAAAGCGTTTGCACGTGTTTTCATTTGTCTATTAGATAGTTTAGTTAACCACATAAAATATGTCGTATCCTTTAATTATACGCATCAACCTCAAGTAAAAAATTCCTTGGATTTTATGGCCTATTTAGGCAAATGTGTATAATTAAAGGAAATGACATATTTTATGTGACTATCTAATGGATGAATGAGAACACACAAAAAATTCAAAAAATTGAATGAAAGTGTCTAATTGGAACACTCTATTGAGATGTTTAATTGAAACAAGGCTTAGTTCGAGAGTCTAAATGGAATATCCGGACAAGTTTAAGGGGCAGGTTATGTATTAAGCCATTCGGCTTTCTATCTTAAAAAAGATATTCCTCTGTGGAAAATCAGTATGACTCTGAAGTAGTTTGGTGAAAGCTGATTGTTAGAATCTATCTCATCGATGCACTCATCATCAACTTACCCATTGATTGTTAGAATCTATCTCATCGTTGCACATTTGCTCATTAGTCTAATGACAAGGTTGCAGAGCCTGTATTTTTAGCTGGAAATTTACAAAGTAAAACTACGACATTTTATGCAGTGAACATGGGCAAATATTTGGAGAGGTACTAGTATACAGGAATCCTGGACTTCATTTTGGTGATATCCATAGACTACTTGCTGTCCCTGTGAAGAACCTCGGAGACATAGTTGGAAATGCTAAATATGGAATATTTTTCTCCACAAAAGGTCCAAGATCAGCGGCCACTGAAATTGCTAATGGTGATTTTGATGGAGATAAATATTGGGTCTCTCAAAACCCCCAGGTCAACTTTATCTCTACTACTGGCTAATTGTTCTAATTTCTTTGCTTAATGATTTGATTGAACTACCTCAGATTGGGTCCTCCATTTGCACCCTACATGCCCATCTAGTAATGACAATGAAAAATCAATAAATGAATAGAAAAAAGAACATATTGTTATATCATTTCATTTCTTGAATGAATGAAAATACTGAATGAGTTCCGTCCAATTTGCGCATGTTATGTTTTATGCTTCAGCTGTTAAAATATTTCACTGCAAGTAGACCGTGGAGCCGAATCCATTCAACACCAAAGACATTGCATAGGGAGCCCAACAACTTCTCTGCGGAGGAAAGGGAGCATGAACTCTTTCAGACATTTCTAGAAACTAGGATGCCAAAGTATGTATAGAATGCCCTTTTTTGCCTTTCAAAGTTAGAATAGTCTCTTTGATATTGTCTGAAACATGTCTCTTCGGTGAAGAGTGCAACATACAGTTCCTGTATATCTGAATGGTAAAAGTTGCTCATCCTTGGGAGTCGGGAAGTCCCCGAGCTAATGAGCATCGGATGACTGGAAAATCTTTTCTGAAAGGCACGATCTTTTTGATAAGTTATTTTAATTTAACCTGGTTAAGCTTTCTGTTATATCTATAGATCCTGATCCAGAATTAAATGCTCATTTATCGCTGAGCGGATCCAGGATTTACATTTAATGGGTTCAACATTTGAATTCTTACCATTGAACCCATTGCATTTCTAAAATTATGGTTTCATAGTTACTATTTGGAATTTTTTTAGTGATTCTTACATATATATTTATATTCTGTGTCAAAAGTACTGGGTTCAGTTGTACCCTTTACTTCTACTCTCCATCCACCTCTGGCTTTTACTGCTTTAAAACGAATGCTCATGTTTCGCTTTTATTCACTTGGTTTACTCTTTCAGCTATAGCATGGCTGATGCTTCTGCTAACTGGTATGCACTCATGGATAGACTTCTTATATTGGGGAAAAATAACACCACAGAGAATGAAGAGACAAAGTCCGTGAAAGAAAAATTGTTCGAGTTGATTGATTTGTATTATGACGCTATAGACGCCCCAAAAAGTGGGAATAAGGTTACTTTCTTTAGCCTAATCTCTGTTTGATAGCCCTTATTGTGACAATCATATACTTGAGTGAATGTTTTCTACTGTTCTGTTCCCTAAATCTTTTCTATTAGTTTGATGCCTCTTGCCTGAATACTTCAGATTCACTATACATGTTTTGAAGAAAAATATGCACTTCTAGTCCATAAGCGATTTGACAATCTACTCTTACTTCCAAAGCTAGAGTTGATATTGATTGAACATTTTTGAGTTAATGGTCAAAAACACACCTAAAGTATCCCGTTTTTCGAGTTCCAAACCTGAACTATAAAGTAGGAAACTCGAAAAACCAGGATACTTTAGCTGTGTTTTTGGTCTTTCTCAATATGTTTTTGTTAATGTTTTTAATGTTGTTGAGTTATCAAATTCTTGTCTTACTGCTCTTGCTTCTATCCACAGGTCTACATCCCAAAGAGGTTGAAAGTAGACAAGTTTCCGCATTTCTTGCAAAAGAAAGAAAGTTATCACTCTACCTCTGTCTTAGGAGAAATTTATGACCGGGTTGAGAAATTTAAAGCTGAAGAACCAGCTGCTGTAGGCAAGTGTTTGATCCATTACTGATTGAATATTGCAATTGCTTACTGGTTGTGCATTTGACATATATCGTATTTTGTATGTCCAGAAATTAAGAAACTTTCGGCTTTTGAGGTTGGAATCCCTGAGACATGTTTGAGGTTATGGGAGGAAAGGTACAGAAATTACAGATTTGAGATGAAGGAAGCACTGAACACCAGCAATGAATCGAAAAATGACTTAGCTGACCAGGTTATTAAAAAGTACAAACAGGTAAAACCTTTCTTTTATCAACCTTTGAGAAATTTCTTTGTTGAGTCCCACATCGGCCCACCTGATAAGTTAGCTTTTAGGGTTGAATTAGGTCTGAAGGTCGATATTTAACGTTCAACAGTCATTTTAAGACGGTGAAAAGGTGAAAAATACCAATGAATATCTTAATGTTACCTTTTGTTATACTTTGGGGTTATTCATACCCTTGTTAGCAAATTGTTTCATATTTACCCTTGGCCCAGCAGAGCTCTAGCATGGATCCTTAAGTTTAATTGAGGATAACTCAGTTCAATTTGGAGCTCCGTTAATGGCAAGACTTGAAGTATTAGATGAGGGTATGGGTAAATTTGGACGTTTTCCCTTGTAAGAAACCAAACATGAGCACCACAATTAGTTGTATCAGTGGGAGTTTACAACACAATAATCGTGGTTCAATCCTCACCGATCCCATTCCTCCTTCCTTTCCCACGATTCATCCATGTAATAGATTTTCTTAATCCAAAAGCCACCATGAGTGTTCATTTCTCTCCCTTGATTTTTCAAATTTTCATGCAGCTGTTATATGAAGCACCGGATATGGAGGAGAGCACAAGGAGTACAACGGACATATATAACGATGCACTTGCTATTTATCGCGTGACTTATGATTACGCGAAAGCTATAGGCGACATCAGAAAGTGTGGTTTTGCATGGAAAGTTGCAGGTGCAGCCCTTTGCAGGCTTCATGCTGAGCTTCATGCAAAGGAACATAACCAAAAAGTAGTGGCTATGTCACCTTCTATATTGCATAAATTATTGAACTTGAGGATCAATCAAAAAGTGTCTTAACATGTAAAATAAATGTGTTGACAATTTAGTGTATATATGCTTTTCTTGTGTTAGTATTCTTCTCTCCCACTTTAATTAATTGAACTCTTACAAAATAGAAGTTACTTGGGTAAGAAATGGAAATAACTGGTCATACTTGTGTGAGACATTATTTGATTGACAAATGAAAATACATGGACCCATTTGTCAAACTGACAAAGGGACATCTTAATTCCCCTCCACCATTAATTTTTCTAGTTAGGGGATAAGCTGGTATGTTGGTTCTGAGTTCAGTTGAGTTTAGTAATTTTTTTAGTTCAAACTCTAAATTTGTAATAAGAAATTCATTACAAGTGTATAAATTATTAATTTAAAACTCAATAGCTCAAAATAATTAAAATTCCAAACCCACAAACCTCAAAATCTAGCTCTGCTCTTTGCTTAGAACATAATTTTATGCATCAATAATTTACTTAATAAAAAAATAAATTCATACAGCTGAAACAGTTGTAATATAATATATAATATAATTGTAAGTAAATTTTTATAATAAATATTAACCAATAACTTAATTAAAATAATAACAAATCTATAATTTATGCTGAACGGATCTTTGAGAAATGAAGCCATACCAGTATACATCTTCCAAAAGTGCATGGTTTATGGAAGATCCGACACACCATATGATATTTTTGAAGCATACGAGCAACATAATGATTTTTTAAGGAGTAAGACATAAACATATTTTTTAATTTGGCACATATTTAATCAAAGTTTGATCGGTAATCGTATTTAACGAAACTTAAAGGATGCTTAACACCTTGGATAATTTAGAGCCCTTACCTAGAATCACATAAGTTAAGTAGATCATTAATTTGAGTTAATTTTAGTATTACATAATTAGATTTAGGTGTCCTAATTCACCTTTAAAATGTAATTAGGTGATGACTCTTTAAAATAACATAAAATACTTAATTAAATAAAAATTATGTATTTATTGTTACTATTAATTAAAAAAAATTTATTAATAGTTTGTTGATAATCTCTTACTAATTATTATGCACATATCTTTGAAATGTCATTATTGATGCTATTGTAATTAAAAATCGTAGACTATTACTTTTGATTTCTTAATTTGTCTATTTCACTTTAATTTGAATCAACCATGTTTTAATATTGGTTTTGTAAAATTGTCTTGAATTCTTTGAGATGTTTTATTAAACATTTTAAGCTCAAACTAATTAGATTATCAAATAATTAAATTTAAAAAATATTGTCTTAACCTTGAATGTCTTGTAATCAATAAAATACTGATTTTTGTACTTAAAAGTATTGTGAAATATTACTATATCAGTACAAATGATACTCTAATTGGCATATTCATTAAAGTGAAGTCTTAATTTTATTTTTAAACAATTTTAGAATTATTTTGATAGTTCATGTAATAATTGATTAGGTTAAAAAAAGTTTCCAAAATTATAATCAATAAGAGAGATTTAAACATTAATGTTGTTACGTAATGTACAATAATTTATATATGTTTATTCTTGTCTTACAAAATATTATAAGAAATGTTATACTTTCAATTCAAAAAGAAAAATTAATTATTAAATTATAATCAATTACAATATATTTTTAAAATTTATGAAAATAAAATATATAAAAAAATTAAATAATTTCTTGGACCTTTCTTAATTTATATAAACACTCACGAATTGGTATCTTCTTGTCTTGATGTATTCTAATGAAATTTCCACAATTATAAAGGCGGAACCCTTTTTTAAGAGATATCATATTCTGTCGGAGAATATTTCACATTCAAATGAGTCTCAGAGAGCAAAAGACCGAATTTACCATTTTATATGTGCTATAGTCCATAGATTTTGGGTGATACGTGATCCCAATGGATTTTTGGCTGATATTTTTGTGGGTGTCCGTAACTATCTTATTAATAGTGTGAGTTGGTCCCAAGTGGCAAATAGACGCATTTTCTAGTTCAAACAAGCCCCAGGCGGGAAAGACTGATTTTACTTTACTTGTGTTATAGTCCATGGATTTTGGGTGATACGTGATCCCAATAGGTTTTGGCCAATTTTTTTTTATATATGACCTTATTAATGGCATGAGTTGGTCTCGAGGGGAAAACAAATGCATTTTAAAGTTCAAACGAGCCCTAGAGCGAGAAAAACCAATTTTACCATTTTACGTGTGCTATAGTCCATGAATTTTGGATGATACGTGATCCCAATAGGTTTTTGGCCGAAATATTTTGTGGGCATCCATTACAAATTTATTAATGGTGTGAGTTGATCCCGAGGGGCAAACATACACATTTTCAAGTTCAAACGAGCCACAGAGCGGAAAAGATCGAATTTACCGTTTTATGTATGCTATAGTCCATTGATTTTGGGTGATACGTGATTGCGACATGTTTTTGGCCGAAAATTTTGCAGGCGTCCGTTACGACCTTATTAATGGCGTGAGTTTGTTCTGAGGGGCAAAAGAACGCATTTTCAAGTTCAAACGATCCCAGAGCACTGAATTTACCGTTTTACGTGTGTTATTGTACTTGATGAAAATCTTTGAGCTTGGAATCTTGGGGCTTGATCTTGAGAGAAGAGCTCTTTTATGAAGTTTTAGAGGTGAGAACTCGGGCAAACCTTGGATGAAAAGTTTCTCTTTGTATCTTGAATTTTTGATTTGAAGGTTTAAGGGTTCTTGATGGAGAAGAGGAAACTTAGGTGAGTTTTAAGAGAATTTCTAAATACTTGAATGTTTATATTGATGATTTTAGTGAAGAACTTGGGAAAACCTTTGGATGTAAAGTTTCTCTTTGTATCTTGAATTTTTTGACTTGAAGGTTTTAGGGTTCTTGGTGGAGAAGAGGAAACCTAGGTGAGTTTGAAGAAAATTTCTAAATACTTGAATGCTTAGATTGATGATTTTGAGAGGAAAACCACTTAGTTGAATGATATACTCAATTAAAACACAGAAAACCGACTTACAATAGAGTTAAAAAGCTTGGGAAATGACCAAAATAACTCTAGAACGCATGCATAAAGTTGCTGAAACAAAAATTGCAGCAAGCCTTCACGGAAGAGTCTACGGTTCGTGGAAATTTCCATCGTCTGTAGGTCCAATATAGAACATCGACTGCCTGACAGAGCTTCACTAAATTAGATATAACTTCTTATTCCAAACTCGAAATGAGACAAACTAAGTGAAGTTGGAAAGAGGACACATAGACCTTTAATTTGATAGGTCATGATGAGCCACATAATTCATTATATGCTGAAATATATGATCGTTTGAAGTTTACCTAAGTATAATCTCATCTTAAAATTTAATTGGTAAAGAAGCTTTCAACTCAACTTTGTCCTAGGGGTTTCTTGTGACCTTAATTAGGTGTAAAAACGTTGAGGTATAGGTTTAGAAAGGGTGGGAAAGGACTAAAAATTGTATGTACTGCTCCCCCAACTCCTTGCAGAGGGTTCCATAAAAATTTCACAAAGAAATTGTCTGGAAGACATATCACCAAAATATTCATGGGCTAACACACACAATTTTTTTTTGATAAGTTGCCTAATTTATGTAAATTGTCCCCTAAATGCCCAAACTAGACTATAAAAATTGTGAAAGTATACGTATTGCTCCCCCAACTCCATATGGAGGGTTTCGTAAAGGTTTCACAAAGAAACCGTCTGAAAATCATATCACCAAAATATTTATGGGCTAACACACACAAAAAAACTGAAAAATTGTCTAACTTCTGTAAATTGACCCCTAAATGTCCAAACTGGACTATAAAAATTGTGAGACTATTCGTATTGCTCCTCCAACTCTCTACATAGGGTTTCGTAAAGTTTTCCCAAATAAATCATCCAAAAGTCATATCACCATAATATTCATGGGCTAACACACACGAAAAATTAAAAAAATCGCCCAATTTCGATAAATTGGCCCCTAAATGCCCAAAATGGACTCTAAAAATTGTGAGACTGTAGGTATTTCTCCCTCAACTCCCTACGGAGATTTATGTAAAAGTTTCACAAAGAAATCGTTCGAAAGTCATATCACCATTAATGGGCTACACATACGAAAAACTAACAAAATCGTCTAATTCCTGTAAATTGGCTCATACCTAAATGCTCAAAATGGACTCTAAAAATTGTAAGACTGTATGTACTGCTCCCTAACTCCCTATGGATGGTTTCGTAAAGGTTTCGCAAAGATATCGTCCGAAAATTCTATCACCAAAATATTCATGGCTAACACCCACAAAAAACTGAGAAAATCGCATAATTTCTATAAATTGGCTCCTAAATGTCCAAATTGACTCTAAATATTGTGAGACGGTACTTACTGCTCCGCCAACTCTCTATGAAGGGTTCCATAAAGATTTCGCAAATAAATCTTCCGAAGACCTTTAATTTGATAGGTTATGAGCCACCTAATTTATTATAAATTGATAGATATGGTAGTTGTTTACATCCATACTTTATTCGAATAGGGCGAAACGTCGTGGTGACTCAATAAGTAATCAATTGATTCAATTTTAAAAGAATTTTAAGAAAATAAGAATTTTAAAGGAGTCGCCACCTAATTTTAGGAAAAACTAGGAAACCAATTAAATGATCTACGAAACCAAGAGATTCTAAGTAAGATATTCAAGTTATTCCGAAGGGAAGGGGTTAGGCATCCTTCGAAATTCACAAATGTGGATCCCGATTGAATTCCTTTTTTTCAAATTGAGGAGGAGATAAAAATAGTATACAAAATATAACAAACATGCAATATACACAAATAAAAAAAGTAAACAAGTAATATGAGAAATGACCTTATATTTGTCTAACGTCAACAAATACATAATAATGAATATAGTATTCGAACTTTATTCAAATGGCTTCGATGAGAAGTGACTTCGGAATACCTGTAAAGACACTTAGTAAAAATGTTAGTACTAAATATATATGAATAAAAATAAATGAATCAAATACTAACTTAAAAATAAAAACCCGTCTTATTAACATAGGAGGCCTTAGAAATCGACGATAATTTCTTCATCGGCCAATTTTAACATAAAACTTATATAAATTTAAACTAAATTTTCGTCTTTTAAAATGTGGAGGCCTCCAAAATCGACGGAGAGATTTTTTCATTGGCCAATTTTAACATAAAACTTATATAAACTTAAACTAAATTTTCGTCTTTTAAAATGGGGAGACCTCCAAAACCGACGGAGAGATTTTTTCATTAGCCAATTAACGAATAAAATTTTAACATAAACTCATATGAAACCAACAAGAAATGATATAAAACAAGTACGACAATTCAAAACTATAACAATATCAAAGTAACGAAACATTAAAACAATAACTAAATAATAATAACCACACGTCAATATAACTATCAAACTATAATAACATAACAAAATAATAATAATAATAATAATAACAACAACAACAAGCACCAACGGTTAACAACTTGACAAAACAATAACAATTAAATAATGATAATGCAGTAACATGATCTATGTAAATAGGCAAACAATGTGCAATGAATAAAATTAACCAACCAAACCAAATATAAAAGGGTTCATTAACAAAAAGACAAAACAGTGATATCCATTATTTAAAAAATAAATAAAATAAAGTATATTAAAGCAAATCATAGTATTATAATCATGGCAAAGCAAAACACAATCTGGGAAGGCGTGCATGAAGAACAACAATATCAAATAGAGACGAAACAAACAATAACATAAGGCTATACCAAACTATAAACAAAATTCACTGAAAAAAAAGAAATCAGTCCCAAAACTTGAAAGAATCAACAATAAAAAGCATATGAACTTGAGAAAAAAAAATATAAAGATAGAGGTGGCCGGAGTTTGAACCCCTCCGGCCAGATCTGGAAATGAAAAGAAAAACAAAGTGAAAGAGGGGTTACCGGAGTTTGAGTTGTTGCATTTCTGGTTTGAACAACTGTTTGCAATGGGTTTCGATGTGGGTCTGGTTAGTCTGATGGTTCACTGGAATTGGGAGTTCGCCGGTGTTGGAATCACGACGGAGTCGTGCTTGGTTGCTGTTGTTCGAGCTTCGTGCTCCTTGCCGGAAATGGCATTTTTTGGTTGTTTAAGAGTGGTGGAGCCGCTGTTTGAGGACTGGTTTGTAGTGGTGCTTTGTCTTTTTACTGTTCGTTGGTCTGGGGGTAGCGAGCAAGAAGGGGAAAATGGGTTGTGATGGGTGGCTGTGAGCTCGTTGTGGATCTGTTTTGGTGGTGTTCTGGCGGTGGGGATCTGGTGGTTTTGAGGAGGAAATAAGGGTCGCTTGGTCGGGGTTTGGGGTCGTTTCTGGTCAGCTGGTTGTTCTCCTGAGTCACTGGTTGCCGAAAAAGAGCTCGTAGCTCACTGAAGTACCTGTAAAACGAAAATAAAAATCGTAAAAGGGTGAGGGGTAGGGAACTGGTGTTGTTCAGCTCTGGTTCATCGGAGCTTTGAGCTCCTTGCCGGAGCTGCTGCCGAAAAATGGGAAAACGAAGGGGGTTTTGGGTCTGGTTTTCTGATGGGTTTTGGTGGCTTTCTGATGGGTCTTGGTAGGAAAAGATAGAGGGAAAAGGGGTCTGGGTGGTTCGGTGGAGTTTTGGCCGTAAAAAAGTTATTAACGGAAATGGGTTTTGGGTGATAACCTGGTGGTTGTTGCTTGCTGGTTCACTGGCAGTGGGGAGAAAGAGAGGAGAATGGATGGCTGTTGGGAAATGGGAGTGAGGGAAAGATCGAGGTGTCATTAGTGGTGGTGGACTGGTGGAGTCCGGTGAGCTCACCGGAAAAGTACTAAACAATGAGAAACCCCTTTTGCCAATAAACAATCTGAAAATTCTTATTCCTAAAAGTACCCCCCCGCCCCCTATTTTTTAACCTAACCTAAATCTATATATGAAATAATTGTTAAATGGGCTCAATTTTTGGGTTTCTGATTGTGGCCCAAAATTATCGATCAAGTAAAATATTTGTATTTGAATGAATTTTTATATTATGCAAAATATCAATATTAACAAATGTAATAAATAAAATGAATTAAAATAAATATAATGAACGTACTAGTGACATGTAAAAAATGTAATTTTAAAATTAACTGATAAAAAACTCTACATTTTGATAAATAAAGATAGTTATCGATAAACATATTTAAAATTATAAAAAAAAATATTTTGAACCATTAGATAAATAAAACTTAAAAATTACGAAATTTAAAAATGTTAGGCCAAAATTGGGTGTCAACAGCTGTCCCTTTCGTTGGATATGATTGATGAAAGAAATCGTGGACAATGAAAATTGACAAACCCTATTTTGGCCGAACACATGACCTTTATATAAAAGTACGGTTGGAATGTGGTGGAAGTTGATCCCGGACTTACCTCTAAAGGGTTTCACCCTATGTTACGTCCTTGTTAAAATAGTCCGCACCTGTGGCTCAACTGAGAATGCATCCTCTTGGATGTTCTCGAAAAAACAAAGATGAAACTCATCAGTAAAAACAAAATTATAGGAAAAAATGGTAGCATCTCTTACGATTCGACAAATGAAGATGATCCATTGGTAGGATAAAAATGCATGTCCATCGGTAGGACAAATAAAGATGATGATCCATCGGTAGGATTTTGAATGTATATCCATCGGTAGGACGAATGAAAATGATGATCCATCGGTAGGATATGAATGTATGTCCATCGGTGGGACGAATGAAAAAAGATGATCTACTAAATGCATGTCCATCGGTAGGACGAATAAAAATGATCCCTCGATAGGATATGGATGTATGTCCATCTGTAGAACGAATAAAAATGATCCCTCGATAGGATACGAATGTATGTCCATCGTTAGGACGAATGAAAATGATCCCTCGGAAGGATATGAATGTATGTCCATCGTTAGGACGAATGAAAAAAGATTATCCATCGCTAGAATTTGGAATGTATGTCCATCGGTAGGACGAATGTAAAAAGATGATGATCCATCGGTAGGATTTTGAATGTATGTCCATCGGTAGGACGAATGAAAATTTATTTCAACGCAAGTCTCCTCCGACTTGAACATGGAATAGATAGGGTGCATATCTTTCACCTCCAAATAGGTGCGACTTAAATGCAAATATCTTTCAACGCAAGTTTCCTTCGACTTGAACGTTGAATAGATAGGGTGCACATCCTTCACCTCCGACTAGATGCGACTTAAATGCAAATATCATTTAACGCAAGTTTCCTTCGACTTGAACGTTGAATAGATATTGTGCGCATCCTTCACCTCCGAATAGATGCGACTTAAATGCAAATATCTTTCAACGCAAGTTTCCTTCGACTTGAACGTTGAATAGATATGGTGCGCATCCTTTACCTCCGAATAGATGCGACTTAAATGCAATGGCCTTCTCGGCGAATGAAAATGCAATGGCCTTCTCGGCGAATGAAAATGCAATGGCCCTCTCGGCGAATGAAAATGCAATGGCCCTCTTGGCAAAATGAAAATGCAATGGCCCTCTTGGCAAAATAAAAGTGCAATGGCCCTCTTGGCAAAATGAAAATGCAATGACCCTCTCGGCAAAATGAAAATACAATGGCCCTCTCGGCAAAATGAAAATCCAATGGCCCTCTCGGCAAATGAAAAATGCAATGGCCTTCTCGGCAAATGAAAGATGCAATGGCCCTCTCGGCAAATGAAAGATGCAATAGCCCTCTCGAAAAATGAAAAATGCAATGGCCCTCTCGGCAAATGAAAATGCAATGGCCTTCTCGGCAAATGACAATGCAATGGCCCTCTCGGCAAATGAAAATGCAATGGCCCTCTTGGCAAAATAAAAATGCAATGACCCTCTTGGCAAAATGAAAATGCAATGGCCCTCTTGGCAAAATAAAAATGCAATGGCCCTCTTGGCAAAATGAAAATGCAATGGCCCTCTTGACAAATGAAAATGCAATGACCCTCTCGGCAAAATGAAAATGCAATGGCCCTCTTGCCAAAATGAAGATGCAATGGCCCTCTCGGCAAAATGAAAATGCAATGGCCCTCTCGACAAATGAAAGATGCAATGACCTTTTCGGCAAATGAAAAATGCAATAGTCCTCTCGGGAAATGAAAAATGCAATGGCCCTCTCGGCAAATGAAAATGTAGTGGCCTTCTCTGCAAATGACAATGCAATGACCCTCTTGGCAAAATGAAAATGCAATGGCCCTCTTGGCAAAATGAAAATGCAATGGCCCTCTTGGCAAAATGAAGATGCAATGGCCCTCTCGGCAAAATGAAAATGCAATGGCCCTCTTGGCAAATGAAAGATGCAATGGCCCTCTCGGCAAATGAAAAATGCAATAGCCCTCTCGGCAAAATGAAAATCCAATGGCCCTCTCGGCAAATGAAAAATGCAATGGCCCTTTCGGCAAAATGAAAATGCAATGGCCTTCTCGGCAAATGATAATGCAATGGCCCTCTCGGCAAATGAAAATGCAATGTACCTCTTGGCAAAATGAAAATGCAATGGCCCTCTCGGCAAAATGAAAATGCAATGGCCCTCTTGGCGAAATGAAAATGCAATGGCCCTCTCGGCGAATGAAAATGCAATGGCCCTCTTGGCAAAATTTAAATGCAATGGCCCTCTCGACAAATGAAAAATGCAATGGCCCTCTCGGCAAATGAAAAATGCAATGGCCCTCTCGGCAAATGAAAATGCAATGGCCCTCTTGGCAAAATTTAAATGTAATGGCCCTCTCGGCAAATGAAAAATGCAATGGCCCTCTCAGCAAATGAAAATGCAATGGCCCTCTTGGCAAAATTTAAATGCAATGGCCCTCTCGGCAAATGAAAAATGCAATGGCCCTCTCGGCAAATAAAAAATGCAATGGCCTTCTCGGCAACTAAAAATACTATGAAAATGCAAATGATGGATGACCCAATGATTTTCCACTGTAACAAGGTGGATGATGGCTCGATGATAGTCCACTATAACGAGGTGGATGACTCGATGATTGTCCAACTGTAACGAGGTGGATGACTCGATGATTTGTCTTGAAAGTGTCATCGCTTCAATGCTTTCACCTGTTCCTGTACTTGAGAAGGAAAAATTAGTAGACATAATGTCGCCTTAGCTAGCGACTTATTCAAGAAACCTTGAGAAAAGATTCTTTAAAAGAGAATGTGTACAAAATGTCTGATCACTTTGACACATGTGAGCAACCAACATTTTTACTCTTGACCATTTTGTGTTTATTGTGACTCATGTCTTATTGGAGATTTGTACGAGGCATTGCTGGCTCGTCATAACAATGCTGAAGATTTGCAAGTTGATTTTGAACTTCAAGCGATGATGAATCATTTGAAGTTGACTATCAAGTTTCTGACAGTACTTGTTGGAATTTTTGAGGTCTTCCTCAAAAATTCTGTCCCAGTTAGAACTTTTGGCAAATCTCAAAATGATCTTCAATATTGACTTGTTGGAGATAACATCTTTATTGTGAATTTTTGAGATATTCTCAAAAATTCTGTCCCAGTTTTTATTACAAGGAGAAAAGAACATGACACTGGGTATATGACCGAGCCGTCGTGGCGCCTACATATCCTGTTGAGCCAGGAATCAGGTCAAATCTAGTTCCAATCATGCAGATGATGAATGCTGCAAAGAATCTGAGCCAAAATCATCAGTAGAAACTGTACAATATGAACATGATGAAATAGGAAAATGATATTCCTTATGATATTCAAAGCCTAGAGATAAAAAACATGTCACATTTTTTAGATGGACAACTAAATGAAGTAAAATAGATGTTTCACATTTAAAAGGTTAACCTAATATCACGTTTTACAACGGACAACCAAAAAAATTGCATTTTTTTTTTTAATCTTAAAAAAATGTTTTTTGAAAATATTAAAGAGTTGGTGTTTGCTCACCCCTTTTTTTTTTTTTTTGAAGAATAAAGAATGTGAAGAGATAGTCAAGTCTCGACTACAATTGGTACTAAGAGTTAGGATCGCAAGTAAATTTTTTTTTGCTTTTTCTAATTAAAATTGAATTCAAGGTAACTCTCACAGCTTCAAGTGGTATCTCAAACATACTTAAGTATCAACAAGATTTATTCATCTTTCTGCAAACAAAGATTTTGGATTGTACCAATCCCATGTTTCAAGTGCCCTCACATAAAGAAAAGTCATATTTCACACATATTTGAAATGTTTTATTGCATGACATTTTTTGAAGTCCACTCACACTCACAAGAATGTTCAATGCCTACAACTGTGATACCATATGCTTGACCCTTATGTAAATCTCCACTAATGTGAGAATATTTGAAATGAGATCATGTAGGACTTGTTATTGACTTGTAATGTAGGCTTAGGGACGGTAGGATATATATTTGGAATAAGAGTGATTTAATTCCTTCTTGAGGGTCACTACGAATTTGTGCTTTTGACGATTGATACGCCTTTGGCGTTAGATCCTCTTCAATGTCCTCCCTTTTTTCGACTTTTTTTGATTACTCATTTATTGGAATTTTTTTTTTGTTTCGACTTTTTTTGAGTCCTTATTTCTAGGAGCTTTCTTTTATTTCACCCCTTTCTTTTGAATTTTTTTTTCTCTTTTGTTGGAGTATTTTGCTTCTCTTCTTTCACTGACCTTGCAGGGGTGTTTTTGTCTTTCTTTATTTCTTTCAACCTTTTTTTTTTTTTTTTTTTTTTTGTTCTTTCTCTAGACGTCGTTTTTCCTTCCTACTATGGGACGCTTTATATCTTTTGCCTTTGGCAACTTCATAGCTGAATCTTCTCTTATAATTTGCACATCCTTGATGCACTAAAGAAGGTTGGACCAATAGAGGAATAGTGCATGTAAACACTCAAAAGGGGTAGTGGCTAAGGTGTGGTTGTCCAAAGAAAGACTTCAGGTTCAAAGTGGGCAAACTAAGGATTAATGTCATTTGGAAGGTTTTTAAAAGGCACAATTGGGTCAAATAAGGCCTACAATCATTTCTCAAACCAAACATTACTCAGGATTTCGCCTCGATAAACATTCAAGCCAAGTTCTAGATCAACAGTGCGATGCAAATGAATTTTGATCTAAAAGCTCACCACACAATGCACATGAAACCATGAGGTTGATTTTATTCTTATCTTGAATGCATACAAGATAATTTTCAAGCATTACAAACGTATAAAATGAGAGGTACCAAAAGAATCTATGGTTTACCATAAAGTCAGTCCTCTTTATCATATAAAATGTTTTTACATGCTCCTAACTGTATTGGTCCCATTTGAGCTGAAGACATGACTCTTTTAATATGTACAAAACAATTTTTTTTTGTTTGAAAGAATGAATACCGAACCCAAAAAGGGTTGCCTATGTATCTCATTTAGATGAGAATCAGGTGTGCGTAGTTCATGCAGATGTGGTTTTGAATATATGCACACACTATTTTACTTTTTATTTTTGAAATTTGAAAAAATGGATACCGAACCCAAGAAGGGTTGCCTACGTATCTCACCGAGATGAGAATCAGGTTCGCATAGTTCGTGCAGATATGACTTTGAAAATATGCACAACTATTTTACTTTTATTTTTGAAATTTGAAACAGTGGATATCTAATCCAAAAAGGGTTGCCTACGTATCTCACCGAGATGAGAATCAGGTTCGCATAGTTCTTTCAGATATGACTTTGAAAATATGGACAACTATTTTACTTTTTATTTTTGAAATTTGAAAAAATGAGTACCGAACCCAAGAAGGGTTGCCTACATATCTCACCGAGATGAGAATCAGGTTCGCGTTGTTCGTTCAGATATGACATAAGATAATTTCAAAATTTAAACAAACTCGGAGCGATTCATTGTATCATCTTTAACTGTCGACCTTTGTACTACCAATTGAATGTGGTCTCCCATTTTTTTCCCACAATAACCACTTGTTGTATATTCTTTTTTGAATGTTTCTTGATAATGTGTCTTTTCCCAATTATCTACGAGAACCACAAATTGTTATGATCATCCCCGACTGTTGTCAGGATGATTTTCCTAAAAAAATATGAGAAATGTGTGAGAGCAGACCAACATACAAAATAATACAAATTAAATGAGTGCGACCTCATAATCAAATACTTCCCTGATTTATCTTTTGACTTGTTATTAATGTCTTGTGAAATACAAAGACTCGAACTTCGCGAGTCCTCTTGTCCCTTGCAACTTTGGACGAACAATGACTTTTGAAGTCTGACATAGATCAATCTCTCACAGAAGAAAAACTCAAAAGGTAAACGTGTTAGTTCATGTTCATAATTGATAATGCAAAATATCACACAAAGAATTAATTAAACACATAAGCATTGCTTTAATTGAAGACAAACTTAATTATATCACATAATATACAAACAATTATTGTGCATCCTATACAAATATGTGACTCTTTTGTGCAAAGGGTGAACCTATCGATCTAAAGGATATATTACGTCATTTGACAACATTGTCTCAAAATATGAATATATACAAATTTTATAAATAAAATAAAATGGGGATATATAATAGGGAAACACAGATACAAATAATCAGTCCACACAGGGGTACCATCCTAAGTTATGCCTCCAAGGACGGTCCTTCTGTATGATTTCTTGTCATCTCTAAATGCCAACGTCTTCAGAGGCAATGGTGGTTTGATCCTTCTTTGACTCGAACAAACTTTTAAACTCCCTACCCTAAGAGACATTGTTTATCAAATGACGTATACATCCCTCAAATTTAAACACATACGCATGATTGTCTTTTATTGATCAATGGGCGAAATAGACACAAGGTGGACCTCTATTGGGCCCAACACGCATTAGGTGTTGGGTCGACTTAGTTCAAAATGCACTTAAAATTAGGATTTGATTTCGCTCTACGCTAGTTAACTAAGAGTGGCTTCTAAAAGACCGGGAACCCAAGTGGACAACTTAGGCTGAAACTCACGACAATCATTGGACGCATGACGAACTAATAAATTGCCGATCATTTCGAAAAAGAGTTGAGTATAAAAAAATCCGACTGCGGTTCCGCAAAACCGTCCTTTAATATACTATACATACAACAGAAAATGCCATGAAATGCAATGACAATGTATATAAAGTTTAAACAAATAATGACTAAATAACAAATATAATATACAAATAATCAACAAAATATACAAGATATAATGAATAACATAATAAAATAATAACTCCTCAATTTGAAAAAATGAACTCATAATGATCAGAACCTCTATATCCCCAGCGGAGTCGCCATTCTGTTTACATCCCTACTTTATTCGAATAGGGCGAAACGTCGTGGTGACTCAATAAGTAATCAATTGATTCAATTTTAAAAGAATTTTAAGAAAATAAGAATTTTAAAGGAGTCGCCACCTAATTTTAGGAAAAACTAGGAAACCAATTAAATGATCTACGAAACCAAGAGATTCTAAGTAAGAGATTCAAGTTAATCCGAAGGGAAGAGGTTAGGCATCCTTCGAAATTCACAAATGTGGATCCCGATTGAATTCTTTTTTTTCAAATTGAGGAGGAGATAAAAATAGTATACAAAATATAACAAACATGCAATATACACAAATAAAAAAAGTAAACAAGTAATATGAGAAATGACCTTATATTTGTCTAACGTCAACAAATACTTAATAATGAATATAGTATTCGAACTTTATTCAAATGGCTTCGATGAGAAGTGACTTCGGAATACCTGTAAAGACACTTAGTAAAAATGTTAGTACTAAATATATATGAATAAAAATAAATGAATCAAATACTAACTTAAAAATAAAAACCCGTCTTATTAACATAGGAGGCCTTAGAAATCGACGATAATTTCTTCATCGGCCAATTTTAACATAAAACTTATATAAATTTAAACTAAATTTTCGTCTTTTAAAATGTGGAGGCCTCCAAAATCGACGGAGAGATTTTTTCATTGGCCAATTTTAACATAAAACTTATATAAACTTAAACTAAATTTTCGTCTTTTAAAATGGGGAGACCTCCAAAACCGACGGAGAGATTTTTTCATTAGCCAATTAACGAATAAAATTTTAACATAAACTCATATGAAACCAACAAGAAATGATATAAAACAAGTACGACAATTCAAAACTATAATAATATCAAAGTAACGAAACATTAAAACAATAACTAAATAATAATAACCACACGTCAATATAACTATCAAACTATAATAACATAACAAAATAATAATAATAATAATAATAATAACAACAACAACAACAAGCACCAACGGTTAACAACTTGACAAAACAATAACAATTAAATAATGATAATGCAGTAACATGATCTATGTAAATAGGCAAACAATGTGCAATGAATAAAATTAACCAACCAAACCAAATATAAAAGGGTTCATTAACAAAAAGACAAAACAGTGATATCCATTATTTAAAAAATAAATAAAATAAAGTATATTAAAGCAAATCATAGTATTATAATCATGGCAAAGCAAAACACAATCTGGGAAGACGTGCATGAAGAACAACAATATCAAATAGAGACGAAACAAACAATAACATAAGGCTATACCAAACTATAAACAAAATTCACTGAAAAAAAAAGAAATCAGTCCCAAAACTTGAAAGAATCAACAATAAAAAACATATGAACTTGAGAAAAAAAAATATAAAGATAGAGGTGGCCGGAAGTTGAACCCCTCCGGCCAGATCTGGAAATGAAAAGAAAAACAAAGTGAAAGAGGGGTTATCGGAGTTTGAGTTGTTGCATTTCTGGTTTGAACAACTGTTTGCAATGGGTTTCGATGTGGGTCTGGTTAGTCTGATGGTTCACTGGAATTGGGAGTTCGCCGGTGTTGGAATCACGACGGAGTCGTGCTTGGTTGCTGTTGTTCGAGCTTCGTGCTCCTTGCCGGAAATGGCATTTTTGGTTGTTTAGGAGTGGTGGAGCCGCTGTTTGAGGACTGGTTTGTAGTGGTGCTTTGTCTTTTTACTGTTCGTTGGTCTGGGGGTAGCGAGCAAGAAGGGGAAAATGGGTTGTGATGGGTGGCTGTGAGCTTGTTGTGGGTCTGTTTTGGTGGTGTTCTGGCGGGGGGATCTGGTGGTTTTGAGGAGGAAATAAGGGTCGCTTGGTTGGGGTTTGGGGTCGTTTCTGGTCAGCTGGTTGTTCTCCTGAGTCACTGGTTGCCGAAAAAGAGCTCGTAGCTCACTGAAGTACCTGTAAAACGAAAATAAAAATCGTAAAAGGGTGAGGGGTAGGGAACTGGTGTTGTTCAGCTCTGGTTCATCGGAGCTTTGAGCTCCTTGCCGGAGCTGCTGCCGAAAAATGGGAAAACGAAGGGGGTTTTGGGTCTGGTTTTCTGATGGGTTTTGGTGGCTTTCTGATGGGTCTTGGTAGGAAAAGATAGAGGGAAAAGGGGTCTGGGTGGTTCGGTGGAGTTTTGGCCGTAAAAAAGTGATTAACGGAGGTGGGTTTTGGGTGGTAACCTGGTGGTTGTTTGCTTGCTGGTTCGCTGGCAGTGGGGAGAAAGAGAGGAGAATGGATGGCTGTTGGGAAATGGGAGTGAGGGAAAGATTGAGGAGTCATTAGTGGTGGTGGACTGGTGGAGTCCGGTGAGCTCACCGGAAAAATACTAAACAATGAGAAACCCCTTTTGCCAATAAACAATCTGAAAATTCTTATTCCTAAAAGTATGCCCCCGCCCCCTATTTTTAACCTAACCTAAATCTATATATGAAATAATTGTTAAATGGGCTCAATTTTTGGGTTTCTGATTGTGGCCCAAAATTATCGATCAAGTAAAATATTTGTATTTGAATGAATTTTTATATTATGCAAAATATCAATATTAACAAATGTAATAAATAAAATGAATTAAAATAAATATAATGAACGTACTAGTGACATGTAAAAAATGTAATTTTAAAATTAACTGATAAAAAACTCTACATTTTGATAAATAAAGATAGTTATCGATAAACTTATTTAAAATTATAAAAAAATAATATTTTGAACCATTAGATAAATAAAACTTAAAAGTTACGAATTTTAAAAATGTTAGGCCAAAATTGGGTGTCAACAGTAGTATACAGGATTGTGTTCCTAGAAGCAATCACTGATGACATTATTTATTAAGTGTAGATTGTGTATTGGCTACTATGCAATATATTTATTATTTAGTGCGACACAAAATCTCCAGTCTTTCGTCTTAATTTATGTAATTTGTTTTGATTTGACTCGAAATTTAAGAAAAAAGGACAGATTTTTAATATTTGTGTGACTATAAATAATTTAATAAGAGTAAAATGAATATTTTAAATATAAATTATTACTAAATATAGAAATGTGTCAACCGACAAATTGATGCACATATCTTTGAAAAGTCATTATTGATGTTATTGTAATTAAAAATAGTAGACTATTAAATTTACAATTACTTTTGATTTCTTAATTGTCTATTTCACTTCAATTTGAATCAACCATGTTTTAATAGTTCAAGTCTTAATTGTCTATTTCACTTCAATTTGTAACCTTTATTGGACCTATCAAAATTCCAAGTCTCAAAAACTAGAAATAATATATTAAAAGATAAAAATTATGAAAAACTATAAGAAATATTTAAAAATTATATCAAAGTAAATACTTTTATATATAAAGTAAATTTAAAAATTATATATAAATATCGGGTTGATTTGATCTCGGGTGTACTACCCAAGTATAATAGAGTTTTTTTTCTCAATATCAGACCAAGTCATGTCAAGTTTTGTTTTGTTTTCTTTCCTACAAAATGTGAAAAAGTTTCATTATTATGTTTATAGTCCTGTCACAAGGCAATTTTTGGCTCTTCCTAAAACTCAAATTTGCATGGAGGATGACAATACAGCTGTTGGATTTATTTGTGAGGTATGCAATACCTCCATATTTTGATTCACAGTTCACTATAGCCCTGGAAAGTTTTTCTGAAACTAATGTGGGTAAGGATGACTATGGGGCAGGACGGATGCGGTGTGAGGCGGACTTAAGGCTATGCAGAATGGTGCGGATTTAAGGTTGTGCAGGGCGGAGAGGAGAGGAGAGGGATGTGGGGCTTGAAGTGGTTTTTAAAAAAAATTAATGTGGGGCGGGCGGGTTTATATACAATTTTATGCGGGTTCAAATTTAGTTTTAAGTTTTTACATATTATAAGAGTGATAGAGGTAAGATAATCTCTTTGTTACTAAAATATTCAAGATAGTAAATGAAAATTGTTCAATCAAAACTAATATAATTTCTTACATGCTTCCCAATTGACTTCTAAAAAATAAAATTATAAGTCTATCAATTAAATTAATATAAGTTAATGAAAAAATATATATATTTTTATGAATTTTAATTTTAATATCAAACTTAACTAAAAAAGAAAAATATTAAACATTTATGCAGGGTGGGTTCATATGGGACGGATCTATGCGGGCGGGGCGAGTTGAAATGAAAAAAAATATTATGCAGGACGGATTAAAATTTTTGCAGGGTAAACTTAACCCGCTTCGCCCCCGCCCCGTCTCGCACCGCCTCATAGATGGAGTATTCTGTTGGCTTGATGATTCACCACAGATCATCCACTAGTGTTTCTGGGCTTTAATTGCCTGAAGATATGGAGACGGAAAACTATTGTCTACTGTTGGCTCCTACTTTATTTGAACAATATTTATTTTATATACTTTAAACTTAGATACAGATGATTTAATTCCTTCTTTCTATTTTGGCTAAATGCTTGATTTGATCTTTGATTCTAGTCTATTTTACAAGTAGAAAGTAGAATAGTGCCTACGAAAAATTGAAAAAATCGTCTAAATCATGTTGAATGGTCCTTACATGCTAAAAAAATAGTAGGGATCATGGCAAGATTATATGTACTCATTACGTAGGGTCTCATAAGGATTTTGAAAAAAAAAATGTGTTGAAAGATATATCACCAAATTATTCATGGGCTGAGGCACACGAAAAATTGAGAAAATTGTCTAATTCCGGTAAGTTGGCTCTAAATGCTCAAAATGGATTCTAAAAATTATGAGACTGTATGTAGTCCTCCCCCAACTTCCTACAGAGGGTTCCGTAAAGGTTTCGCAAAGAAATCGTCCGAAAGCCATATCACCAAAATATTCATGGGCTAACACACATGAAAACTTGAGAAAATTGACTAATTCGTGTAATTAATTAGCCCCTAAATGCTCAAAACGGACTCTAAAGTTATAAGACTGACGTTATGTACTCCCCCAACTCCCTATCGAGGGTTCTATAAGAGTTTCACAAAGAAATCATCCGAAAGTCATATCACCAAAATATTTATGGGCTAACACACACAAAAAATTGAGAAAATTGCTTAATTCTTGTATATTGTCCCTAAATGTCCAAAATGGACTCTAAAAATTGTGAGACTATACTTACTACTTCCTCAACTCCCTACAGAGGGTTACGTAAGAATTTCACAAAGAAATCGTCCGAAAGCGATGAGGCTTTTGACAGTTCATCCAAATTAATTTTGAGAGTTCGTCCTAACCTTTCATGCTTCTATATAGTAGGAAGAATAATAGAATAGAAATTATAGTATATATTATTACTACCATAAAAGGCTATTCCACCAAAAAAGAAAAACCCAAATTGTGCCCATTAGGGTTTTTTCGATCCCAAGCAAATTTGGATTGGGTTGGTCAGTATAAAAATCTCATATTTGTAACGATTCTGTATAGAAAGCGGTTTTTCCGATCCCCAAACAAGTTTCAATTGGATTGGGTTGGTCAATATAAAAATTCATCTTGTTGGAAATAATAATTTAAAGTTCCAGTAGGAATCATAATTTGATTAGGATTTGTTATTTATGGTGTTTACTTATTTATGTTTAATTAGGATTTGTTAGTTAGGAATTTTAGGAATTTGTTATTTATGGTGTTTGTTTATTTATGTTTAATTAGGATTTGTTAGTTAGAGTGATTCCTATTCCAATTCCAATTCCAAGTTTAATTTGGTTTTTACTACTATAAATATAGGGATGTTACAGAATAAAATATTTAAGAAATACAAGAGTTTATAAATAAAATATTTTCCTTTCACATCTCTGTAACGATTCTGCATTGAAAGCATTATCGTCTGTGAATTTGCGAGTATGAATCGTGTGTCTCATATGAGAAAGTATGCAAAGGAGGAGATTTGTGAAGATATTATGATAAAAATATTGGATTTTTTGCCTTCAAAATGTCTGGCAAAGTTTAAATGTGTATCCAAGTGTTGGGAAAAGTACATTGCTGATTGCCGTTGCAGACGATGGAACCAAAAACCATATCTAGTTGGTTTCTTTTGTCAACATTCAGAGATTCAGCGTGAGTTACGCTTTTTCTTGTCGTCTCAATCAGTGATTGATGGCACTTTCGATGAGTCATTATACAATCTTTTGCATCGCAATGCATGTCTTGTTGCAGCATCCAATGGGTTTCTTCTTTGCAATGTGAAAAAGGTTCATTACTATGTTTATAATCCTGCCACAAGGCAATTATTGATTCTCCCAAAAACTCAAATCTGCATGGAGAACGATGACTATAATCCACCACCTATTGGATTTATTTGTAAAGTAGATAACCGTGATAATAAAGATATTATCTCCTTCACTATAGTTCGGTATGCAATACCTGCAAAACCTCTGCAGTTTGCTTTACAGTTGGCTGTAACCATCGAAAGTTTCTCTTCTGAAACTAATGTGTGGACTGCAAATAAGATTATTCTTGATGTACCTATAAGACTGTTTCCTTGTACCCTTACGAAGTCACCATCGGCTAGTGTCATCGATGGAGTATTCTGTTGGTATGATGATTCATTACAGATAACTGTTTATGATAGTATCCACAAGTCTTTCTGGGATTTGAAATTGCCTGAAGATATGGAGAGAGGAATAGGTTGTGGTTATCTTGGATCATCAGCTGGTGGATTGTATTTTGCATTGAATATTATATTCAAGGGAACCGTCATTGTGTGGTACCTTGCTAGCAATATTCGTAATCGAGATGCAGTATGGGTTAAGAAGTATGTTGGAAATGTAAAAAGCACTGTTCTACAATGTCCGGAGGATTTTGGAGTTGAGGGCTATCCTCACATTGAGTTGAGTAACATGGTGATCCATCCTACTGTCCCACACATATTTTATTTGGGTTTTCAGCGTAATATTATTTCTTATGACTTTGAGAAGGATGTTGCACAACTTGTCAATATTTTTTCAGGAGGTCCAACGATGAAGCGCTACAAATTGTTTCCTTTTGAATGGTATCAATGGCCACGTCGTCTTCTGTAAACTATTCTTACTTATTTGAATAATACTTATTCTATATACTTTGAACTTAGATACAATTAATGGTATTCCTTGTTTCTATTCTAGCTAATTATTTTGAAGTGCATATTTCATTATCTGGTTTTCAATTTTCTCAAAGTTTGGGCTAATATACTCTTAACATATAAGAATATATATGTATATTGTATCTCCTTCACTATTAACCTGATCGATCCCTCAGAGAGTTAGAATTAGTGAAACTCTTGACCTTGTACCTCAGATAATTTAGTTGCAATGCAGAAATTAATACATATTCCTAGACAAGAGGATAAGATTGTGAATTTGAGTCACCAAAGCAACAAAAAGGTGGGATCGGGGTAAAAAAAAAATACATATTCCCAACCTGCATAATCACTTTTTGCTTTGGTGCAAATGACACCCAGGTCATCTGAGTTGATGACTCCAGAATTTAATTGTTGGATAAAGCTAAGAGAATCATGTAAAATCATGTAGAAACCAGAATTTGTGGCATTAAACTTTTGAGTCATATAATGAAACTTTACAACAACATAACACCAGTGTAGTCATATGATGGAACAATAAATTGTAAACTAATTACCAAAGTTCACTAATTCGGATTTGTGTCTGTGGATCCACAACGAAGACTATACTATACTTTTCCTAAGGAGATTGATGGAAGTTTATTGCTAGAGGAAGGACCAAGGAAGGTCGTTTGGTGGGTGTTGGAGAAAAGTGAATTCATATCAAATAAATAAATGTCATATAGGAGATGTACGAAGAAGCTATCACTAGTAGATGATGCAATAGAGTTCCCTATAATTAATTGTGGGTTTACACTAGGGATCGACGACATTGAGGCCGTACTTGTGGATGAGCTAACCAACACAATGGTAGATGAAGTTCCTGGTTGTCGATATTGTGCTAATTGATGAAACAAGTGAGGGCGTCAATCAAAAGGTTGAACTATGGAGAGTTTATGGTTTTAGGATAAGTAGAAGTAAGAGTGAATATATGCATAGTCAACATAAGAATGACAATTAGATGAGATTGCAGAGTTAAAATGCAAACAATTCAGCTATAGTTCATCACATTCACAAGATGAATGCCATAGAGATGAGAATGCCAAGATGGATGTGTGATCATACAACTTACAAGATTAGAAATCATTGCATTTGCAAGAAGGTTCAAGTAACAGATTGGGAATAAATTGAGGGATGGTCTCTTTAGATGGTTTGATTTATGTCATGCATCAAGCTCTAAATGAACCTGTTCCTTTGTACGTAAGAGAAGCTGTTGAAAGATACGAGGTAGGCTTAAAATTGCATTGTATTTTGCGTTGAATATTATATTTGAGGCAAACATCATTGTGTGGTACTTGCGAGAAATATTCATAGTCGAGATACAGTATGGGTTAAGAACTATGGTTGAAATGTAGCCAACACTGTTCTACAATGCCCGGAGGATTTTGGACTTGAGGGCTATAATTGGTTTGAGATGACGAGTATGGCGATTCATCCTACTGTTCCACACATGTTTTATTTGGGTTTTCTTCATAAGATTATTTGTTATAACTTTGAGATGGATGTTGCACAACTTGTCTATAGGCCAACACAATGCTTCAAATTTTTTCCTTATGAATTGTCACGCCCCGAGCCTACACCCTGGGCGGGACTGCCACTCGAGAACCATTGCTAGCCTCAAGCTAACCCTTGACTTGACTTACTTACTCAGCGGAAGACTTAACTCATCAAACATACATCTATGAAATAAACTGGAATGTTATAAAAGAACAATCAACTGGCCTGTTAAGGCAAACTTAAGTCTCAACATAAGATAATGACAATGAAAAGACTAAAGAACTAACATCTGACTGTCTATCTATGAAGCCTCTAAACAACTGAGATGGATGTCGGGACAAGCCCACGACATCCTAATGAACCAACTAATAAAATTGAAAGCAATAAAAGGGATCCTCCGGCAGCAAGGAGGCTCACCACAAGACTCTGAGTGCTCAACTGGATCAACGATGCGTTGGATACTGATCCTGGTTACCTGCATCTGCATCATAAAAAGATGCAGGCCAACTGACATCAGTACATTGAATGTACGAGTATACGAGTTTGAATGCTAAACATAACTTAAGCTTGAAGGGAACTGAAGAACTTACATGGCTTAACTCACTTAACATAACTGAATTCATTTCAATATAACGTAGTTTAAAGTAAGTGCAATATAAAGAAAAACTGTTTAAAAACATAATGTCAACTCTATATGTATGCAAAGAAACATATAACTTTGAAATGTATGTAAAAATACAAATAAACTGTGTATATAAGAATACAATTACTTCTGTGGGAGTTTCTCTAACCGACAACCATCACTTAAGAGCTATTGTGATGATACAACGTTTTGCCTCACGATGTCAGGGCAGTCCTATACCTTGCCGAGTGTATAGAACCTGAACTACTAAGTGGATCCAATAGTTTATGCTAAAAAACACTAAAGGAATCATCTAAAAAGTATGACCCTTTTTAACCCATGATGACTACATGATTTATGGGGGAGTTTAATTTGTCTGAACTCTCCCCCATATCGGTGCTCAATACTACTCCCAAAATATGATACTAGCTCTTATGTTTAAAAACATACTTCTTTCTGTGATTTGAGATAATTGTTCAAAAACTTAGCTCAAAGGCTATCTTGGAAATCAAAGTTTCCTCCCTTGCTTCATTTAGAAAGTGATTACTCTTTTCTGAAAACTAGCTCAAAGGCTCTTTGAAAATCTCAGTTTCCGTTCCTATTTAAATGTGAAAACATTTTAAACTCTTTGGGAATACATAGTCCCCATATACTTTCTTTGAAGAAATGAACTTCAAACTTTACTCTTTACTCTTTACTCTTTACTCAACTTGAACTTTAAGTCTTAAAACAAAGTTAAAAGCATTTGCAAAAGACTTCTTGAAAAGACTTTAAGAACTTCCTAGACTTGGCTCTTGACTTTCCTTTAATTTGAATTTATGGATTCAAGGTTATGATTCATGTTTCTGGATGATTTCTAGATGTTTAGAAGTCATTTAGAGTAGTTAGAATCAATGGAAAATGTTAGTACACTTTAGAAGGACTTAAATAGGATAAACGACGAAAAACTGGTGAAAAACGACGATCCGGGCACGTCCTTGGCGCGCTGCGCCAGCCCCTTCTTTCTGGGGCTCCTTTTGGGTGCACTGCAGGCGCGCCGCCCCAACCTCTCTGGCGCTATCAGGGCACGACGCGCCTAGCCCTCCCCAGGTGCGTCTGACGAATTTTACAACTCGTTTTCTGATCCTAAATCATTTTAATCCAATTCTTTTTTCTAAAATTCACTTTAGATTCATGTACCCAAATCATATACACAACTCAAGGAAACAACACTTTAACATCAAGAAACTCCTTAATCCCAACTCATATTCAAGAACGAAATCAATTCAAGAACAACTACCAAGAACATCTAATTCTCAATCTTTTTATGACGAAAATACTCTAAATTAAACATGCTTGGCGCGTGGGTGAACTAACCCAATGCTATGTGATCTCACATACCTCGTAGGGATCACCCCTTGACGAATTCCACAAGCGATTCCTTACGAAGACGTCGAAACTTGAACTTTCTTCTCCTTTCTCCTCTTTTCTCTTTTCTCCAAGCCCCAGCGTAGATTTCCAATGTTTTCTAAACTGAACAAATTCAGTTTTGACCCTTAATTAATTCATTAAAACGAATTAAATAAATTGGGTAAGGAAAAGACCAAACTACCCTTTAAAAATCCGAATTGGACATTTCCTTACTTGAACTGCCCATTTTCCAATGGGAATAACTCACTCATACGAACTCAGAATCACGCAAACTCGGTGGAGTTAGAAAGATTGTTCCAAGATCTTTCCTACGATATCTGGAGACACACCTAACTCATCATGAGGTAGAAGTTATGGTCGTTTGAAGTTGATCAAAAACTCAACTTAACACACTTAACAAATTTTCCAGATTTTTAAATTCTTTCCAAAAATGATTATTTCCTCTTTTAAAATTCCTTTTTAGTTCTTTCTAGTTACGGGGTGTTACATGAATGGCATCAATATTGGCCACGTCGTCTTCTCTAGACTCTTTACTTATTTGAACAATATTTTTTCTATATACTTTGAACTTAGATACAAATAATGTATTTCCTTCTGTTTATTTTAGCTAAATGCTTGATTTGATCCTTGATTCTAGTCCATTTTATTTATTACAAGTATAGTGTAGAATAGTAGACCATACGAAAAATTGAAAAAATCATGTTGAATTACCCTTACATGCTAAAGAAATAGTGGAGATCATGTTGAGGTTACATGTACTGCTCCCCTATTATCATTACATAGGGTCTTGTAAGGGTTTTGATAAAAATGTGTCCGAAAGACATATCGCCAAAATATTATTAGGCTAACACACAAAAAACTGAGAAAATCGTCTAATTCCTGTAAACCCATTCAAACTTTTATGGGTTGAAATTCAAAAGTGTCCTCGAATGATGATTTCTAGTATTGTCCATGTTTGTCTTGTCCTGATGAGACTAGGCGAGAACCTAGTATGAAGAAGGAAATATGCGCGCTTGGAAGAAACAAAATACCCTACTAAGTAGAATATAAAAAAAATATGTATTTGTTATTACTATCAATTCAAATCTTCTTAATAGTTTGTTGCAAATCTCTTACTAATTATTATGCACATATTTTTGAAATTTTATTATTGATATAATTATAATTAAAAATCGTTAACAATTAAATTTATAGTTACTTTTGATTTCTTAATTTATCCAATTCACTTCAATTTGAATCAACTATGTTTTAATATTGGCTTTATAAGATTGTCTTCAATTCTTTGAGATGTTTTATTAAACATTTCATGCTCAAACTAATTAGATTCTCAAATAATTTATTTTTTAAAAAAAATATTGTCTTAACCTTGAATGTCTTATAATCAAAAGAAAATTTTGATAGTTCATGTAACAATTGATTATGTTAAAAAAAATTTAAAACTAGAATCAATAAAAGAGATCTAAACATTTATTTTGTTATATATTGTACAATAATTTATATATGTTTATTCTTGTCTTACAAAATATTACAAGAAATGTGATACTGTTAATTAAAAAAGAAAAATGAATTATTAAATTATAATCAATTACAATATCTTTAAAGAATTAATAAGGATAAAATATATAAACAAATTAAATAAACTAATTATCTTTTCTAAATTTTGGCTTTAGGCACCCAATGTTTATGTTTTTTTTTCCTTTGGTCTCATTTGAATTTCTTTTGAATGATCAAACTTTTTTTCTTCTGGTAGCGAAATTGTTCTCCAATCCAAAGCACAATTTATTGGAGATTTATTTGGTTTGATAAACCTATACTGTCACGCCCCGGGCCTACACCCTGGGCGGGACCGGCACTCGGAGACCATTGTTGGCCCCAAGCGAACCCTTGGCCTGACTTTCTTAACTCAGCAGAAACTTAACTTAACAGAATAACTTTATGCAATGCAAAGTCATAAGACAACTTAACTGATACAAAACTGGCCAAAAGGCACCTCAAGTCTCAAAATAGAATATTTACATATATACATATAGATGAGAGACTCAATATTAACTGACTGACTGTCTGTCTATGAAGCCTCTAATATACTGAGATGGATGTTGGGACAGAGCCCGCAACACCCTAATAGAACAAAACTAAGTACACAAAATAATTGGGTCCTCCGAAATGCAAGGAGGCCCACCACTGATTCTGGAGTGCTCAGCTGGATCAACGGCGTGCTGGATGCTGATCTGGGGTACCTGTATCTGCATCATGATAAGATGCAGGCCAACTGGCGTCAGTACATGGAATGTACGAGTATGCGAGTTGGAAAGCTGAACCTCAACTTATGCTTGAAAGGAGTACATGAGAGAATACTTACCTTACCGTTGCTCGACTCATGAACAATTGAACGCAAAAATATAAAGCAATAAGACACATGCAATATATAATTAGCTTGTAAAACAATGTAAACAACTTAGCTCGTTAATGATAAAACAATAACAAACTCAACTTTTCTTATTTAAAAGTAATATAACTTTTGTGGGAGGTTCTTTAACCGACAACCACCACTATGAGCCATAGTGATGATACAACGCTTTACCTCACGTTGCCCAAGGACCATCCTATACCTTGCCGTGATATAGGACCTTACTATTGCTTAGTGGATCCACTAGCTTAATCTTACGTAATCATCTAAAAAGAATGATACGTCAAGTCCCATGTTGGCGCATGGTTCTTATAGAGAGTTGAGTTAATGTGAACTCGCGTCCCCAATTCGATGCTCAATACTATTCCCAAAATACTTTGGCTCATAAGTGCTTTAAATACATCTTTCTTTAATTGAGATAATTACTCAATACCTAGCTCAAAGGCTCTTTTGGAAAACATGGTTCCTTCCTTACTTAAATGAAAAAAAGACATTTATAAACTTCTTCGGGAATACTTAGTTCCCTAATAGCTTTTGAGAAAATGGACTCAACTTTAAACTCTTGACTTAACTTGAAACCCAAGACTCTTACTCGACTTGAAACTTGAGACTCTTTTCTTGACTTGGAACTCAACACTCTTGCTTGACTTTGAAACTTGAAACGAAGTTAAAACGTTCAATAACGACTCTTGAAAAGCTTGGAGGACTTGCTTGAACTTACTTCTTAACACTCCTTGACTTGACTCTAACTTCACCTTAGCTTGATACTAACTCGCCTTGAATTGAATTATGAATTCAAGGTGTATGATCACACGTATTTAGATGAGTTTGGGATGTTTAGAAACACTTTGGAGCGTTGGAAACAACTAGGGAACATAGGTATAACACCTAGGAACATGCATGAGAAAGCATGGAAAGAAAGGGGGAACATGGCGTCATTGGCGCTCTGCAAGGTGCGGAGCGCCAGCCCTTGAAGGTCAGAAGCCCCCTGCTGGAGCTCTGAGTGGCGCGCCGCCCCAAGGGCTAGACCTCAGAGTCCCCTTTGGGGGGCGCTGGCAGGCGCGACGCGCCAGTCCCTTCCCCGAAAAACTCGACTTTTCTCCCCTTTTTCTTCAACTCTAAACCATCCTTACTTCAATGGATTTAACCCCAAACACTAAGGATCATCAATCTCTCAACATACAATAGATTACAACTCAAAAACACAACCCAATCATGTCCCACAACCAACAATAACTTCAACAACAACAACTAACAACTTCAACAACTTCAACAACAAATCCAATCTTTTCTCAAATCATAAAAATGAGCTTGGGGTGTGAGGGAAAGGATCAACCCACACAAATAACTCACATACCTTGATAGGGATCACCCCGACGATTTCCACGACGGGACTTTGACGGAAACTAGTTGATCTCCTCTTCCTTCTCTTCTTCTTCCCCTTCTTCTCTTCTTCTTCTCTTCTTCTTCTCAAGCCCTAGCTTTTTACCCTTTTAAAATGGGATACAAATGATCCAAAATCAGCCTAACATATAATATAACCCCAAAAGAAAAACTAGGGAAAAGACCAAAATGCCCTTAAAATTTCCGGACGGATTCCCTGACGACTGCCCAACTTTCAAAGGCCATAACTCGCTCATACAAACTCGGAATTGAGAAAACTCGATGGCGTTGGAAAGATCATTCCACAAACTTTGCAACCATAACTGGAACTCCACCTAATTCATCCTGAGCTAGAATTTATGGCTGTTCAAAGTTGACCAAAAACTCACCTTTTCCATACCTAGCCAAAATTTTCCAGATTTTCAAATTCCTTCCAAAAATGAAAATTTCAAATTCTAAGCCTCTTCTTAGTTATTTCAATTTGCCGGATATTACAATATCTCTCCCTTGGAAACATTCGTCCTCGAATGAGGTTACTCTTACAAAGCTAAGGGTGTAGCATCAAACTCAAACACCCAACAAGCAATCATGCAAACACAACAACAACCACAACATGCTCATTATAATTAAAAGAGCACTACGAAGGAAATTAATACCTTAATCTGCATTTCCTCTGGATTCAAAGAGATATGGATATCTCTTCTTCATGTCCTCTTCGGCTTTCCAAGTTGCGTCCTCAACAAATTGGTTCCTCCATAGGACCTTGACTGAGGCTACATCTTTCGTTCTCAACCTACGAACTTGACGATCTAAAATCTGAACAGGCACCTCCTCATAAGATAAGTTATCCTTGACCTTGATACTTCCAGTCGATAGGATTAATGAAGGATCACCTATGCACTTCTTCAACATGGAGATATGAAATACCGGATGAACCGCTTCTAGTTCCTGTGGCAACTCCAACTCATATGCAGCATTGCCAATTCTCTTGGCTATGCGGTAAGGCCCAATATAACGGGGACTGAGTTTCCCCTTCTTACCAAACCTCATAACTCCTTTTATGGGTGAAACTTTCAGATATACTCAATCATCTATTTCAAACTCTAACGCCCTTTTCCTAACATCAGTATAGGATTTTTGGCGACTCTGTGCCGTTTTCAACCTCTCTTGTATCACTTTCACCTTCTCCATAGCTTGGTGAACTAAATCTGGTCCTATCAACTATGCTTCACCAACTTCAAACCATTCAATAGAAGATCTACATCGTCTCCCATAAAGAGTTTCATACGGAGCCATCTGGATGCTAGAGTGATAACTGTTATTGTAGGCAAACTCAATAAGAGGTAGGTGATCATCCCAATTACCTTTGAAATCGATCACACAAGCCCTCAACATATCTTCTAGAGTCTGGATAGTACGCTCTTCTTGCCCATCAGTCTGAGGATGAAAGGCGGTACTTAAGTTCACTTTCGAACCCAAGCCTTTCTGAAAAGATTTCCAGAACTGTGCAGTGAACTGTGCACCTCTATCTGAAATAATGGAGGTTGGGACTCCATGAAGTCTCACTATCTCTTGAACATGTAACTTGGCATAATCTTCTACTGTATTGGTAGTCTTTACCGGTAGAAAATGGGCTGACTTTGTCATTCTGTCGACAATTACCCAAATAAAATCATGCTGTCTGCGAGACCTTGGCAACCCGGTGATGAAATCCATATTGATCATCTCCCACTTCCATTCCGGAAGTTCTATTCTTTGAGCCAAACCACCAGGCCTTTGGTGCTCGACTTTCACTTGTTGGCAATTTGGACACTTAGCAACAAACTCTGCAATGCCTTCTTCATGCCATTCCACCAATAAACTTCTCTCAAGTCACGATACATCTTCGTGGAACCCGGATGAATGAAATATCTGGAGCTATGAGATTCCTCCATAATCTTTTCTTGGAGTTCATCTACTATAGGTACACACAATCTACCTTGATATCTCAATGCACCATCTGCCCCTTGTTCAAAAGCTAATACTCTTTGCTTTTGAACATTTGCCTTCAACTCAAGCAAAATGGGATCTTGATCTTGTTTCTCTTTCACTTCTGACACTAGTGATGACTCGGCCCTACTCGCCACTTCTATTCCTCCTTCTGCGGAATCTGTAAGTCTAACTCCCAGGCATGACAGTCTGTGCACATCTTTTGCTAACTCTCTCCTTCCTTCTTCAATATGGGCGGTGCTACCCATAGGCAACCTGATCAAAGAATCAGCAACAACATTTTCCTTACCTGGGTGGTAAATAATACTCAGGTCGTACTCCTTGAGTAATTCTAACCACCTCCTCTATCTGAGATTAAGCTCTTTCTGAGTAAGCACATATTGAAGGCTCTTGTAATCAGGAATATATCAACATGCACACCATACAAGTAATGACGCCATATCTTCAAAGCGAACACTACAGCCGCTAACTCTAAGTCATGGGTTGGGTAATTCTTCTCATGAACTTTCAACTGTCTAGAGGCATAAGCTATAACATTGCCATTCTGCATTAGGACACAACCCAAACCAATTCTAGATGCATCACAATACACCACAAGAGTTTGAGTACCTTCTGGTAGCGTCAAAACTGGAGCTGTAATTAACTCTTTTTCAATTCCTAAAAGCTTTTCTCACAAGCTTCAGACCATTGAAATTTCACTGCTTTCTGAGTCAACTTTGTCAAAGGAGATGCAATAGACGAGAACCCCTCAACAAACCTTCTATAATAGCCAGCTAAACCCAAGAAACTCCTAATTTCTTTGGAGATGTGGGTCTAGGCCAATTCTGCACTGCCTCAATCTTCCAAGTATCTACTTTAATTCCGTCACCAGACACAATGTGGCCTAGGAATGCCACAGACTTAAGCCAAAACTCACACTTACAAAACTTGGCATACAACTCCTTGTCTTTCAAAGTCTGAAGAACTGTTCTGAGATGACTAGCATGATTTTCTTCATTCCTCGAATAGATTAGTATATCATCAATGAAGACGATAACAAACATATTTAAATAAGGTTTGAAGACTTTATTCATCAGGTCCATGAAAGCGGCCGGTGCATTGGTCAAACCAAAAGACATGACCAAAAACTCATAATGCCGTACTGGGTCCTGAAAGTTGTCTTTGGAATATCACACTCCCTTACTCTTAACTGATGATAGCCTGATCTGAGGTCAATCTTTGAAAAACAAGTGGCACCCTGAAGCTGATCGAAAAGATCATCAATCCTCGGAAGAGGGTACTTGTTCTTGATGGTAACCTTATTCAACTGGCGGTAATCTATACACATCCTAAGGGAACCATCTTTCTTTCTCACAAACAAGACCGGAGCACCCCAAGGTGAGACACTCGGTCTGAAGCCCTTTTCTAGGAGATCTTTCAACTGCTCTTTCAACTCTGCTGGTGCCATTCTATAAGGCGGAATAGAGATAGGACGAGTATCTGGAATAAGATCTATACCGAAATCTATTTCTCTCTCAGGAGGAATTTTGGGTAGATCATCAGGAAAAACTTCTGGAAACTCTCTTACTATAGGAACCAATTGAAAATGAGGTATCTCAACACTAGAGTCATGAACTCGGACTAAGTGATAGACACAACCCTTCGAAACTAACTTTCTTGCCTTAAGGTACGAAATGAAACGACCTTTAGGCACTGGTGAACTACTATTCCACTCTAAGGCTGGCTCATTCAGAAACTGAAACTTGACCACTCGAGTTCTACAGTCTAATGATGCATAACAGGCATGAAGCCAATCCATACCTAGAATGACATCAAACTCTACCATGTCTAACTCAACCAAATCGGCCATGGTGCTCTTATGATTGATAGAAACAAGACAATCACGATAGACTCTTTTCGCTAGAATAGATTCCCCAACAGGTGTAGAAACACAAAAGGGTTCACAAAGTCTTTCAGGAAGAACATCAAACTTATTTGCAACATAAGGAGTTACGAAAGATAAACTTGCTCCTAGGTCTAGCAAAGCATACACATCAAAAGCAAAGACTTTGATCATACCAGTGACAACATTTGGAGAGTTCTCATGCTTATGACGACTGGTGATTGCATAGAGGCGATTTGCTCCTCCGCCTGTACTAGAAGTAGCTCTTCTAGGTGTCGTCCTGTCTGGGGGAGCAACTGAAGAAGATTGGGACCTACTGCCCAAATTTCCACTACTTTGCTTATTCTTAGGACATTCCTTCATGAAGTGACCCTCTTGCCCACACTTAAAACAACCTATCTAGCTATCCCGACACTTACCCGGGTGGGTTCTACCACACCTAGCACATGTAGGAAATGAACTACTTCCTTGTGCCACACTACCTGAGGACTGTGTTGGTCTAGCCTTGAAGTCCTTCGAATTCTGGCCATTAAATTCACCTCTGTATCTGGGTGCAGGTGCTCTAGTAGATGATGGAGCAGGTCCCTTTTGCCTTTGCTGAAAAGAGGAACGGTTTGAATTACTTTTCTGCTGCCCGGACTCATTACCGGTCTTGGCTCCCTTACTTCTGAACTCTTCTCTGTCCCTCAGCTTCTCATCCTCAACCTGCTATACGTAGACCATTAACCTGGATATGTCCATGTCCCCTATAAGCATTGCAGCCCTACCTTCCTTACTTGACAACCAAGACAGCCCAGCAACAAACAAGCTCATTCTATTTCTCATATCCGCCACCATTTCCTGAGCATAGCGGGATAGTTGTGTGAACTTCAGACTGTACTCTTGGACACTCAAAGACTCCTGCTTAAGTGTGAGGAACTCACGTACCTTGGCCTCCCTCAATTCTCGAGGAAAGAAATTCCCCAAGAAAGCTTCCTCAAAACGGGCCCAACTCGCAGGTGGTGCATTCTCAGCTCTGCCCTCTTTCCACTAGTCGAACCATGTTCTAGCAACATCCTTTAATTGATACGCAGTTAGTTCAACCCGCTCAGTATCTGCCACATGCATCACATCAAAAATCTTCTTCAATTCCTTAATGAAGTTCTCTGGATCCTCAGTAGTACTCGAACCCATGAAACTCGGAGGATTCATCCCCAAGAACTCACGGATCCTAAAAATGTCAGCTCCTTCCTATCGAGCCCCCCTTTGTTGACCAATCTGATTAGCAACAGCTTGACTCAACATCCTAATTGCCTCTCTGAACTCGGCATTAGAAACTTCCCCTTGATCTTGCACTCCCGGTGCATAGGGTAACTCCTGCTCATCAGCATAACGTCTAGAAAGACGCCCCCTACTAACTCTTCGTGGAGGCATGATTATCTGAAAACACGCGCAAGCACGGAATTAGAAAGAAACTCTTTAGAGATCAACTCTAACGCACGAGATGAGAGTGAAAGAAGTGAGAAATCTTCCTAAATGTTATAGTCTCCCAATTATAGATGCGGCGCACTTCACACCGATAACTAAGACTTTACAGACACGGCTTCATAGACTCCCTAGGACTCTTGAACTCTGTGCTCTGATACCAAGTTTGTCACGCCCCGAGCCTACACCCTGGGCGGGACCAGCACTCGGAGACCATTGCTGGCCCCAAGCGAACCCTTGGCCTGGCTTTCTTAACTCAGCGGAAACTTAACTTAACATAATAACTTTATGCAATGCAAAGTCATAAGACAACTTAACTGATACAAAACTGGCCAAAAAGCACCTCGAGTCTCAAAATAGAATATTTACATATATACATATAAATGAGAGACTCAATACTAACTGACTGACTGTCTGTCTATGAAGCCTCTAATATACTGAGATGGATGTTGGGACAGACCCCGCAACACCCTAATAGAACAAAACTAAGTACACAAAATAATTGGGTCCTCCGGAATGCAAGGAGGCTCACCACTGATTCTGGAGTGCTCAGCTGGATCAACGGCGTGTTGGATGCTGATCCGGGGTACCTGTATCTGCATCATGATAAAATGCAGGCCAACTGGCGTCAGTACATGGAATGTATGAGTATACGAGTTGGAAAGTTGAACCTCAACTTATGCTTGAAAGGAGTACATGAGAGAATACTTACCTTACCTCTGTTCGACTCATGAACAATTGAACGCAAAAATATAAAGCAATAAGACACATGCAATATATAATTAGCTTGTAAAACAATGTAAACAACTTAGCTCGTTAATGATAAAACAATAACAAACTCAACTTTTCTTATTTAAAAGTAATATAACTTTTGTGGGAGGTTCTTTAACCGACAACCACCACTATGAGCCATAGTGATGATACAACGTTTTACCTCACGTTGCCCAAGGACCATCCTATACTTTGCCGTGATATAGGACCTTACTATTGCTTAGTAGATCCACTAGTTTAATCTTACGTAATCATCTAAAAAGAATGATACGTCAAGTCCCATGTTGGCGCATGATTCTTATGGAGAGTTGAGTTAATGTGAACTTGCGTCCCCAATTCGGTGCTCAATACTACTCCCAAAATACTTTGGCTCATAAGTGCTTTAAATACATCTTTCTTTAATTGAGATAATTACTCAATACCTAGCCCAAAGGCTCTTTTGGAAAACATGGTTCCTTCCTTACTTAAATGAAAAAAACATTTATAAACTTCTTCGGGAATACTTAGTTCCCTAATAGCTTTTGAGAAAATGGACTCAACTTTAAACTCTTGACTTAACTTGAAACCCAAGACTCTTACACGACTTGAAACTTGAGACTCTTTTCTTGACTTGGAACTCAACACTCTTGCTTGACTTTGAAACTTGAAACGAAGTTAGAATGTTCAATAACGACTCTTGAAAAGCTTGGAGGACTTGCTTGAACTTACTTCTTAACACTCCTTGACTTGACTCTAACTTCACCTTAGCTTGATACTAACTCGCCTTGAATTGAATTATGAATTCAAGGTGTATGATCACACGTATTTAGATGAGTTTGGGATGTTTAGAAACACTTTGGAGCGTTGGAAACAACTAGGGAACATAGGTATAACACCTAGGAACATGCATGAGAAAGCATGGAAAGAAAGGGGGAACATGGCGTCATTGGCGCTCTGCAAGGTGCGGAGCGCCAGCCCTTGAAGGTCAGAAGCCCCCTGCTGGAGCTCTGAGTGGCGCGCCGCCCCAAGGGCTGGACCTCAGAGTCCCCTTTGGGGCGCGCTGGCAGGCGCGACGCGCCAGTCCCTTCCCCGAAAAACTCGACTTTTCTCCCCTTTTTCTTCAACTCTAAACCATCCTTACTTCAATGGATTTAACCCCAAACACTAAGGATCATCAATCTCTCAACATACAATAGATTACAACTCAAAAACACAACCCAATCATGTCCCACAACCAACAATAACTTCAACAACAACAACTAACAACTTCAACAACAAATCCAATCTTTTCTCAAATCATAAAAATGAGCTTGGGGTGTGGGGGAAAGGATCAACCCACACAAAGAACTCACATACCTTGATAGGGATCACCCCCGACGATTTCCACGACGGGACTTTGACGGAAACTAGTTGATCTCCTCTTTCTTCTCTTCTTCTTCCCCTTCTTCTCTTCTTCTTCTCAAGCCCTAGCTTTTTACCCTTTTAAAATGGGATACAAATGATCCAAAATCAGCCTAACACACAATATAACCCCAAAAGAAAAACTAGGGAAAAGACCAAAATGCCCTTAAAATTTTCGGACGGATTCCCTGCCGACTGCCCAACTTTCAAAGGCCATAACTCGCTCATACGAACTCGGAATTGAGAAAACTCGATGGCGTTGGAAAGATCATTCCACAAACTTTGCAACCATAACTGGAACTCCACCTAATTCATCCTGAGATAGAATTTATGGCTGTTCAAAGTTGACCAAAAACTCACCTTTTCCATACCTAGCCAAAATTTTCCAGATTTTCAAATTCCTTCCAAAAATGAAAATTTCAAATTCTAAGCCTCTTCTAAGTTATTTCAATTTGCCGGATGTTACATATACAATGCCTTTGAAAGAAATAGCGAGACGTTTCTAACTAATATCTCAAAAATGAAGATATTCCTCAATAGCACCGAACAGGATTCAACACTAGTAATATTAGTAACTTTCCTATAAGAGGTAAAGAAAACAAAAGTTTGTATAATGGACAGATTAGAAGGGTCAATTTTACCCTCCAACAAGATACATCATTAATTCATTAATTTTTGGAGTTGCAATTATACTTGTTTTCCCTTCTTTTCTTATTTCTTTTTTTCATTCTAGTCATTGTAAAAAAAAAAAAACTACTCTGACTATTCATTGTTTTTAATCCTACAAATTGAATATTTGTAAGGTATAAATATAGTGTATAATTCTTTCTTCAATGTCTTTTTTTATTTTTTGTGTCTCAAATTTATTTTTAGATAATAAATATTATCCTTAAGTAAATAATGTTACAAATACATTGCCCATATCACATGATTGACATCAAATATGAGTGTATATGATCAAATATGAGTGTATATGGTGAATGTGTTGATTGGTGTCGTCTACTATGGATATATAATGTTATATCTTTCTCTGGCTAGGCATCAACTCTCGAAGAAATAATCCAACCCCGTTGAAACAAAAAGTATAAGAAGAGTCGGAGGTGTATATGATTTAAATTTTATGGACTCCATTCGTAAGATTTTTAACATTTATGAACTCAACATATGAAAAAACTTTATTTTTATGTTTATAATCCTGCTACGAGTCAGTTTTTGGCTCTATCAAAAACTCAATTCTGAATAAAGATATCATCTCATTCACTATAGTTCGGTATGCAATACTGAACTATTGGGATCTATGGTTCACTATAACAATTGAAAGTTTCTCTTCTGAAACTAATGTGTGGCCTGCAAATAAGATTATTCTTGATGTACCTCTAAGTCTGTTACATTCTACTTTCTATTTTAGCTAAATGTTTGATTTGATCCTTGATTCTAGTCTACTTTACAAGTAGAGAGTAGAATAGTGGCCCTCTACGAAAAATTAAAAAAATCGTCTAAATCATGTTAAATGGCCTTTTCATGCTAAAGTAATAGTGGGGATTATGGTGAGGTTATATGTATTGCTCCCCTATATCATTACATAGGCTCTCGTAAGTATTTTGAAAACAATGTGTTCAAAAGACTTATCACCAAAATATTCATGGGCTGACACACACAAAAAATTGAGAAAATCGCCTAATTCATGTAAATTGGCCCCTAAATGTCCGATATGGACTCTAAAAATTGTGACATTGTACGTAGTGCTTCCCCAACTCCCTACAGAGGGTTCCGTAAAAGTTTCGTAAAGAAATCATCTGAAAGTCATATCACCAAAATATTCATGGGCTAACACACGAAAAAACTATGAAAATCGCTTAATTCCTGTAAATCGGCCTTAAATGCCTAATATGGACTCTAAAAATTGTGAGACTGTATGTACTACTCCCCCCAACTCCCTACGGAGGGTTCCATAAAGGTTTCACAAAGAAATTGTCCGCAAGTCATATCACCAAAATATTATGGGCTAACACACATGAAAAATTGACAAAATCATCTAATTCCTATAAATTGGCCCCTAAATGCCAATAATGAACTCTAAAAATTTTGAGATTGTACGTAGTGCTCCCCAACTCCCTATAGAGAGTTCCATAAAGGTTTCGCAAAGAAATAGTTTGAAAGTCATCTCACCAAAATATTCAGCTAACACACACGAAAAATTTAGAAAATCGCTTAATTCCTATAATATGGCCCCTAAATGCCCCATATGGGCTCTAAAAATTGTTAGACTGTATTTATTGCTCCCTCAAATCCTTACAAAGAATTTTGTAAAGGTTTCGCAAAGAAATCGTCTGGAAACCATTGTGAGATTGTACATACTGCTCCCCCAACTCTCCATGGAGGGTTCCGTAAAGGCTTCGCAAATAAATTATCTTGAAGCCATATAACCAAAATATTAATGGGCCAATACACGAAAAATTAAGAAAATCGCTTAATTCCTGTAAATTGACACCTAAATGCCCAAAATGGACTCTAAAAATTATGAGAATGTATATATTTTTCCCCAATCCCCCTGCGGAAGGTTCTATAAAGGTTTTGCAAGTGCATAAAAAATCTGAGAAAATTGTCTAATTCTTATAAATTATCCTCTTAATATCCAAAATGTACTCTAAAAATTATGAGAGTGTAAGTATAACTCCCTACAGAGATTTCTGTAAAGGTTTTACAAACAAGTTGTCTGGAAGCTATATCACAAAAATAATTATGGGATAACACACTCGAAAAACTGAGTAAATCACTTAATTCTTATAAGTTGTCCCCTAAAAATTGTGAGACTGTACGTAATGCTCCTCCAAATCCCTACGGAGGGTTTCGTAAAGGTTTCAATTTTTTTTTTATCCGTAAGTTATATCACCAAAATATTCATGGGCTAAGACACACGAAAAACTGAGAAAATCACCGAATTCTTGTAAATTGGCCCCTACATGCCCAAAATAGACTCTAAATTTTTTTATATTGTACGTACTGCTACCCCAACTCACTACGGAGGGTTCTGTAAATATTTCACAAAGAGATCGTCTAAAAGTCATATCACCAAAAAATTTATGGGCTAACACACATGAAAAACTGAGAAAATCGCTTAATTCATGTAAATTAGCCCCTTTATGTCCAAAATGAACTCAAAGATTGTGAGAGTATACGTATTGCTCGCCCAACTTCCTACGACGAGTTCTATAAAGATTTTGTAGAGAAATCATTTGAAAATCATATTACTAGAATATTCATAGAAAAATGAAAATGTCGTCTAATTATATTCCTATAAGTTGGCATAGACTTTAAAAATTGTAAGATCGTATGTTAAGCTCCTCCAACTCTAAAACCTTTTCATCAAAAATTCATTAACTTATCCATATACAATATGCTAAAGAAAGTGACAAAATCATCATCCACATCTTTCAAGAAAATGACACGTGGCAAAGTAAAGGAAGAATCAAGAATTGATGAGTATATATTTATTTATTGAGACACGTGTGTACTATAATGCTAATCTATTTTTTATTATATTATATATGTGGCAAAATAAAATAAATTACTTACAACTTACTAGTGTGTGAGAAAAAAATGAATAGCAAGATGAAGGAGAAGAGTGAAGCGGTGTTGGACATGTCACCGACATCAACGGTTGAAGGTGGTGTTGAGGATATCTACGGTGAAGATCGTGCCACCGAGGATCAACTCATCACTCCATGGACTTTCGTTGTTTCTAGGTAATCGTAATGTTTGTGTCAGCTTGTGAACGTCTCAAATTAATTTTGCGATTTGCTATCCTTCCTTCCACTAATATAAGTATCGATAATTCCTCAATGAGGATCACGTATGTCTCCTTCTGTCTCAATTTATATATGTGGTATTGTTTCGGTTTTGAAGAGTCAAATTTTGGTTATTGATATATTTGTTCAATTCGAACATAGAAATCATAAGTTTTTTTTGTTTGAAATACTTCTTTTATTTTAATTTGTTTCACAATTTATTTTGTTTGATTTAAAATACGAGTTAAGTCAAATTAACTAATGTTGAGTCTAAATTCATATAGAATCTCCAAAAGTTTTTTAAGGGATTTTTTTATATGTTTAGAAACTTTTTTCTAAATAAAAAATAGTAATAAGTTAATATAACAGTGGTTAATACTTTAAAATATTTAAGTAACATTTGAAAAAGCTTCTAATCAAAAAAATCATTTTTGTCTTTTTCATTTAAAAATCAAGACAAATAAATTAAAATAAATAAAGTAAAAATATAAATGGTAAAAAATATTATAAATCACAGTAATTAACCACTTAAATATTTGAAAGTACCTATTGATTTGCCATCAACATGATACGGTGAAATCAAGTTTTTGTTTCTGTCAAGGAATAAAAATGATTAATTTTCAATATACCAAAAAATGTACTTAGTACATGATTTAATTTTTTTTCTCATTTGACCGTCTTAAGTAATAGCTGAGATAAATATTTAAATATTATCTAAACAATATTATAAATTACAATAATTAATCATATCACGCAAGTACAAAAATTGTGGTCAAAAGAAAAATTTGCTTGACTCTCGAAATCTCAAAAGAATCATAAGAACAAAGAAAATAGTAGTATCTTGTTAGTAGCCGTGTATTTAAACCTAAGAACTCTTTTCAACGTACCAACACCTTAACAAAATGTTAGTGATTGATTAGCTTAAAAAATGGTGATTACAGTTGTGTTAATGGAATCTTTAAGAAATATTTTTGACTAACAAACTTGTGATCTAAGTTGTACGGACTCTTTACTTTCGATCCGCACCCGTGTCGGATTCTCTAAAAATACATTACTTTTGGTGAATCCGATTTGCACCCATTGACATTTCTAAAGAGTCCGAGCAACATAGCTTGTGATCATTGAGTAGGGAGATCATATTCATGAATTAGTAAGAGTTTCAAGTTTGTGAATTAAGAAGTAGTTTTTCTGATCATTTTTGGGAGTTTGTAATCTTTTATCTGCAAATTTGGCTGTAAAATGTTGTTATATTTGTTAACTTTTTGGCTGGAAAAAATTAGTGGTTACAACTTGTTGAGGGATCCGCGTTACAACAAAGGGCTCGCGTTCACGGAGAAGGAAAGAGATGTTCATTACTTGCGAGGCCTTCTTCCACCTGCGGTTATACCCCAGGAACTTCAGGTACATAAACTGATTAATGTTACAAGTTGGAAAAGTTGTTCCAGAGTGATCTATAAGTCATGAATTCGAGTCGTGAATCAGTTATTGATGTTTGCATCATGTAGGATCTTACATTATTATATACCTTGTGTAATGTGGCCCTTTCCCGGACCTGCATGAACACGTGATATCTTGTGTTATGTCATCATTTCAGGAGAGAAGACTTATGCAGAGTCTTCGCGGATATGAAGTCCCTTTGAATAAATATGTTGCCCTGATGGAACTAGAGGTAAACTATAAGCACAAATTCTTTACTTATGAATTTAGTTGTGCATCGAGTTTTGCTATTCATATGAAGGGGTGCGAGTCATTGTCATGTATGATCACTTAACTATCCATCGTAAGTCCATAAGACCAAGTAAAGTCGCCTAACTTTTTATTCGATTAAAGTAACTGAACTTTATCTGCTATAAGAGTTTTGTGTAACACAAAAGTCATCTTGAGAGGTATGTTTTGTCATGTAGCGGAAAAAAACTTAGACTTAGGGACTTTACCGTAAAGTTGGTAAAGATTGTATGACATAGTTCAGATTTCGAGAGTCAACAAAGTTTATTCGTATTCCTTTTGAATATTTTGAATTGTTAATTTTTGTGACTTATTGTACTTTTTATGTAGTTTCTAACTATGTAAATTATTTTTCAAAAACCTTAAAAATTGTGTGTCCAAATTCACAGTCAAAATAAAAATTTTGACTTTCGAAATTTGAACTATGGCATAAAAATTGGGACGTCCAGAGTATGTAAAGTTATTGTTATAGTTGGTGAATTTCAGTTTGTTTAATGTGGCAAAAAAATGGTTTTGTGACTTTGTTATTATAACGGGTAAAGTTCAGAGGCCATACGTGAAATTGATGTTGTAATGGTATTTTATTTAGCCAGCCTTCTCATTCTTCCTCTGTTTTCTTTTCTGTATTGTATTTGCAGGAGAGAAATGAAAGGTTGTTTTACAAGCTTCTTATCGATAATGTAGAAGAGTTGCTTCCGATTGTCTATACTCCAACTGTTGGTGAGGCTTGCCAAAAATATGGAAGCATTTTTAAGCGTCCGCAGGGTTTATACATCAGTTTGAAAGAAAAGTATGGTACTTTTACGAGTTAAAAGCGTATTTACTGCTTCGTAGTGAAAGTAATTCAACTAAAGATGTAAGTGTTTATTTATTTGCAGAGGAAGGATCCTTGAGGTATTGAAAAACTGGCCTGAAAGGAAAATACAAGTTATTGTCGTTACCGATGGTGAAAGAATTCTTGGACTTGGAGATCTCGGCTGCCAGGTAATCCGTCGACACATATTTTATTAGTTTGTAGTCGAGGATCTATCAGTAACAACCTCTCTATCCCACAAACGTAGGTGTAAGGTCTGTGTATGTAGTGCTCTCTCCAAACCTCACTTGCAGGATTAATTATACTGAGTATGTTGTTGTTGTGTATTGTGTGTGTGGTAGCTAGGTGTATAGAAAGGGTTCACTTGATTAGAGGTAAGCGGTAAATTTTGTAGGTCACGGGTTCGATTAGCAAAATTAATGGCTAATGCTTGAGTCGGGATAGATTGCCTACATTACACCCCTTGGGGTGCAGTCCTTCATGGACTCCCTCAACATAGGAGAAGTTTGTAGTATAGTGTAAAAATTGCTTAAAATTTGTGTTAAGTTTCAACATTCTTGCATTTTTGTGAATCCTCTAGTTAGATTCATTGGCCCAAAAAAACAAATTTTCTTTTCTTGTTTGAGTACGTTGTAATGCATCGAATGAGTAATCCTGACATGGAATATGAATTCCATTATATTGTCCCAGGGAATGGGTATACCAGTAGGGAAATTGGCTTTGTATACTGCACTCGGAGGAGTCAGACCTTCAGCGGTACCAAAACTCGTTAAAACATATATACTACTATGATTTTGTAACTATGAAAGTGCTATCGTTTTGCTCGAATGTGCAGTGTTTGCCTATAACAATTGATGTGGGAACAAATAATGAGCAACTATTGAAAGACGAATTCTACATTGGACTCAGACAAAAGAGAGCTACTGGGAAGGTCAATTTTATAATAGCATCACTCTATATCGTACTTGTTACCACGTAGAAATATAAATTGAGATTTGCGGTGTGTTCTTGAGATATGTCTGTTTCGTTTTGATCCTTGTAGGAATACTACGACTTTCTTGATGAATTCATGAAGGCTGTGAAGCAAAACTACGGTGAAAAAGTTCTTGTACAGGTTAGTAGTTTGAAACTTGTTAAGGACCACATCGCCTTTCATGTAAAGTCAAAGTCTGATATTTGTAACGTCATCTGCAGTATGAAGATTTTGCGAATCACAACGCTTTTGAGCTGTTGGCGAAATATGGTACCGCACATTTGGTATTCAATGATGATATACAGGTATGCTGCATTTCTTTTGGCCTATATCACCGGACATTTGCTTTTGTTCGGATTTTTGATCCCATTAATGCTGCAGGGGACAGCTGCTGTGGTACTTGCGGGGCTTGTTGCATCGCTTAAGCTGCTCGGAGGGTCCTTAGCTGATCATACATTCTTGTTCTTCGGTGCTGGAGAAGTAAGGCTAGAACTTTCTTTTAAAGACTCAAGTTTTCAATTGTTTCCATAGACGAGCTACGTCTAACAGCATGTAAAAAAGGATACAAATGGTAGCAATGAATGACTTAAGAGAAAGAATACAATAACTGGATGAAATCCCAAATTTCTAGTGATTTTGTGATTTACTCATGACGCGATTTACATTCGGAGGAGATAATATGCATCTGAAATCATATAATCTTTTTGCCTCTACTCGTGTCGATAGCAGATATAGATGGATAATTTACATTAAAAGATATTGAAATGATCTTAAAGTCATTAAATTGTTCTTCATGTCGATCTCTTCGTGATCACAGGCTGGAACTGGCATAGCAGAACTCATAGCACTTGCGATCTCAAAGAAGGTGGAAGATTTTGGTTGCCAGTGGTATATCAAAGTCGTATTCTCATTTAGTATGTTTCACTTGATAAATTGTGTTTGTTATCTGTAGACAAACGCTCCTGTGGAGGAAGCGCGTAAAAATATCTGGCTCGTGGACTCAAAGGTAGGAAAATATACCATCTCCTAGGCTAGTATTTGTCTTAAATTTCACATTTCACAAAGTTTACGATTGGTTCCTCTGCTTACATAGTCTATATAATTGAGTGGTTATGTGCAGGGTTTAATTGTAAACGCTCGAAAGGAATCACTTCAAGCTCACAAGAAATCTTGCGCACATGAACACGAACCTGTCAACAATCTCCTTGACACTGTTAAGGTTTGATCGATGAGCTCCCTAATCGGGGATTACTACTTTTAAAATTCTTTTGTATGTATTAACACTTCTAAAGTTTATTTAGGCCATTAAGCCAGCTGCCATAATCGGAACGTCTGGAGTTGGACAAACATTTACTAAGGAAGTGATTGAGGCTATGGCCTCCATTAACAAGGTGCTTCATTTCTGCGATTTTCCATTTCCTCTTCTCACCAATCGAAATTTTCTTGAGCTGACGGACTAAAATATGATTTGCAGAGACCTCTCATTATGGCTCTCTCAAACCCGACTGCACAATCCGAATGCACTGCTGAAGAAGCTTATACTTGGAGTGAGGTAAGTAGTTAATATTCATGACAACGGAGGCATATGTAAAAAATCACTAATATTTTGAACCATTATTTCGAAAGTACAATGAGTTCAATGCTAAAGTTCTGTTTTAGGTTAAATCATGTACTCAAAGCTCACGACGTTGATCGGTTTCTTATTGTTTTATGAAAAGGGTCGAGCCGTCTTTGCAAGTGGAAGTCCCTTTCCTCCAGTAGAGTACAATAACAAACTCCACATTCCTAGCCAGGTTTGTTAATGCATATATATGCTTAAATTCCTTTTGTAAAGTACCATCGATCACAATCAACTCGATTATGGTTAATTTACGTTCTTTCATGCAATATCACAGGCAAACAATTGTTACATATTCCCAGGATTTGGTTTTGGCTTGGTCATGGCTGGCGCTATCCGTGTGCACAACGACATGCTTTTAGCAGCTTGTAAGTACTCTTTTGTTTCAATTTCTTTGTCTTACTTTCCTATTAAGTTCGTTTTAAAAAGAATGTCTCTTTTCTCTTTTGATAAATGATAACTCTTTAATTTTAACTTCCCACATGGCATGTTCATGTACCACATAGTCAAAAGTTGCATTTACTTTCTTAAACTCCGTCTCAAGTCAAAACTAGACAACCAAATTGAAACAGAGGGAATATTTGAATTACAAACCTTACATTGAAATCTCATATCTTGACCATCATAGGTGGTAAATGGGCGAGTTGGGTCAAATTTGGACAAGTCAATCCCCTCTCCAACCACCCAACGTGTCACATTCTCCCCTCTACTTTAAACTTTAAGTATTAATTTTTGTTTACGCGAAACAGCGGAAGCGTTGGCCAGTCAAGTAACTGAAGAACATTATGGCAAGGGGATGATTTACCCTCCATTTGGTAATATCAGAAAAATCTCAGCTCATATTGCTGCTAATGTTGCTGCTAAAGCGTATGAACTCGGTGAGCCCATTTCTTCCTTTTTCGTCATATACGTCTTAATTGGATTTAAGTTATATGTACCGATAACGCTAAAAACTTTACAGCATTCGTATAAATCAATGTCCATTATATAGAGCTATTTATAATTACCTTTTAAGTGATTTGATTGTGTTACATACACACAGGCATTGCGACACGTCTGCCTCAGCCTGCAGATTTGTTGAAGTATGCTGAGAGTTGCATGTATACTCCGAATTATCGCAGCTATCGCTGATAAGTTAAATTAAATAAATAACCTTTCACATGTTGTAATTTTATTTATAGGTAGGTAAAATAATGTTCCCTTTTAAAAGGATGATCTTTTTGGTAAATTTTGTAGTCCATGTAAAAGCAGCAATGTGTTTGTACTGTAGTTTGAATAAAATGGATCTTGATTACCCTTCATGATATATAACAATAATAATATTATATTCCAAAAAAGGCCAAATATATTCTCAAACTTTCAAAAATGATATGTGTATATCCTCGGTTATATATATCCTTCTAGTGAAGGAACCATGTTTGTGAAGGTATGCGTCCACTAACAATGGACCAGGTCCTTTGATAGAATTCGTACTTTTTATGGGAATTCAACAAAGAACTCTCTGCGTGAAAGTTTGAAACCTTGTTGGTAGTCCATGTGTCGAATCAGGACAAAGCTAGTAAGGGTTTAGGAGTTCATTTGAAAGTTACACTGTACATATATGGTTAATATTATATTTTATGTATATATATATATATAGTTAATGTTGCACACCACCTTTATGAATGCTGGCTCCACCACTGTGTCGAAATCAATTTGGAAGTCAAACTCAATTAGTTCTTTTTTTCTTTTGAACAAGTTTCTAAATTCATTTTTTGTTCTTTTATTTGAATTCATAATAACAATAACTTGCGCATTTCATTAATGAACAGAAAAGTGGAGGCCCAAATTATAACACTTAAGTAGAGCATGATAAGAAAGCAATCCGAGAAGAAGAATTAAGTAAGATCATATTCCTCAATCCTACTAGCTAAAGGTATCAATGGTTTTTTGTTCCGAAAAGTCTAATTTTGATCGTACAAAATAAAACAAACGAACATGGTATAATATAAAATAACCATCCTAACTGTCCTTTTGACTCTAGCTCTTTCGCCTTCAACGCTTCCTTCACCTTGAGAAGAACCAGTGTCCTCCATTCATTCTGTTAAATGAGATGAAATAAGCATCATAAAATGTGTTAAGGTTGATTGAACCAAGGAAGTATAAATTTAAAATGTGTTAAATTTACCCTCTTTATAGTGCTATCATATTCCTTGAGATAACTAGTAAATTCTGCAACATCTCTCTTGTCAATAGCAGCTGCCAAACCCTATCATTTGCAAAAGTATTCTCCTAAATTATTTTTATATAATCATATTTGGAACACATTATGATCCTAGAGTTAATGCAAACCATGACATACCATTAGAAGCTTGCACTCACGCGTCCCTGAAAATGTTGTATCCAGTATCTACAAATTAGGATGTATTATGTCCTTGAAACATATATCATGATTCATGTCCCGTTGAAATCTTAAGAGTCTTGAAAGGAAAACACTCTACCTGATATCGCTCCAAGGCGTTGTTAATTGCAACAACATCACCTCTAAAAAGTTGGCAAATACCAGCATTTAGGAGATGACCTCTAACTCCATACTTTAACAAGTTGTTTCTGATGGAGTATGTTGCTATCTCCTCAAACATCGCGATTGATCTTTGAAATCTATGTGACAAATAGAGAATGAAAAACTTCAGTTATTCTTTCCATGTTCAACAATACAAAACTATATTATGTACTACTTAAAGATGAAGAATCTTACTTTCCTACTTTGGCTGAGTATTCTGCAATTTTCTGCCTACACTGATTTGCAGATGATGTTAAATCCATACTCTGGAAAAGATCAGTTGTTTTCTGATAGTAAACGATAGCCAGCTCCAAATTATTCTCGTGTTCATATAATTTAGTAATTTCCTAGATTCAAAAGATTTTTTATGTATCTTGCAAATGCATAATGAAAACATTTAGCAGTTGTCTATTGAAAACAACAAATGCATATATCTGGATTATCATCGACAATATAGTTGTACCTGATAATGTCTTGTGGTCGCGTTTAGCCTTCCAATGTCCAGCAATATGTGTGCTGCTTTCTCTAGACATGATATTGTTTCTGCAAGAAATAGACATATATCCATAAGAACGTCATACAAGATTTGTCAATAGCATAATAAGGCAACAGACAACCTTTCAAATTTTTCGTCATCTTGTAGTAATCAGCAGCAATATCGTAAGAACGAGCAGCCTCATGTTTCTGATCCAACTGATAAGATAAGAGAAAATAGTTTTAAGAATTTAAGTTTTTGTACAAAAATTATAACAAAGAGGATTAATAAACCTACCTTCAGATGACAACTTGCTAATTTTACATATACTGCTCCAACTCGATCCCCTGAAAGATAAACATTGTAAGATTAATGTGCATCTAATACTATATAAAACAGTAAGTAATCTTTGATAGATCCAACAAGAACACAATAGCATGCTCAGTATTCTATTTGCCCATTAAAATCTATTGGCATCTGACGCTAATTCAACTCTAAAAGCTAGCTCATTAAGAGAAAATTACACAAGTCTATATACGCAGACCACCCGTCCATTTTCAATCAATGTGAGACTTTGACTCACTCTAACACACTCAACTAGAGCATGTAGGCCTGGCAGTCGAAACAGGATTTGATACCATGTAAAAACACGATACCGGAACCTAATTTGACCCCCAAAAGTAATTCATAATAGGAAAATTGCTCAAGTCCGTATAAGCAAATTCCATTCAATTATTAGGAATTCTCTAAAAGTAATTAAGGATCATCTTAGACCTTGCTACACTATATGGATTCAATTTCATTATTCAAAAAACAAATTAGGAATTCTCTAAAAGTAATTAAGTATCATCTTAGACCTTGCTACACTATATTCCACTATCAAACAAACAAACAAATAAAGGTAATGCACTAGTACTCGTAGACTGTGATCGAAATCTCAGATACACACTTTAACTAAACTAAGGTCTTATTATCCCAAAAACCTATTTGTTTTGTAATATTATACATCTTTTGCCTTACGTGATGGGTTCAGGGGTCCAGGGTTAAAAGATGTGTCTCTGAAATTTCGGTCATAATCTAGGGGATACTTGTGCCTTATCCCAAGAATAAATGGTGTTGTAATACAAACATGATTTGGCGAATCTGAAGCGATCAACAGCTTTATAGAGTAAATCTGCAGCGTCATGATATTTGGACCCGAAAATTCCCCAATCATTGAGTTTCTTCTCAGCTTTCTTCACCAATTCTTCTCCTCTCGATATTTGATCTCCCTTTATGAAGAGGCCGTTAATCACTACAATAGTTAAGCAAAACATGATTAGTAACAAAAAATTAAAAGTATTAAGAATTGATTAGTGGTAAAAACAAACCTGATTTATCCAACTTCATATTATTAGCAGTTTCCCTAAATTTCTTCACAGCTTTCTTCACCAATTCTGATATTTGATTCCCCATTGTGACGAGAATTTTCTAAACCAAATTTCAACTAAATCCTATTTAAAACCGTACTTACAAATAGAACGAATTTGACTCAAAATAGAATTGTTTGGAAAAACAATTAACGATCAAAATTACCATCCTTGTCAAATTAGGTAATATGTATTCATATTATCTCGATAATTTGTATTTAAAAGAAGTGGTTTATCTGAATTGAAATTTGTTATGAATTTATTAATTAGTAGGATAATATGTAATTATTTTGAAGTGAATTGATAATCTTTCTATTCTTTTTTATATGTCATTCTTATTATAAATAATTGGTTCATAATATTTGTCATTTTATAAAATCAATGCATAAATTATAATATTTTTCCTATTATATCCTTGATAGTTAATTAGTCTTGAATATAGATATTTGACCGACCTAGGAAAACTAATAAGTAATTAATATTCATTGTAATTACTTCATACATTGATTAATTACTCTCAATATTGCACTATTCTATAAAATCTAATTTTGAAAGCAAATTCAACAAAAAAATAAAAAATAAAAGACAACGAAAAAATAAAAAATAATCTTGAAAGTTGAAGCTTCAACAAATTTTATCAAGGAAGATGACACTTCAAAAGGTTTAAAGAGTGTAAAAATAGAAGACTCAACCATAATATGTGAAGGCCAATTTGAGAAAAATCAAGATCCAAATAAAGAAATTTTGCACAATTTCGACTTGAATAAATTTTCAGACGAAGCATACAAGGATGAAGAATTACAACATATATTTAATACTATGCTAAAAAAATTAGTCTCAAAGTTTTATTAAATCCATATCTTTTTTCTTGTGATAAATAAAGAAAAAGTACCTCTTATATTGATAAGATGAAGTTGATCATGATCTAGAAAACAGAAAGTGAATGAAAAACTTTGAGTTGTTTTCCGTATCAAATTCTAGGTTGTATACATTCAGAATGTTTTTCAGCTTTTGAAATATATAATTATTATTATTTCAAAAGTTGTATAGTAATTTTTGAATTGACTTATTTTAAATATTTTTAAGCTGAAAATAGCTTTCAAGCGCAATATAGAAAAAACTGGTACTTTTAATGGGAATTCAATTGAGAATCCTATGCGTGAAAGTTTGAAACCTTGTTGGTAGTCCATATGTTGAATCAAGGGCGGGGCTAGTAAGAGTCTAGGGGGTTCATCCGAAAGTTACATCGTACATATAGTAAATGTTGCAAATACATCTATGAATTTTGGCTCCACCACCACTATGTCGAACTTAAATTGGGAGTCAAACTCAATCAGTATAGAACGTCAGTCATAATGCCACTCACGTCTTTTTTTCTTTTCAACAAGTCTTCTAAATTCTTTTTTTTTTGTTCTTTTATTTGAGTTCATAATAATAATAAACACTAGCGGGTTCTTTAATGAAAAGAAAAGTGGATTGCCGAAATGTAACACTTAAGTAGAGCATGATAAGTAAACAATCCTAGAAGAAGAATTAAAGTAATATCATATTCCCCAATCATTTACTAGCTAGAGGTGTCGTTTTTATTTCGAAAAGTCTAATTGTGATCATACAAAATAAAATAAGCGAACATGGTATTATAACATGAAATAATCGTCCTGACCGTCCCATTGAATCTAGCTCCTTCACCTTGAGAAGAACGGGTGTCCTCCAATCATCCTGTTAAGTGTGATGAACAAAAAAGAAGCATCATAAAATGCGCTAAGGTTGATTGAGCCAATGAAGTTCAAATTTAAAATGTGTTAAATTTTTCAGCTTTGGACTCGTTGTTGGAACTGTCATGTGAAGTCTCATGTATAAATATCGTAAGTCAAAATGGTTTGTGAAATTTTTTGAAGGCATTTTTCCAAAAAAATGAGAAGGCAAAGAAAGAGAGCTCAGAGACGGCGGACATGCTTGATATGAATTTCCTTTTTTGTTTTCATATGCTTGATATATGGCAATATAATTGTATGTAGCATTAATGTTTTTTTCATGTTTCAGTTTATTTCTAAGTGATACTTGAGTAATTAGCATGATCCACCTAAACAAATATAATACATTTACCACCTCTTATGATCAAGATTTGAGGTTTCGATTTAAGATTGTAATTCAAATACTTACAAACTAAAAGCATGTCATTTGACACACGGATAGCACTACACCAAAATAGTATTGTCCGCAAAAATTTAATTAAATGTAATTGCACATTCAAGATCACTATACTTAATGCTCTATTTTTTATATTCAATTTAAAAATCAATACATAAATCAAGATAAAGCTTCATTTCAAATGTTTATCTAAGTATATTTATATGCCAACTAAAGATGAGATTTGATATCTAGACTTGCCAACCCAAACAAATGTAAACGTTCCAAACAAGTAGGGCTGTCAGTCGGTAAAAGTCACGATTTATCCCACCAAGGCCTTAACTTATTTGCCTTTTCTAACATGTCAACTCCGTTAAATAAATCACTTGCGACAATAGGTATCATCTGCTTGACTATGTTCATTTCACAATTAGTGGAAACAAAGATGCTAAGCTCATCAAACATGTCTCGTGGCTCTGCCAGTAATGATGTAATTTTTTTAATTTCTCTTACTTTAGTAATTATTAAAGAGTATATTTATAATTTTTAATATAAATTCTTAAATATATATGTGACGTGAAAGAATTAAACAGGATGATTAATATATAATCGAAATGACAATAAATATTAGAATTAGAAAAATAACGTTTCAATTCATATTATTACTCTGTTTTAATATTTGTGTTGAAATATTATTTCAATTATATTAAAATCTTCATAATTTGATACACAATTCTTCAATTATTGTCATTTATAGTTATTTATACACAAATTATCTAATTACATTTATATGTATGTGTACCTTGAAAATATGTTGACATGTGTTCCAATATACTTTGATTCTTATTGTTAAAATGCTTTTGATATTCATAAATGTTAGGATTAATTTAAGAGAAAATTTTACATATAGCAAATAAAAAATTGCTAATTGTATGCTATAGCAAACTTTGTAAAATTGCAGTCCGTAGCAAAATTATAGTTTGCTATGGACTTGTCTTTCTGTATATTCGCTTGTCATTTTTTTTTATACATTTTGATAGTTTAAAAAAGAAAAGGGCGTTAATTTCGGTTAGAAAAAAAAGGAAAAAAATCACTGAAGTCACGCACGTTATGTTCCATTTGAATTCCCTTCCTTCTTGGTCGTCTTCAACAGTAAGAACTCCATTGTAACTCAATTCAGAAAATTGATCAAGCAATTGACTGTACTACACAAACAATCGAGATCATTGGACTGTAGAGATAGCAATAGGAGGTAATTTCATGACGAAAACATACTCTGATTTTGCTTTTTTAGGTTGAAGATGGTGTTCAAGATGTATTCAAAATCAGATTTCCTTTTTAACTATCATCAATTTAAGTTGAATGTATATTGAGAGGTGTATATTTTGTTCGAAATAGAGCTTAACACTTATGATTTGTATAGTTAATTTGTAATCTAGAAAAAATTGTGATCTGGAAATTTTCTGGATGAACTTGTTGATTATTTTGAATTTGTGATCGGAGATTGGCTCATTTCACAGTAATATTTGTGTTCGGATTTGTATATTTGCTTAGAGTTTATACGTATAGGTTTTCAGATATGATTCAGTAAGATATGTATAATACATATATGAAACTATTATGTGTATGTTTTATACAGTGCATCTTCATCATGATTTTGGATATATGATTGTTATACAAATGCAAAAATTTGTACTCTGTGAAAGTAACAATAACACTACACTTGTATGAAATTGTATAATTGTGTATAAAGTTATAATTTGTGTATATAATTGTTTATATATAAATGTATATGCAGAATGTGTATATAAACGTTTCTATGAGTATGTAATTGGAATATGTATATATGTGAATAACTGAAGTTGCTAGAATTTGTATAAATATACGTTATGTTTGTTGTTGAATTTCTTAATAGTATAAATGTATATGCATATATAATTTTTTTTTTATACAGAAATTTTGAAAATGGCTTCATTAGCTATTTTGGTTATGCATTTCGGTAGATGGGACAATAACAATTGTTACGTTGATTATACAATTGAGGGGGTGATTTTTAAAGAAAGTTCATTGTATAAGGAGTTGTATAATGTTATTGCAATGCAACTCGGTGTTGATACAAATGTGATTAAGCTGAAAATTAAGTATAAGGTTAAAGAAAGCAAAACGCCAATGTTGATTCACAACGACATGGGTGTTAGAGTGTATATCATGCTTAAAAAGGCTGCAGATGACTTTAACAAGTATCCAATTTGTATAAGCAAAATGGATAATAGTAGTAATATCACTGAACTGTGTGAAAGTTCAAATCAGGAGAATGATATGGTTACATCAATTTGTAATGATGGTATTGCTGATTTTGAGACTATGCAGCTGTGAATTGGTGAATTGGTAGAGCCACTTTGTGTCTTGGGGTCAGGGAGCTGCGATGGAGTCATTTCAGATCCTTGTAATAAGTACGCGGAGATTGACCAAGTGTATAAGAACAAAGCCACTTTGAAATCTGTGATGGAAAATTATGCAATTGAAAATAGATTTCAATATAGAACTGTGAGGTCAAATGCAATCAGGTAACTAGTTTATACAACAAATACATTAATGTATATGGTGTTTTAGTTATTTGTATATTGATATGTTGTGTAGTATTTGCTGATGTAGTTATACATTGGAATGTATTTCTGATGAATGTGAGTGGTTGATGAAAGCATCAAATATCAGCAAGTCTGGAATGTTTAGGATCCGAGCATTTAATACAGATCATACTTGTCCTTGAAGGATAAAGTGTATTCACAAAAACATGCAACAAGCAATCTAATTTGTGGGATCGTTAAGCCTAAGCTTGTTGATCACAAGAGAAAATATATACCTTCTGATATTCGAAGTGTGTAAAGATATATTTGGGAGTTGATGTAAATTACTCATTGGCTTGGAGGGCTAAAGAAAAGGCTTTGATTTCATTGAGGGGCACCACAGCTGCATCTTACCGCAAACTTCCAGCATACTTGTATATGATGGATATTACATATCCAAGCTCACATATACGTCTAAAGAAAACATACAAAAATGAGTTCTTGTATCTTTTTGTTGCATTGAATAATTGTATACAAGGCTTTGATCATTGCAGGCCTGTCATAGTTGTTGATGAAAGTCACCTAAGAGGACCGTATAATGAAATATTTGTGGCTGCAAGCACAATGGACGGAGCAAGTATGTTTCATTGTGTTTTTGAATGTATATTTTTGATTTTATGTTAATTTGTATGTAAATAAAAATGTAGGACATATTTTCCCACTGGCCTATGGTATCATTGATTCGGAAAATAACACAGCTTGGTCTTGATTTTTTGTACATCTAAGGGAGGCTTATGGGAAAAGAGTAATATGTGTGTAGTCTCCAATAGAAATGAGAGCATCATAAAGGCAGTCACAAAAGTGTATAAAAACGTGCCACATTATGCTTGTATGTGGCACTTGTGGTGTAATGTAGAGAAGAAATTTAGGAAGGCATCAAAGGAGCTAAGTCCTGTGTTTTATACTATGGCAAAGACTTGCAGTAAAGTTGGTTTGATAGGTTGATAGATACTGTAGAAAAGGTTGATGTAGGTGTCAAAGAGTATTTGGAGCTAGCTGGATATGATAAGTGGTCAAGGTGTCATGCAGAAACTCATCGGGGATGGGCTATGACGTATAACATTGCAGAGAGTATAAATGTTGCATTAGTGTCTGCACGTGAATTACCAATTTTTAATTATCTAGAAGAGGTTAGACTGATGTTTGGGAGATGGAATCATGACAACAAACACGAGGCAGCCTGCACATTTACTCCGTTGATTGGAAAATTTCAGAAGATACTGATCGAAAATGAAGCAATGAGCACATGAATGGGGGTATGTTTTATGTATATGTAGTGTTAATTAATCAGTTATGGACACGGATAGAATATATATACAATTGCATAGACTTATACATATAAATAAATCTATTTGTATGAAACAGGTTGTGCCGTCAACTGAATATTATACAATGTGACTGATGATGGTAGGAGTTTTGTGGTATGTTTAAAGAATAAAACATGCAGTTGTGGAAAGTTTCAATACGAAGAAATACCATGTGAACATGATTGGGCTGTACTAAAGCGGAAAATTCTAGTGGCAGATGGATATTGCTCGGATTTGTATAAACCAAAGACGGTTTTGAAGATTTATAAGATACCAATTTGTTCATTGCCTGATGTAGCAGAATGGGTGATACCTGAATACATAATGTATGATGAAGTTCAGCCTCCAAAATTCAAAAGACCTCCAGGAAGGCCAAAAAATTAAACTCGTTCAAAAACAAAACGTGAATTGCTAGGTCTCGAAGGGAAGCATATGTGTAGCACATGTGGAGTTGCAGGTCACAATAGGCGTTCATGTAGAAACAGACCTCAAGAAGTTTAATAAGCTCTTTCGATTATATTTGAGTGTAAAATTCGATTTTATAGATACTTGAATGTTATTCTAAACTAGTTCTGTGTTTAAACTGTATGAGTTGGAATGTTGATGATAGGATAAAATTGTTATGTCCTATTAATTATGATCTTTTTTATCTTCATTTTGTATTCATACTCTTATATATAATATGAATTATCGTTGGCGTATATATTTTACATCAGATACAGAAATTCTATATGTATAAGTTAAATTGAACATTTTATTACATTTGTATAAGCTGGCTATTGAACATTGTATGCTATTTCTATTAGTCATATTGATTTTCCCTTTTTGAACAGAAAATGTATATTCATAATGAATTAAGGGAATTAAAGATCGTATAAACTTTCGACATTTATACAGTTAATCTGGAAATATATGTTGTTAGTTAAGTGGTTTGTATACTTATACTTTATGAACATCCAATAAGCCTAACAATGTAGATGTATATATTCAACATAAATGTACTCTTAGATTTATACTGTTAGTGTATAAACAAACATTGTATAAGTTGATTTGTATAATTAAACTTTATGAACAATTGTATAATCCTAACAAATGTATATTTATACACTCAATATAAAACATGATTATACAGTCCAATGACCCACAAACAACAACTTCAGTTTATCATTGTGATATGTACAAATGTAAGTTTTATCTTTCCTTTTTTTACTTGACACATCAATAAATGTATACATATACACAACATAAAAGATACACATAGATTTATACAGTTATGTATAAATATACATTGTATAATTTAGTTTGTATAATTATTAAAGTGTTAAACTGCATATATAATGAAATTAACAAAAACAAGTAAGTAAAAGACTTAATCGATCAAATGAGTATATTACAATCAAAAAACTTAAAGTTCAAAACAGTAAAGGTTGTTATGCATGTCATTTGCATATTTTAAAAAAAAAACAGAAATTTAGTACTGTTCTAATTAATTGTGATCTTTTCACTACTATCACAATCCCTGTGAATCCTGATTGGCCTTTCTGGTGCCTCACTGTCACTAGTCGCATCGACTTGGATCTTTTGCACCCCATAGTTCCACAATAAAGAAGCATATTGAATACGTGTGAACTCTGAATCGAAGGAATTTGGAACCCCATTTCCATTACTGATAAAGGATGTAACACCATGCTTCGTTCTGGATTAATGTTTGGCTGGTCATCATGTACTATTTGAAGAGGTGCTGGACACATTAAAACTTCTTCAACAACTAACTCATTGACATTGATGATCCTGCTTTGTTTGTATCTGTAAATTCTTCTTTTTCCATCTTTTCAGTTTGATCGGGTATAACATTCAACAAATCCTGTTGTTATATAACAATAAACAAAATATATAACAAGAACATACAAATGATCTGATTATATACAATTATAAAGTAATATGACAAGAACATACAAAAGAAGAATTGTTGAAGTCTGTTTGATTATCCATGAATTGAGATCCCTCTTTGACCACTTCAATTGGAACATCTTCACAATTCTCCTTCTATGTATAAAAGTATAAACATATATTTATATATTATAAAATTACAAAAAAAGCTATTAAAGAATTCAAACCTCAGAATTGTTTTAAACCTCAAAAATATCAGAAGTGTTCTGAACCTGAAATTGATTGGAACTCCAGAATTGTTGTGACCCTGCAACAAATATAACTTTGTATATTAGTAATAATTATTTCAACATTATTATACAATTTGTTACAAATTGAATATTGCTATTAAATTATACAATAGATAATTATACATTCGGACAGTTACTTAGTTGTATATGTATAATAATAATATCTTTACACATACATGTACATGTATATGCATATGTATGTTATTTGTTTGGAAACATTTTAACTCTATATGTATGTTAGTTTATTTGTATATAACAATTGATAATGTTGTTTATAACACAAAAGAAATAAATTACCTGTGGCTCGGGATTACTGAATTGTTGAAATAAAGGGTTAAATGCTGATTGTCCAGCTGGAGAGTGTAAATTTGACTGGTGAATACTAATTTCTGGAGTAGATGATGGGACTGATATTCGAACAACCTTCTGCAGAACTTTTAAGAAAATATACATTATATACAAAAGGCCATAAAAGTTTAAATAATGAACAAGATAAATAGGTATAATACCTCTTGATCATTTAGATCATTAAAAACAGATTGACAGTTCAATTCAGAAGGTAAATGTTGAGAAGGTTCTTCGGATTGAACGACACCGACTGGCACTTTATCTGTAACTTCTACACCATCACCCTAAAAGAAAAATATTAAATGTATATTTATCACAATTATGTATAATATATATGTATTGATCTATATTAACAAACCTTATCTTCCGCATTCTTCGATTTGATAGAATCCAACACAACTTTGAAGTTGTTTTCAATGAAGTTCCTTAAATAAGTAAAGTGTTTCTCCATCTAAAATTGGACATATATAGGTAACTTTAATGCTAAATATACAAATTAAAAAGAATTTTAATAAATAAAAACGATTAAAAAATAAATATCGAGAGTTTGAATTGATCAAACTCATCACGCGATATACTGAAATCATGTGACTTGCTGGTGGATGGTATTTCGAAAGCAACACTTGATTTAATCTCAACATTTGCTCAATGCCTGTATAGGATGGAACATTAGCATATTTTTTGGCCTGCCTCTTTGGAAGTGGTGACTTAGGTCTTTTTGCAACATTGGCACGTCGGGGAGACTTTATTAAACAAGGTTGCTTTGAAATGACCCTAGGTGTTGTCTTGTTCTGAATAGGAGTGACTGTCTGTCTTGATTTCTTCTTAGGAGGCGACAAACAAGTATCAACTTTTTCTTTTCCCTTGTTATTTATTGGATATGGAGGATCCTAAAAATCATCGTCCGAAGCATTTGCAGTTGTTGTTTCTGTTGGAGATGAATCTGATTGAACATACTCAGGAGGTAATTCAAGAATCTTGAGTTCCATTGGAGTTGGAGTTATATTCTTAAAAACAAGCTGCAAAATATAGACATGTTCATATTGACATATTCATTATACAAAATGTTTACTTAATCAAATGTAAAAACATATACAGTTTATATATATATATATATATATATACATTAGACAAACTTATATGTATAATTATACAGTTTATAAGCTTATATATACAAATGAGCTTATGTTTATAAAGTTCACATACTTATAGGTATATTTATACATTGTCAAAAACTTGTATAAATAATAATACATGGAGCAAATTTATACATATAGTTTTCTATAGCACAAACTGATACATATATTTATACATTTATATATTTATATAGTTATATATCTATACTATATTTATACAAATAATATATTATACATAAAATTGTACAATGCGTACCGGATTGTTGTCGTCTCTGAACATGCCCTTAGCAAAATAGCTAAGACAAGGGAAATCTTTTTTTGTCTTCCAGTTAAGTATCCTAGGTATGTGGTGAGATACCTTAACAGCAATTTCCTCATTAAAATTCGAACAACATTCATAAAACCACACTTGCAAAGCAAGTGGGAAACCAATCAACCTGAAATACTTCCCATCGTGTTTGATCTTAGTGTGCAAATGCAGAATCAAAAGGTCAAAAGCCTTTTTATCCCATGGGTAGTCAATGTATCTACCCGATTCAACCAAATCAAAGTCTTTCCTATCAATAACAGTGTTGGTTGGTTCTTCGGAAAGGATGAATGAATGTATATAGAATAATATAGCAAACTTCACCGCATCATCATTATCCCTCCAAACCTTATTATCAAACTTTTCAACCAACTGACTCTTGGTGATGGCTTTTTCGACTCCAAAATACTGAAGAATAATTTTGTTTGGTTCTTCGGTATTAAAGACAGAATCCTTCAAATTGTCTGAACATTTTAACCCAGATATTATAGCAAAGTCACGAATGGTGAATCGCAAAGTAGTGCCATTCACATGTATCAGGATTGCATCTTTTGAGCTACCCTCAATTTCTCTCAAAAACATGCACCTAATCAGTTGTGCTTGAACATGACACCTACGAATGCTAGATAATTGGGCAAAACATGTTGTTCCACAAAATTCTTTATACTGTGAACTAGTAAGCTTTGTAGCTAACACTTTCATTACTTCAATATGTGTGTAACACTGCATGTGAGGTATGTGTGTTGGTTCTCTTTTTCCTAAAAACTTAACAGCCTGAAAAAATGCATATATAATTTTACTAAAAATACACACGTATACATAATTAAGACACAAATACAGATATCAAAATGTATGAAATAGCTTTTAAATGAAAATAACATATACAAGTTTTATAAAGAAAAAATACATTATACAAACTAATTTCAACTGTATAAATGTTTATATTGTATATATAGATAAATTGTTGTACCGCTACGAATACAATAACTATTGATATTATACTTATATAAATAAATTCAAATGTATAATTGTTTACATTGTATATATAGTGAAATACAAACCATTTATGTATGTGTATAAGTTTGTGGAATTGTATATGTCTAAAGGAACATTATACAAATAGGATCCTTATACAAATGAAAAAAACTTATACATAAAACAATGCACAAAACTGTATAAATGTTTATACTGTATATATATTATACATTATACAACCAATTTCAAATGTATAATTGTTTACCTTGTATGTATAGTTAAATAGTTCTATTTTATACACTTAACTTTGGATATTAACATAGTGACTATATAAAACTGTATAAACAAACAGTTATAAGACATGAATCAACACAGAAAATATAAGAAAAATATAAAATCGTAACATATACAAAAATAATGATTATACAAATACCTCATCATGCTCCAATAAGCCAGAAACAACAACTTCCTTTCTTTTTGCATTCTCTTCTGTATAATTAGTTGTTTTTTCTTTCCTTTTTTTACTTGACCCAGCAGCAGACTGATCTTTCTTACCTCTCTCCACAATTTTGATGTTGGATTGCTTCGATTTTGCACTCATTCCCTCCAATCTAATTGGGTTATTTTTCAATTTGGTATTGATCTCTTGCATTGTGTTGGATTTGGACATTGAACCTGAAACCTCCCCAAAATCCTGAGTTAAACCCAAGAAAAAAGATGGGCGTTCAACACTATTTTCGACATGCAAGGGTATACCTCTTGTGAATCTTTTAGATGGAGATTGGGCATCCATTGTTTGAAGGAAAACTCTGTATGGATTATGAACTGATGTGAAAAATAGATTGAAAAAATTGGAAAAAAATAGATAAAAATTTAAAGTAATCGATTGAGATAAGTTTTGGCGGTACCTGAAATTTTTGAAGGGATTTTGAAACCGCGATTGAGAACGTGCTGGTGGAGATTTGAAATTTCAAACTAATTTTGGGGAGAAAATTTGGGAGAAATTGAAGGAAATAAGAGATATAAACGAGAAGAAGATATTGTATAAAAGGAAGAGAATAAAGTCAACTTTTTTTTTACTTATACAAATCTGTGGGGCCCATTAATAGCAAATTGACCGAGACTTTGCTCCTTAAAGGAAATAAATGAAACGGTAGCTACTGTATTTATTTTACATTAAAAGTTTGCCATTATGTACAATTATCCCTTAATTTAATGTAAACTTTTAAAATATACTAGGACTCAATTTACATTCAATCTATTTTTATCCATATAAAAAAAAGAATGAATTGGAATTTAACTCCTTTTTATTAATCTTTCTGAATTCAACCTAAGTTGTCTATTTACAATTACTAAGTGTGCACAACCTTTTCCCATGTCGAAAAGAAAATGAGTTATAAAATTTAGTGTTATACATGTTTATGATTATTGTGTATTTTTTCTTTTTTAATTATACTAAAATTATTTCTAAATGTAATTTATCAACAAAAGAAAAATACTAAATAAAGATTTAGCATCCTGGTATTTTGGTGCATATTCAAAATTGATTTTTTTTTAAAACTATTTTATTTATTACATTTTCCATGACACTTTTTCTTAATTATTCTCAAAGGATAGGTCACCTTTTTATATTTAAATTTAATTTAACTTAAAGTCTTTTTATTTCATTTTTAATAATACACTTTATGATTATAAAATTTCAAAAATATATTAAAAGATAATTATTTGTTTTCTTAAATTGTTTGTTTAATTAAACATTAGTCAACCATCATCGTATAAAATAAATAAATAAATAAGAAAGTATTGTCTTTACGAGTTTAGCAGTTCCAATTCACATGTAGTATTTTGGCAGATTTATGGAAATTTCCTTGTATATTGTTTAACTTTATGAATAAATAATATTAGATTATCATCTAACGTTTTGAATAATTGAAGAATTTTCAGATGTAGGCTATATGTTTTTTCATAATATTTTTAGATTATCAGTCAAAAATATAGTCACTCGAATTTAATTTTATTGTAAAATTATTATAATATTTTATAATGACAAAAGTAGTTTAACTCTTTGTAATGAAGGGAACTTCCATTGACTATTACACATTAAACATAAGAATTTGTAAAAGAGGATAAAACTAATACGATTAAAAAAAAAATTATGACTGGTTCGATACATCCTAGGTGAACTAATGAGGAAGATCCAAATTAAATTAAATTATGTCCTAATCTAATTGGGCCATCTTCTTCGTCCATCTTCTCTCATGCCAACAGTCTTCTACTTTTAGCTGATCGTCATATCATATGAATTAGCTCAACGAACCTTGAGTCAATTTGTTGTAGAGAGGTGTGGCGGACATAGTTCTTCGTCTTCGAGAATGGATTTATCGATCCCATTTACGATCTTTAAATTTTACTTCCTCCGTCTCAATTCACGTGAATCCATTTGATTGGGCACAAGGTGTATAAAAAAAACTTTCTAAAATTTATAATTTCAGACGTGTCATAATTACATTTCTGCGGCTATAAAAGCATCTCATTAAGGGAGTCATTCTTTCTAATCGATCTAACAAGTAACAAGGAATTATTTAGGTTCACAAAAATTGAGATCCACATATATATAGATGAACTCATTCTTCCAAAAATGATTTAATGTTAACAACCTCAAAAGTCGAGCTGATCAAATTTAACTTCTGAATCTGCACCGCCGTCAAGTGGTGGAGACTTTATAACGGCAAAGAGGGCAAGAATTACAAATGGAGAGCCATTTGGTGAGACAATTTGCATGAAAAACATGACCACAAGGCATTTTTTTGCCATGATCATTAACACTTGTTTGAAAACCTTCTATACATACTATACAAAGGCCATTTTCACAATTAACACTAGGCAATTGAACTTGAATACTCACGTCATGATCATCGGGAGGCATGAAACACCGCGGTGCTGGTGGCTCAGCCGTGTCACCACCTGAAATTCCGACCACCGTTAATGCCAAATCAAGATCGAAAACTTTATCCATATAAAATGAAAATATGTAACTTATGATCAATTGATTCTACTAGATATTTGAACATGTACTATATATATATATATATATATATATAGACGATTTAATAAAAAAAAATTAAAAAAAACACCTCATACCCCATGCTTCACCATTGGGTGGTGGGTTGGACAACAACTTTAATGTCATGAATTTGGTTTTCCTGTTTTATAATATAAGTAAAAAGTAAAAATTAAATATGTTAGATTACAATATAATTACTTAGAAATAATCAACGTATAGTCTGTTGACAAAGAAAATGTCGTATGAAAAAAAAATCGGTTAGTTAATTAATCTAGATAAGGAAAGAAAAAGTCATTGTGTTTATATCTAAAGGTTCGAGTTATATATAATAATATATTCATAGTGTAAATAAATAAATTTTGAGTTTAAATTTTATATATATAAGAGGTAACATTTTTTTATTTTCTTGTTGCACGGCCACTTGACCATGCTTTTTGGTTTTTTTAGACGATATTGCAACAATAATAATATTATACCTAGTGAAATTTTATAGACGAGAGCTAATTTAAGACGATATTGTGTACATATTTAATTAGATTATTGGGACAATATATATTTTTTTGTATAATAAGTCAATGATTGATCTGAAATTAGGTGAACATATTTAAGTACAATTTGGCAAGTGACGATACAAATTGACCAAGTTGTCTAAGCTCTCAAATTTAATAACTCAATATATCAATTCTTGATTAAGATAGAGGTGGGCACAAGCTTCATTGATGGACATGTTTCATTGTCGTATTTATGTATACTTTGGTTTGCTGAACTTAAGCCGAGGATCTTTCAGAAACAGTCTATCTACCTGTATGGATTGTAAGTAGTAATTTGACGAACTCATACACATTGTGAAAACATTATTTTGGAGTTATGAAACAACAAATGAAGTAGAAAACAGAATTTCTATATAATACTATATAGTAAATTACAAGAAGGCTAACATTCATTGAATTTGTAAGAACTCAAACTTTCATCTTGGCTCAAGAAGTTATTGCAACATTTCCTCCACAAAGATAACTAAAGACTTGTTTAACATTCCCTCTTGACGGACGAGCATTCACAGCAAATTGGCAGATAAACACCAATCGTCGTCTTAACTCCAATTTATTGATTCGTGTCTCGTTAAAAAATCTCCCTTCATCAAAGTGGCCTAAGGAAAATACACGAAAATTAGAATATTTGTCTGAAACCTCAAGAAGAGCTACATTTTCCCGATTATTGAGACAAAAACAGAAAATCGGGATCGTTAATGGATTACGTACGAGAGCTAAATTTTGTTTTAGTTACAACGGTCAAGATAACAATTGCAAATTGAAATAAGATATCCATACGTACCTTTGTCATCGAATAATGACATCAAGATTGCTAAGCATACACAGATGCTAATATCTTCCCCTGAAAACACAAACAAATAACTTTGTGAGCGATAATTTTGTCTTTTCCAACGACAGTCATAGACAATTATCAGTTAGCGTATTGAGAAGAAATCAGACAACTACATCGTATCGTCTTCAAAGACCCCACCCCACACTAACCTCACCCAAGAACAAGAAATTAGATGTAGGACCAAATGTATTCAGTTTTCACCATCAGATAGCACAAGTCAAATCGCATGTGGAAAACAAACTCAACAACATAGTAAAGCCATACTTACCACTATTGCAGCAAACTAGGAGTTTCTTTCCTTTTCTCAAGTTGTTCTTGGCAAAATTCACCGCTGAAGGAAGATTTCTTAACAAAGAAGACCTGTCAAACTTAGAGCTCTGTATTGTTCATAACCCCAACCACCAAAAAAAAAGGATAAAAGAGAATAATTATTAGCTAACAATTAGGTAAATGGACAATATATGTTTAAGGAAGTCATACACACCACAATAGATAGGTTTAAATGGGCTCCAGATTCCTTGAAACTAAAAGAATTAGTCTCCAAATCACAACTCAATACACAATCGACACCAGATGCGTCCTTAGCTGCATGGTAAATCTTCAATCAGAGTGACCATTGCAAGAAGTTCATAAGAAAAATAAACCACTAATGGCACCAAATAAAGATTAGCAAATAAATAAAAGAAACGAGAAAAGAATTACTACATGATATGCTCAAATTTCAAATAAGGTAGCATTCTACAAGGAAATGGTTAATCACATCCCACGTAAGAAGTATAGAATTCGTAAAGCATTTAGATCTAAAAGCATAGCCCATTCTTCGGACTACCAAGTGGTTAACCCAACCTACACTTCCAATTCACAATGCATATTGCTAGATTCAGAAGTAATATTAATTCAATAACAGAACAGATGAAGCGTACCAAGTTGAGTAGTGCCAACTGCTAGATTCGTTTCCCCCAGCCATGATATGGAATTTTTATCATAAATCTTCTCGTCTATGTTCATACATAGAGGCTCCAGAGCTAGTTGTTCTTGATCAGGAAAATGGCCACTACTCGCAGAAGATTTTGAAGGCTTAATAGATATTTGAGGAGCATTTTCTCCCCTTTGTGCACGGTATACCCTATCTTTTTCAACAATATCAGCTACCGTCTTATTACATGTATCTGGACCAGAGTTTATGAGATCATAAGCATGTTTCCAGAAAAGAGTTGGTGATAGGCCCCTTGCCCAACTTTCCTCATCGTCTCCAGCTCCAGCTATGTACCTCCAACTAAATTCGGAGGTTGTTCTTTGCTGAAAATTGCTACTTGGGGAGGACGTTGAAACAAGTATTATTGGAGTGAAGTCCCAAGAATCACAATCAGGTACTTCATTTAACCATATCACAGTTCTTTGTGAAATCCATAATGGGCGTAGAGGTTTTTTCAGGGACAAAGCAATGGAGGCAACATCAGCTCCACTGACCTCCAGATCCTTGGTCCATCCATCTAAACGCTCCTCAATAAGCGCTCTTTCAGTATTTGAGACCCACAAAGGGAGATGCAAGGAACAATCCCAGCTATATGAGTCCTCATTAATAGTATTACGACACTCTGTAGAATCATTTGACTCCTGTCCGAACGAATTCACAGAAGATATCAGTAAGCATATCAATACATATGGCATTTGTGAGTGTACAAGGATGTGCATTTGCAGGAGCATAATTACAATCTATCATAAATAACAAGTCTACGTTGCACATTATGTATAAAGTTTCAGGTCTGATGCAGTCTTTGACAAGATAGACGAGCAAAAAGCCCGACAGATCACAAGCCTTGAATATCTTTACATAAAAATCCCGATGTTTTACTTTCATTATATCTTTTTCCCCTTTCAGTAAGTACATGGCCTCTAATCTTTCAGAGACCAGCAACATTAATGTTGACGTAAGATGGAAACAGATATTTTTGTGCTCCTTTTCCTCCAATTTACAGTTAACATTTACAAGCAACTAACTATTTATTTCTTCTTGTCCAAACTAAATTCTTCATCTGCATCACTATATAAATTATACATGTCTCTGTATATCCGTTGAGTCAAATAATCAAGTAGATACCTAAGTTCAATAATCATTTCAGTACATAAAGTAATGTTAGCTCACCTTTACACATGTCAAAATTACATTAACCACTACACCGAAAATGATCTCTAGCGGCTATTAATGAATAACAATTGCTTAATTGTCGCTAATATGTTTTTTTGAAGCGGCTATTAATGAATAACAATTGCTTAATTGTCGCTAATATGTTTTTTTGAAGGCAATTAGCACTCTTTGTAAATGTTCCTAAAGCCTATAGCGACATTGGTTACAATGGCAATTAACTAATGTTGGTAAAGGCTTTAGCACTCTTTGTTAATGTGCATATTTCTTGCAGCTAAAAGTTGTTTTTGTTATAGTGAACAGTAACTAATAATCCCTCCATCCCATTCTACGTCCCATTCTACGTGAAGCTGTTTGACTAGGCTATAGACACATCTATCCAGAATATAATTACACATGATACACAAAAATGCATGATTTTCACGACAGACAACTAAAATCTTTCTTTTGATACAGAATAAGATATTAAACGTTCTACATTCCTAAATCATACACCAAAAAGAATAAATTGTTACTTACATTCTTTTCTGCACTACCATTCAAACCAAATCTCGTTCTGTAATTCCTGATGGCACGATTCAATACACACGTCCAAATTGGTATCGTCTTTGACATACTATCTGGAAACCGCTTCCCTTTCCTTGTTGAATCAACAATCATACACCCTCCCTTCTGTCCTAACCATCAATTAGTAATTAGCTTCCAACTATACCATGTATATAAACAAAGACAGTCCACCTCCAACCATCAAAGTAAACAAATATATTACATATAATTTATAATGCTGTTAAATACAAATACATAACCAAGTCATATGGAACAATGCGATGTTATTTAGACTATAAATTCTAAACTTTCAACTGAATGTATCCGCAATTGAATGAGTCTGTAATTCAGTGAAAATCCATATCTATCCTTGAATGAGTCTGTAATTCAGTGGGAAAAAAAATCCAATATGCAATTGAATGAGTCTGTAGTTCAGTGAAAATCCATATATAATATGAGTTAATTATGTATCGACAAATTCGTCACAATTAATTTATAATGAGAGGCTTTAAATATATAAACGGAAAGTTACCAGCAAGAAGGGCGACATGGAGATTAAGTCGAGATGTATTGAAAGACCAATTATTGGTGTGTCCATCAGTTGATTTGAAATAGCAGGAAGAGTGAAATTTCAGAGAGTACCAAAGTCCACAACGGAGATTTGCTAACAGCGGAAGCTCCGGCCATAGCTGAGCAATCTCGCCGACGAATACAGAATCCTCGTAAATGGATCGTAGAGCGTTGTACAGAGTATTTTCACTTCGTTTTATAGTTCTCGAAGCTTTGTATATGTTCAAGTTTTCTGGATTCTCCATTGAACGGAAAAAACAGAGAGTTTGCAGATCGCAAAATTTGCTATAATAGCTTTTGTGGTGTTAGCTTCGTTTTCACTCTTTTATATGGGGAAGTACAAGTTGGGCTTCTTATTATAGGTATTTGGGCCACTTAGGGGTGTCCAAAGGAGGAAGTATACATATACCCCGATTTTGAGATCATCATTTAAGTTATATTCATATTCATTGCCCACAAATTTCGCAAATTTATCAAACTTAAGACAATCGTATCGAAAGTTCGATTAAGGAAATCCTAACTTTAAATAATGTTGTGACTGAAGTTCCTTTGTGGCAATGCATACTTCATACGAGTATGACTAAAGATCTTTCGTGACTAATCGTTAGAAGTAATTTCGTTATATTTTCATTAATGACATTTTCTTAGTGTTTTTGTGTCACATAATAGGAATTTAAGATTTTTTCAATATTTTCCGTATGTGTCGGTCATTTTTTAGAAATTAGTCGATCGACTCCGTGGGGCCCGCTAGGATGGGCTTCACGGGCCTAGTGACCATCACTCATTATATTTTCACCAATGACATTTTTTTGGGGGGAATTTTCACATATAGTCACTCAAAAATAGCTTAATTATGTTCCATAACTATAATTTGCTAATTATGATTTGTAGCTACATGTTATGGGGAGGAGAGTGGCGAGCGAGATTGGGAGAGGGAGGAGAGAGGCAAGCGAGAGAAGGCAGAGAGTGGAGAGAGATGAATTATATATGTATATTTGTCAAAATAATTGTATATATGTAACTGGTATACATATATATTTGTATATCTGGGGAGCAAGATTGGGAAAGGGATGAGAGAGGGCAGAGAGTGGAGAAAAGTGAACTGTATATGTATATCGGTTAGATAATTGTATATATGTAACTACTATATATATATGTATCAATTATTGTATTTGTATATCTGCATACAATTTGAATTCGTATACAATTGAATAGAGTTAAAACATTTGTATTTGTATATCCAATCTCTCTTTCATTTTATACAAACACAAATTATACATTGTATGTATTTGTATAATTTATGTTTGTATAAAGCGAGAGAGAGCGAAAGGCAAAAGAGAACTGGGCAGGAAAAGATTTGTATTTGTATAATTATAAGTGTATAGGACAGAGATATATGTATTTGTATTTGTATATCTCGTCTCTCTTACTTTATACAAACACAAACACAAATTATACATTTGTGTTTGTATAAAGTGAGAGAGAGATTGAGCAGGGAGAGGAGAGATGACTGAAAAAGAGAAGAGTGGCGAGTGAGATTCCAGAGAGAGGGGAGAGAGGCGAGAAAGAGAAGGTAATTATAGCTAAAAGTAAGTTTCAAATTGTAATTAATGCAAACTATAGCTATGTTAGCTAATTAACTAGTATATGTTTGTCTAACCGCGTATTTTTTCCATTTTTTTCAGCATTTCAGTGTCACGTAATAGGAATTCTAATTTCTATGAATTTTTCATGTGTGTTAGTTCACTGATTTTTCAAAAATTGGCCGATCAACTCTGTTGGCCTCCAAACTAGGCCAGGACTGGCCTGGTGACCAATATTTGTTGCATTTTCATTTATGAGATGTCTTTTCAGCATTTCGATGTCATAAAATAAAAATTCAAGATTTTAGATAGTTTTTTGTGTGTGTTAATGATTTTCTAGAAATTAGTCGACTGACTTCATTGGCCCCCAAACTTGATAAGGTCGTTCCTCACAAGCCTGGTACACTCATTATATTTTCACTAATGGCATTTTTTCAATGTTTCAATGTCACATAATAAGATTTCTAAATCTTATGCGCTTATCATGTGCGTTAGTCCATATATTTTTTGAAAATTAGTTGACTGACTCTGTTATAATGTCTCAAAATGTGTTAATATATTTTTCAAGCAACTCGAAAAAAAAAACTTACCTTTTTTTTCTCCATACAACAAACAACAATAACATACCATGTGTCACTCAACAAGCAGGATCTGGGAAAGTAAAACGTACGCAGACTTTACGTCTATTTTTGTAGGGCATAGAGGTTGTTTCCAATCGACCCCCACTTTTCTCCATAAGTTTTAATCTATTTTATATTTTTTGCAGCTTTGAGTGCACCAGAGGAGACAGAAGAAGCAGGATTAAGTGCCTTCCTAATTTTGAATACATTCCAAGCAGTTCCTGCACAATGCCCTACTGTTGCTAATGCATCTCCTGTTGCCTCCCCTGCATTCTCTCCATACCTATTTTTCATTCCAAAAAAAAAATTAATATAATGTCAATTCATGGAATAATTAAACGGTCTTAATTATTCAATGTTTAGATTGAGAGACAACATTTTAATATTCAAATGTGTATTCAAATTTACATATCTAGATCTTAATACACATCTTAATATTCAGATATGTATTCAGATTCAAACTAGGAATGGTGGAGTGAGGAGAAAATCAATGTGAGATGTCGCGTGGGGTACTTATTTTTTCTAGGGAAAAACGACAAATATACTCTCAAACTATCGTAAATGTTATGCAGATACTCTTTGTCATATTTTTGGGACATTGGTGCCTCTGTCGTCTAAAAACTAGAGCATATATGCCCTTCACTCTAACGGAAGACTAAATAAGGACACGTGGATATTTAATAAATGTCGGGTCGGTGGATAAGATTATGATATGTGTATGTCTGTTAGTATAAATGGTATATACGCTTTAGTTTTTAGACAACAGGGGCACCAATATCCCAAAAATATGACGGAGGATATCTATATACCATTTACAATAGTTTGAGGATATATTTATCATTTTTCCCTTTTTTCTATTTCTATTGGATAAGTCGGTTTTCTCATTTTTAATCCTCGAGAAAGTGCTTTTCAAAAAATTTGACCAAAAACATGAGAAAATCTAAACATTTTCTTTCACCATCCCAAGTGTATTTACCTTTGAGTGACCATCCTAGTAACAGCACCAGAAGTTGCAGACAATGTTTGTTTTTCAGCAGCTTCAGCAGCATCTAAAATCTTGTCTACAGTTTCAAGAAGAAATCAATCATAACATTTTTGAAATGGAAAAACAGAGACTGAATTGTTGGCTATTTATTTTGCTCGAACTCTTCAAAAATATTGTCGAGTGCATGTCGAATCCACCAAAAATAGTACTATGTTCCAATTTAGGTGTCACTTTTCGTTTTTCGAGGATCAAACAATTTAAGTTTGACCAAAAATTTGCACGTGAAATCTTCTAATTCTTTGAAATGAAATTTATATATTTGTAAACGGCACAAAAAGTAATACAAGTCACAATAATTTGGCAATTCAAAATAATTAAAAGATGTATGAAAAATTTAATGTCAAAGATAGATTTGTTTGAATCTCGAAATCTGAAAAGTGTCACATAAATTAAAATGGATGGAATAAATTTATAAAGAATTCAACACAATTACAAAAATATTTTTGAAGAATTCGAGCAACGTTGCGGGATACTTACTGAGAGCATCAAGTGAAGCCAATAGAACTTCTCCAGGGACCATGGTCAAGAATTGTTTGCCAGCTTGGGACCTAACCATAGGCCCCATAACTGATCCACTTGCAATTCCAACTCCATTAAGCATAGATTTGCTCATTTTTTCTGTCATTTTTGACAGCTTCCTCACTCTACAAACAAATTCAATGGCACCTTTTTGTAAGTTCAAGTCTTTATGTTGACTTTGTGGACTCTAGATAAAAAAACTTTTTTCTTTTTAACATTTTTTGGAGAATGGTCCTAATTATTCTTTTATTGTATTGAATATCTTAATTTTATGAGATAAGACATAATTATACCCTAAATTGTTACCGAAATTTCAAAGACACACTTTAATTAAATTAAGATTTTATTATCCTCTAAACTCATTTATTTTTTACTTTTATACACCTTTTGGCTTACGTGGTATGCGCCATGACTCCATGCAGTTGAGGCGCGTGGGAGGTATTTGGATGCCACGTAAACCAAAAAGGTGTATAAAATTACAAAAAAATAAGTTCAATGGATAATAGGACCTTAATTTAGTTAAGATGTGTTTCTGAAATTTCGATCATAATCTAGGGGTACTTGTATCTTATCCCTAATTTTATCATCCGTTATGTTTCGTGATCATTTGTACTCGCTCTATTTCTTTTAACTTGTCAAATGTTGACTTGACACACCTATTAAGAAACAATAATTGGTATATAGTGAGTTTACTATTTTATCTCTTTATAGAATTTTAAATGTATTTACTGACTATATTTTTCAAAGACATTAACTCAATATTAATAAATTGAGGGTATAATAAAAAGAAAAATATTGTCTTTTTTTGATTTGGCAAAAATAACAAGTAAAAAGAAAAAATCAAGTTAGAATTTTTTATTTTTAAAAAAAATTAAGTAATATTTTCTCCAAGAGTATTTATATGTAATCTAGAAAAATATTATGGAGTGGGAGTGGAGCGCATGAGCGGGATTGGGGAATTGAACGTTGAGAAGAAGACAATAAACTTGAAATATCACTTACAAAACTTATTTTCTTTACTCCCGCTAAAGAAGTTATCTTCCTGAATTTTTAGAAACTTATTTTACTTTAAAAAAAAGTTCTTCAAAGTGTTTTGACCAATAAAATATAAGAAAAAATAGAAAAAATGTTTTTCTCTATACCAAACACGCCTATGGATCCACATGTCAAAATACTTTTTTGGAGAAATGTCTAAATTTATTCCCAGCCCCCCACCTCTTTTTTTAAAAAAAATTATTTAAAAATGTTCTCTATTATACACGTTGGAGCTCCACAAGGATAAATATCAAGAATATAAATGATGTGAAGGTACTACGATATAAATCTGTGAATTTAGAAATTCATCTTGGCCAATTGAAATATTTTTGAACGGTTTCTTTTTAAGAATAAAAAAGACTTGTATCAAAACAACATATGTCAAGAAGAACAAAAGTCCTTAACATATAGTAAAATTAAGATATTTCGTATAATATATGAACCCTCTTGAATTGTTTATTTTTAAGAATTAAAAAGATTTATATCAAAATAACAGATGTCAAGGAGAATAAAAATCTTTAACATATAATAAAATTAAAATATTTAGTATAATATATAAACCTTTTTAACCTCTTCCCTTTTAACTTTTTGACATAATGAGATAAAAGAATCATTATTGGTAGACAAAACTTTCTTCTTTTTCTTTAGCTTTTTGACTTGAATGACAAGATTATGAGAAGAATTTTAGTACCGTTTAAGGCTTTCATTGAGTGCACTCTTATTTGTTGTATTATTGCCTTTCTTTTTTGTAATAGTAGAACCAGAATTCTCTATAGTTGGAATTAAAATGTTTTCTCCTCCCTTTTGTACCTGCATTTAATATCGTAACAAGAAAAAGTGAATTTTGAATCTAACTCAATCTCAAATATTACAAGTATAAAGTGAGAGTGACTTTAATCTAACACATGTATTAAAGTCGAATTTCGACAAGAAAACAGAGTTTAAGGCTAACTTTAACTTTGAAATAGAGTTACTATTAACGTTTACTAGAGGTTCTATTCAAAGCTTATAACACTTTTTCATTCTGACCTTCAATCATCGGGCAAGTATCGGACTCTATATATTGTGTTACCACTTAGTAAAGTCGTATGTTTTTAATAAATAGTGGCTAACCCTTTCCGCTCTCCTATGAAGCAACTTCCAAAATCATTCTTGATGGAGAACAAACTAAACAAAGATAGATCTAGCTTGTAGGCTATGGATTGACGAGATATATATATTAAGAAACTCATCAAACATCTATAAATATAGACGGTCTACTCAATTATTACTGTATTATTAGCTTAAAGACGCTATAAGAACTCATAAACTTTACATTTTGGTTCAGCCTATGACATATTTGATCCAAAAGGTCCCTAAGCATAATACTTCGATTTGGGTACTTAAAAGATCCTTGGAGTAAAAAAACACCCCACCGAAAATAATGGTAGGAAGGCAAGTATGTCTATATATATATATGAGAATGTCTAACAAACAATTCTTCAAAGACCATATAAAGACCCAACAACGGATTCCTCGCCCATAGACACATCTTAACAAATAAAAGACAACGCAACAGCAACAAATTCAATGTAATATATCACAACACTATAAGAAAAGTATAAATTACATGGAGATTTTTCTGGGGATTAGTATGAAAATCTGTAGGAAACTTATTTTTCTGCAAATTTTCATATTAATCCCCAGGAAAATCCCGATGTGATTCACACTTTTCTTATAGTGCAAGTGGAGTTTGTGGAGAGATTGGTAGAGTGTACTCAGACCTTACCCCATCTTTAAGAAGGTGAAGAGGTTATTTCTGGTAGACCCTCAGCTCAAAGGAAGATGTAAGTGAAAGCAGAACCAACAACAAAATAGTATAATAATCGAGTCTAAACAAACAACAAATAGTAATAAAAATCTAAGAATACAAAACTAAGAAGGTTATAAATAGATACACAAACCTGATTAGTATAAGCATTGCTACATTTGAAAATCCCTTTAACAATTTGACCTGTTCCTTCAGCAATTGCTTTAGCCAAAACATGATTATAATCTTCAATTCTTGGAGCAAATTCTTTCCAATCAATATCACTTTTCCTGATTAAAGATTTTGATGAACAAGTGAACATAGCATTTTTTTTAAGAAATTCATCTAAAACTCCAAGATTTCCACTACCCTTTTCTAAAAATGTCACACCATAACTTAAAGGATGCCCATTTTTAATAGGCAAAGTGAACAAATAATGTAAAGAATCAAGCTTTACTACTGGTTCATCTTTTGTAAGTGGCCATTGAAGTTCATCACCAACTTTTATGATTGTAGCTACACAAACATCTTCTTCAAATATCGAAAAAATTGTGAAAAATCCATTGGAAAGTTCTAGAGTTTCCCCTTCATCCATTAGATGAACTTTGCATGATGGAATGTTTAAAAGAACTTCATGTTTGATGTTCTTGATTTCTTGTGTTTGTATTTGTGATGGTGTTTTGGCTATAGGGAAACTTTTGGATTTCTTTGTCTTAAAGAAACTCATTTTCTTTCTTTGTTTGTAGCTTGGAAGAACTTTGAGATATAAAAAGGAACGGGAAAGGGGGGGAAATATTCTTCTAAATATTTTAATTAAGTTTAAGTAATATACGCCGACATTGTTGATAATTTTTATATTATCATATCAGTTGTCATGTTTTGTAATGTTCAATTGTCATAGCAGGTAACCTGTCTTATTTTCAAGATTACAAATCTCATATTTTAAGCTGGTTTATAGTGTACCTATAAATATCGATTTAAATCGATGAAAAATTGTTTATTTCGACGATATACCTAACTTAAACTCATTTTAAATTTCACTTAAGTTATACTTTAGGTGTACTTAGCTTTAGCAAATCGTCACATACTTGTATCCTTGACCCTTATGGAGCTTCAATGAAGTATAATATATGATAATTTTAAAGCATAACTAAAAGTAAACTTATAAATTTTAAATTATTTCAAAAGTATTTTGACACGTGAAATTTATCTGATTTATTTTAAAATTTTATTAAAGTCGAGAATAAATATGGGAAGACTTTTTTTTAATTTCTTTCGAAAAGAAGGATGATGGATTTAAAGGGAATATAAAGATGCAAAGGAGATGGCTAATAGAGAAAGTTTAGTACTTTAATTGATTCTATATATTGTTTTTATTGGTACTTATTCTATTCTTCAAAGAGAAGTTGTTATTTAGGTATCATTACTTATGGTGGCTAAAAATTCAAATCTTAATAAACAGGGTTGAAGGCTATGCAAATGAGCACTAAGAATTATGTAACAATCACATTTATTTATTATTATTAATTATTTCGTGTTTGATATCTACTGACTCAACTAATTTAAATTCGCGTTATATAAAGCTTATTAAACTATAATTTATTCCATTACATTTCTTTGTCCGGAGTGAAATAACATAATTTTAATATTTTTGTTGAAAAAAACGATTGAGAATCACATTAGGATTACGAGATTGGAGTTGAAAATTTTACGTCTGAAAGTTCAACTTTCAGACATATGAGAGTCGATATTTGGCATATTATTTGCTTAAACAAATTTCAGACATTTTTATATGGAGTTTGATTTGACAATCTCAAGCTTTAGACATTTTCTTATGAAATCTAACTACATATGCTAATACTTAAAACTCTTCAATTTGGTCGCGGTACCTTCATTTTATTTCTTTTACAACCAAAATTAAATATTGATAAAACATTAAGTATTGGTCCATTAGAACCAAAATTAAATATTGCTTACGCAAAATGTTTGACTAGTTTTTAGGGGGGAAAATACTTTTACACTCTGTTTGGATCATTGCTACCCATTGTATTGTATTGTATCGTATCGTTACTATACCTACAATGTTTGTTTTGGTTGTTACTTAAAATGTATTGTATTGTATTGTTAAATTTCGTTGTTATGCAACAATGAAAACTCCTATTTTATGGAACAACCGATTTGATGTGTTCCCATTGTTACTTAATATCTTTTTCCAATTATATCTTTACATAATATTTCAAAATACTATTTACCCTTTACCTTATATTATTTAATTCTAGTCAAAAACCTCCTACCCTAGAATAATTAAGGATATTTTAGTAAATTTATAAATTACAATACAGCACGATACAATCAAACCAAACAATTAAAATGTTATTAAACAACAACAAACAATATAGTCTAACCAAACATTGTATCTACCATACAATAGAGTACAATACAATACAATACATTATAAAACAATGGGTAACAATGATCCAAACAGAGTGTTTTAAAAGTCAAATTACGAAAAATGGATAAATATCAATGCACTTCTAATATTAAAGATTATTTAAAATACTTATTATAAAATTTATAATTAATTTTTTATTTTATTAAATTAAAATATACATATTCAACTTTTCTATCAATATTATACATAGATGAATAAAGAATAAATTAAATATTGATAAAACATTAACATAACGATTATATAATAAAAAATATCAAGGAAAATAAACTTAAAAACAATTTAACAAAATTAAATCAATGCATACAAAAAAAACTCATTACAATAATAAATAAATATAAAAAATATATTAATAAATATGTATATATATGACAGAGATATTTTGGTCTTGAAATAAATAATTTTCTGTTTTTACTTCTCTTTTTTTTTTTAAAACCAAAAATTGTTTTTTTTACATTTGAAAGTTGAAACTGACTCTAACAATATAATACAATAGAATGAGTGGCAACATCCAAACAAGGTGTAAAGGTATTTTTGTTAATATGGGGATTTTCACCATTAATATATTTTACATCGCTTAATCTTGTCTCTTGCTCGAATTTGATTTTTTTTTTCTTTTTTGCATCTTCGGTATGTTTTCGTATTTGAGCTAACTCAATTTGGGGCTTTAGGGTTAAGCCGCCATTGATGATATTTTGTAACTATATATGTGTTGTAATTTCTAATTGGTTTGCTCATTTGTTCAACTATAACTATATATGTGCTCTAATTTCTAGTTGTTTTGCTCATTTGTTCAACTACAGAGCTAAAATTTGAGATATGGAGGCTATTTTGGCGACAGTATTGTTGGGTGTCTTGCTAGCTGTGTTCATTGTGATATTTCGACTGCGGAGTAAATCTGGTAAGCTTTTTAGCTGATTCTGTATAGGTTTTGTTAGAGCGGGGAATAGACGGGTGGTTTGCTAATATAAATTTGCATTTTTGTCGTGAGCTGGTTTTTGGAGTTGAGTTAGACTTAAATGTCATATCTTTACATAGTATCACAGTCAGGTTCATGTTCATCATGTTTGGGGCGCTTCTTATGAGTGTAAAGGGATGTTAGAGTGGGTTAGAGTCCTACATTAGTTGGGAATGGATGTGGTTTGTTTATGTGGATTTGGGCAATCATTTTCTCATGAGTCAGCTTTTGAAGTTGAGTTAGGCTTAAATGTTATATCTTTATATAGTGTTAGGGTCAAGTCTATCCCCGATTGGGATCTAGGTTCACGCTCTAGTTGGGTCTAGGTGTAAATGGATGTTTGAGTGGATTAGATTCCCCATTTGGTAGGGAAATGGACGGGTGGTTTACTTATATGTGACTTGGGCAATTGTCCTTTCATGAGTTATCTTTTGGGATTGAGTCAGGTTTAAGTGTCATATCTTTATAGGTTTCAAGTTTGTAATGTTCTTATGCTCAGAAAGAATTTGATGTTTGATTATTTTCGTTTGTGTTCTACCACAGTTCAGCCGAAAAGAAAGGTTGCCTCAAATGCTCAGAACAAGGTACTTTAACTTACAGTCATATCACATATAATCTTTTTGGTTGTTTGAATAGGCCCTTGATAAGTTACTTTTGTTGTTAAATTCTAGACCTTTCATTTCAGTTGTTCACTTAATAACTATGCTTGTCAAGATAATAGTTTTAGTCGTTCTTACTGTAGGTAAAACAAATTCCATCTTGGTTCCAACTCAACTCCACAAAGCCTACACAAGTTGTCAAGATTTCCCAAAACCATATAAGGAAACTACAACTCATATACTACGTGGGATTTTAATACTGCCGGTAGGCTGAGGGTTGGACATCTAGAGGCTAGAGCATAGAGCATAGAGTATGATGATATGGATGGCTCAACTGGGTAGCTGAACACTAGGGAATAGGGATACTTCTATCTCTAATACCATGTTAAGAAAATGGACCTTGGCCTAACTTGAAGTTAGCTCAAGTTATAAGGATTACTCAAGATCATATAAGGAGACTACAACCCATACAATTAATTAACTGATATGAGCATTTGGAGAAGACAAAGAAGCAGAAACTTACTGTCAATGGTTTGATATCTCAGATTTCTCCCGGTTTTTTGTAAAACACATGGATATATTAGTTTACTTTGTTGATTACTCCTCGTGTATTAGATTTATCTCTTTATAGATGATAGGTGATGCCCTGCTTGAACTATTCTTATTCTTAAACCTTGTTTGTAGGGGGGGGGGGGGGGGCTATCCGAATCAAGCCTCTATTTCTGAGGTAGGGGTAAGGTTTGTGTGCACTCTGTCCCCTCCCATGTGGTGGCCGGGTGGGGTGAGGGGATGGTGGAATGTGTCTATGAAAGAAGGATAAACCTTAAAGGAAGGGAAGTCCTTTGAGAACAATAAATTGTGTGTTGGTGTTTAAAGCAATTGACAAGTCTTGCATCTATCGTAGTCATTTCTTGCAAGCGAATTATTTTGCTAGATAACTGCACAAAGCTTCATAACTGACCGATTTGATAATTTTCTTTTCTTGTGCATATTGTTGTGCACCAGCAGTTGTACAATCGCTTTCTCGTCTTTATATTTTCCGTATGTTCTGTGATTGTGTGATTGTGCTGATTCCTTTTCTTTCTTTTGGGATGTGTTCTTTTAAACTGAAGGCAGTCAAATCATATAGCAAAGCTGAAGTTGCACGGCATAACAAGAGAACTGATTGCTGGATTATTATCAAAGATAAGGTTCTTTTTGATTCTCTACTTGACCACATAAACCATTCCTTACACTTGTGGAATATTAACCTTTTCTGGTCACATTCCTTTCGTAATATATACTCTATTCTGCGCTTTTTTCTGTCTTTAGGTGTTTGATGTTACCTCGTATGTCGAAGAACACCCAGGGGGTAATGCCATCCTAGATCATGCTGGTGATGATTCAACTGAAGGTTTCTATGGGTAAGCCTTTGTCAAATATATCCTTCTTCCACTAATTCAGTTAACAACAACAGTGTAATCCTAGAAGTGGGGTCTGATGAGGCTAAGATGTATGCAGACGTTACCACTTACCCCTACCTTTGTGGGTAGAGAGGTTGTTTCCGATTGACCTCGGCTCGATCTTCCACTAATTCAGTTACAGTAGGAAAAAAACCTCTGAGGAGAAAAATGTTTACAAAACAATATCCACATGTGTCTGTTTGCTCTAGCATCCCTCCGATAATCCCTTATGGCTTGACACCAAGTGATTTTCCAACAAGTCCATATCCTTACAATCTTCCGGGAAAATTTATTTTCTTTTCCCAGAGATAAGAGACTTAAAAGTAGCCTCTTAACTATGTAATCACTGATCATACTTGCTCCTATTCCATTTGTGGTTCTGTGTTTTGATTGCCTTATTTCATCAAAGTTTCATTGTTTGCTGTTGTATTAACCATTCAAATCGCGGTCACATTCTTGTTGCAGGCCGCAACATGCTACGCGAGTATTTGAGATGATTGATGACTTCTGCATCGGTGATCTAGAAATATAAATGATTACTTCCATCAATTGATTTGTAACGAATTGTTCATGTGATGTAAAAATTCTAGGAGCTTGCCTATCTCATAATAAAGCATCACTTGTATCTCCGACAACCTATTGCTTCCCAAAAATTTGTTATTTCAAATTATTGATGATATAATCCATCTTCCAAAGGGAAAAGGTATTCTCTTTACTTTTTATTTTATGCCATATTTAATAAATTTATTTTTGGGTCTTTCTTAGAATAGAATTAACTAACTCTTTACTTATTTAAATCGAGTTCCTAAGTCGAATTGGTTTAGAATTTTTGCTTCTCAACTCTTATAAACACGTAAGATTGTTTGAGACCACTTCCTATTTTCAGCTTCTTTTTTTTTACTCTTAATCAAAGGTTTCGAATCACAACATCTATTTTCATATATCATCAACCGCTGCACCATTACTACCTACACCTACAACCCTTTGCTCTCATATCGAGTTGAAAATAAAAAAAATAAAATTATATGGATATTATTTTGAATCACAGTCGTTCCTCTTCAGATGTTTGTGTAGTATTTAGTCAAATAAAAACACCACAAGAAGAATTAAACATTAGTAAAGATAGCAAAATTTCTTCTTCTTTACCACTTTTATCTATTCGATTTCACCTTGATACACATGAACTATATTGGTATAAACCTCCCAATGAACCTAAACAGTACCAATATTATCGACATACTCGTTCTGATTCACTTCATCTTGAATATTATCATTCTATATACATGTCATACAACTTGTTCTACCATGCTTTGCAAGAAAATATGGAGGATTTGGGAGAGGAGTTTGAAGATAATTATCGTAGTGATATCATCCATGCTGTGATAGACAAAATATTTGGCATTGTTGTTGATGAGTCTAACCATGGACGTGAAAAGGTGGAGGTGTTCGTTGGTATAATGTTCTTCGTCGAACGTTTTGTTGATAAAAATAATTTGAGCGATGATTGTGTGATTTGTTTTGAAGAGCTTGGGAAGGAGGGAAAGGTGATGTGCACACCTTGTTCACATGTGTTTCACGAGGATTGTATTGCAAAATGGTTAGAGAATGGCAATTCTTGTCCTATTTGTCGTCATGATCTCCCAGATATCTAACTATTTTAGTTGCTCAATTAATTGGTTACCTGAACTCTCGATTTCTCATTTTGTAATCTCCTCCCCGTTTTCTCTTTTTCCCACCCCAATTCTATGTTTGGTAGATACAAATAGTTGATAGGATATGTTCAATAGTTGAATTGAATATAACACTTTGAACAAATTGAGAATTCTAAGCTCACTGACATTATGCTTTTTCTTTTCATAATTATTTGAACAACGTTTTTTATTAGTTAAGGAATACCCATTTTCTTTGTACTAAAATTCCAACTTTAATAAAAAAAATATTGCTCAAGAGGATTATCGTTCACATTTAAATAATATAGAGAAATATTGAAAAGAAAAAATATAATCCATCTCAAAGGGAAAAGGTATTTGTTTTACTTTTTATTTTATTTTAGTAACTTATTTTGGGTCATTATTTAAACAGAATTAACTAAACCTTTCCTAATTAAATTCGAAGTTCCCAAGTCGAAACGGTTTAGAATTTGCTTCTCAACTCTTATAAATACATAAAGACCGTTTGAGACTATTATTATTTCCTTCTCAATCAGAAGTTTAGAATCACAATATTCGTTTATCATATATCATCAACTCCGCACCATTACCATAATTTACTACCTACAACTATCACTACCATCCAAAGATATATAAATATGGAAACTGTATTCTATTACAGTCTTCCCTCCTCAGACGCTTGCGTAGTATTTAGTCAAATAAAAACACCACAAGAAGACTAAACATTAATAAAGATAGCAATATTTCTTCTTGACCACTTTTATCATATGTTTTATCATAGGCGAAGTACGTGACATTTTTTATGATGAGTCTAACAAGGGACGTGAAAAAGTGGAGGTGTCCATTGATACAATATTCGTCGTTAAACGTTTTCTTGATAAAAGTATTTTGGGCGATGATTGTGTGATTTGTTTCGAAGAGCCTGGGAAGGAGAGAGCGGTGATGTGCACACCATATGTACCTAAAGGTTCGCAAAAATAGCTACACTTCAACCATATGTACCTAAAGTTCAAACAAAAATATCATCATTCCTCTCCCTTATGTTGGTAACATTTCAAAAACCAAAATTTCAAGGTCAAGTTAGAGTTTGTCAAGTCTAACTTCAGACGTTGTGTAATAAAACTAGTTCCGAAGTGAATAGATATGCAAAATTTATTTTAAAAAATAACATTAGAACTAGAAAATTCAGCACAACTTGCACTAGAATGAGAAGAATAAAGTGATAAAATTTAATACTGAGAAACAACATAACCTTACACTTGTTATCTATTGGTCAGCCACCACCCAAAATACAATCTTAAACTAACTTTGAAATGGACATTAATTTTTTACAAATAAACATTACAATTACAAAAACCAGCCCAAAAGCATGGTAGACCTTAGTGAGAAGAATGAAGTGATGAATTTAATAGCCAGAAACAATAACCCTTACAACTTACAACCTATATCAATGATGTACCCCTTAAGATCAGAAGGGATAAAAAAGCCCCAAAAAAAAAAATGGTCAAGCAAATCCTTGGTCACTAATACCAAGGGAGCAAAAGAATCACATAATTTACCACTGATTGGATATTATCTAAATGTTATATTTCTTTGGTTGTCTCCATTGAGCTAAAGTTCTGGACAATGTACTAATAATAGCAACCTTAGGTATTGATCCTTGTTTTCCAAGCAAATCTTTTCCAGCCAAATCTGTAATTTTAGGAACCAAATGCTTGTGTCTGTCAATCTGCAAAAGAAAAAAAGGGAGAGATGATGATTTATGTTGTTGTTATTCACGACGTGTTTAATTTTCTTCACTAGACAATTCAGTATAATCATGAGATACTAGACCAAGGACAATGGGAGTTTGGAATGTTGTTATATGACTCAACATCCTACCTTACACTTGTAACATGATTTTGGGGTTTACACTCGAATTTTTAATACATGTAAGTGCAAGACTAAGACTGGATATGAAACCGTCTGGAAGTAATTTGAGTATCTAAAGTGTTCCGTTTCAACACAGTAGAAAACATTTCTCTTTGCTACATCTGGCTTTTCTTTGAAGTAATTAGTCTGAGGGATAAAGAGCACTCCGAATCCTAGAACAACCAGATTTATATGAAAGATTATAATGTTGCTCTGAAAGCAGAAGGGTGCCCTAGGAAGGGATACCTTGCATATCTTCCCATCTTTCAAATGATATCGAATGCCAGACCAGTTGATGGACTGAGAAAGATGAGAACGCATTGCAGATAGTGGGTATAAAAAATTGTCAACCAGCATTGCAATGAATACCTGCTCAAGTAAGACATCAAACAATTAAACATTAGTGACTTGTATTGTGATAAAAAACTAAAAGCAAACAGGACCATACAGGATTTTCATACTGAAATCTTGATTATTTTAAACCACATTGGTACAACGCTTATTCCTCAATTCTGAACTAGTCAGGCTTGACTATATGAATACTTTGTTTTCCAGTATATAACAAACAAATAAAATTCTTGGGCAATACATTTTAACCACTTGTGATTATCTAATTCAAGTGCAATGTACCTACATTTTAATTTTATATTTGTTGGCAAGACTATGTTCAGCAGAAATCTTGTAGTCAATGAAAAATATCAAACCTTCAAAGGTAAGTGGGAAGAAACGGAAATAAACTGTTTGGTTTATAGGCGAAGTCTGAATGAACTTACAAGACACCAGTTATAAGAAGCAAGTGACAGTTGAGGTGCCTCGGGAGACAACATATTGCACAAGTGAACTTCAATTCTTGTCAAGTTCCACATGGAAAGGAGTTCAATCACTGTGCATACGGCAAGGCATGCAACAAGTAACAACCCTGACAAAGTACAAAAAATATGTGCATCTAAGAGGAAGAAATATGCAACCAAAGAAGTAATAACTGGAAACCGCGTGACCCGTTCCCAAATAAAAAAATATTAGTTTTACTGTAGCATAAACAGATTATTTTTTCAGAGAAGAGGAATACATTAAATTAATAATAGGATAGACAGATTTTCAAGAACAACTATGAGCTACTTAACATTTCATGTAGCACCTCCAACCCAAACAAAGATATAGTAATTCCAATTACTGGGGAATAGTATACTGGTATATAACCAGTCGAATATCAAGATTGAGAATGATATCAGAATTATACTAAAATAATGAGGACATGAAAAGGTTTCCAGCATGTAATAGTTCTGGGAAAAGGAAAAACATGTGACCGAAATGGCTACCACGACGCACTCTACTTCTACTTACACAAAAGAAATGTGCTCACCATTACATGTCATGACTGTCCCCTCAAGAGAGTTTTCTTTAAGATAATGTCTCAGTGCTGCTGCCACATGAATCCCTGCCATGACGTATGGAGATACAAAACCCCAAGACAGATAGCAGTGGGATGTAAATAAAGCCCGATTCATGATCCAGTTAACCTTTGTTGTATATGATTCCAGTACAAATGTTTGCTTCCTCAAATAATTCCAATATCTACACATAAATACAAGTATAAGGTGAGCCAACAGCAAACAGTTATCACATGTATATCAATATTTCATAAAAGATTTTAATCTATTTTTCAGAAACCTAGGGAAGGTAAGATCAGTTGCAAGAGGGTGTGGAAAGACTGCAACCGGTGGTGATGTAATGAGCCTCTTGTGTGCACCTAGAAAAAGTAGCAAAAACCAAAGAAGAATTAAGAAATAATAGTTTCCACCAAAAAGAAAGATTGTGCAAAGAATCATATCTCACAACTAGTCCCTAGAGCACCTAAAGCTAAAAACAAGAAGTACCACAGCACCGCAGTGCCCGTGGTTATAAGAGGGCCAATATTCATCTCCAAGAGGGTTATAAAATCAACAGAAGTAGTTATACCAAAACAATCACTGCAACAAAAAAATGCACATAACTATTTAAGTTACATATGTCCTGAGAAATATCTTCCAGTGACAAGAATATCACTACGTAAAAGAGAAAAGACAAAAATTCAGAGGAGAAGACTAGATCATTATACATATTTGCAGGTGAAGAGAAGCATAGTCAGGACAATTCTTAAAATGTCACAAGTTGCAGAATAAGACAATAACTCAAAATTCTGTTTTCCATTAATTTCGGCTATCACAACAGCAGCGAGGGGGATACGCACCAGCTGCATTGCAACTCTTGTGCCGTAATATTTATTTAGGAATGAGAAACTGGAGGTAAACTTTACCTGCTATAGCTGCTAGAGTCATGTCATCTGAGTAACCCCCATCTCGAAGCCCTGACACTACACAATGGCGGTCGGTTCTAAAATCGTTTGCATGCATCTGGAATTAAAAAGGTACAAAATAACTTGTAACCAGATGCTACATAAGTAAAATGTTTGTCAAATAGAGAATGTGGCTGTACTCATGAAACAGGGAACAAATGTGATGGTAAAAACTAACCATCATGCATCCTCCCCACAGAAAGAATGTTTTTCCACCAGTAGCAAATCCCATAGAACATGGCTGTAAATAAAGGGCAATGAACCAACAAGGTAAAGAAAGTCAGCAAAGCTACAAACTAAGCTAAAAAGGAACCTTTATAAAGCAAATCATCTGCACTAAAGACATGCAAAGACAACATAGACGCATAATACCACATCTTATAGGAAGCTCATAAACCATCAGAGTTAGAGGAGAAGATTCAACTTGGCCAAGAAACACCATTTAGAAGCTAGAGTCCATGCCCATACAAGATATAAACACAAAAAGAGCCTCATAAAAACCAATTATAGATATAGTTGTCTAGCTCACTGTATCTGACTTCAATTGACATTAATAAAACAAAGAGCGCAAACTTCATAACTTCAAGCTAAAATTGAAAGATTTGTGTGTCAACAATAAAGACTTTACTACAGCTTTTACTTAAGATATAAAAATTATGGAAAAATAAAAACTGCAACCAACAACACACCAACAACAACAAAGCCTCAATTCCAAGCAAGTTGGGTCGACCTGGATCTAAAACTAAAAACAAATAGCTGAGTGACCAAAGCACTAATCTAACACCTTTCATTTAATGTAAACAAAGACTGCAACCAATATTTGATAGACCATCTTACTCTAAAATCACTATCCACATTACAGAGAGATGAACTACCAAAAATAGAAGAAAAAAAAAACAAACTTGACAGACAATAAATATAGAGATAAGGGCATAAATGCCACCATACCATGTGATATCCATAAATGCAGTAACTTCCCAAAGTTCCAGATGGTAAATCAAGAGGATATCCTGTTTGAATAAAGATCTGGCAAGCATAAAGACAAAATATTACATCTCTACCAAACAGATGAAATGAAGATTTTGTTAGCGAGCTGGCATGCTGTGCCAAAGAAAAAGGTTGCTTCAGGATAGAAATTACATCTGGATTCTTCTCCATTTCAGTAGTAAGCGCCCCAATGGACCCAGGGTGCAACCTAACATCGTCGTCAAGAAATAAGACATACTTTGTATCTTTGTGCATTTGATCCACCCCAACCTGCAAAAAACACCGTCGTTTTAGGTAAGGAAGACCAAAGAAGTACTAGTTCATAAAACAATCTATCTTAAGCGACCACTCAAACATTAAATTTTGATTCACAAACACCGCCCTGGTGCCACACTTGTCCCTCCTCTTAAATATATGTCCATCAGCCACATCAAATGGGTTATATAAGCTCGAACAAGAACTGGCTGCAATCTGACTCTTCTATGGAACAATGATTCAAATTGCCCCTCAAAAAAAAGCTGAAGAATCATAATGTGAATATTGGAAAGAAGAGCAAGAGAGCGAAAGAGAACAGAATCAGAGAGAAATAGGAAGGATTTTCGTGCAGCTAGATGACTTCTTTCTTTACCTATAGAAGTCTAGAGGCAGTTGAAACAAAAAGCCATTTACTTGCTTTATTGCCTTCCCTTTCATCAGTTTGTTTGGCCTACCATGAAATTTTAAGAGTTTATTAAATTATTTAATTTGAATGGGAGTTCTCTTAATGATAAGTTTAGAGTATCATCTCTTATAACTCATGCATCAATAAGTAAAGTACAACATTGAACTCTGCTAACAAATTGTTCCATCTTAGAAAAGCAAAGAATGGTAATAAAAATGACTGTAACCTCCATTCCAAAAGAGGTAAGGATTGGTTTGCCTCATCAATAAAGAAAAATGGACAAAAAAAGAGCTTCTCAAGATTTCCAACGGTAAACAATAAAATCATGATGCATACCAATTGATTGTGAATCTTCTGACTACAAGTTGTTGACAGACCAGCTACAATAACCTTAGCCTCAACAGCATCCTGCATGCAGTATATGAAACAAGCGATGAGTTTAAGAATGCAATGTATACATGCACATGAGCTTGACATAGACACACAGAGGTAAAATTATAACTGCATGACATAGGAAAATGTCATATCAAAGACATAATTAGGTAAATACTTCCATCCTTCAAATAATAATGACCATCTTTTGATTTGGGCACAAGTTTAATGATCAGAACGCGGAAGAGATTGTTTCTTCTAGAGAGATGATCTGATAGGTGATAGGAAAATCCGGTTACTTCCCCACAAAAGAGAGAGGGGAAAGGAGAGAATACCTTGGAGGTTCTTTAAAATAATGACATTCCTAATGTAGCTGCTTATCATCCTAGGAAAAAACTAAATATCAATGGATCCAGCCATCGACATATTGATTCAAAGAGACCCCTGGTTAGAGTACCTCCTCTAATTCTTCTTCCATGCTCCTTTTCTTTCTTTCTTTCCCTTTTTTTTCTTTAGGATATTTTGCTTCTTTGCTCTTTTCTATGCCCTTTAAGTTTTATCACAAGTCTTAAACTGTTTTCACAAATTCCTTTATTTGCAAACTTCAAATTGTTCCCATGCCTCTGCTTTGTCGATTTCCAATTAACATGCGACTGTTGAACATAAATTCCGAGAAAGACAAAGTAGAAGAACAAAATGAGAGGTTCTTGGCAAGGAAAGATAATAATAAGAGAAGGGAAAGAAAGGGTACAAAGATCGGTCCAATGATGAAAATATAACAAGGACGTCAACACAAAACCTATATTTCAGTTTCAAAGGCAATAACCAGTTCTCGTGAAATATTGTAATGAATATTACTGCTATGCAAAATCTTTCTCAAAGAATATTAGGCTTTTCAAATTAAAATGATAGTAAACATCAACTTAATGCTGAATATGCTATGCAAATCAAAGGCAAACATCAATGATTAAACTAACAACTAATACCAACTCTTCAATTTTGGAGATATTCGTTTGCTCAACTTAGAAAACCAATATCATGAGGAAGTGTGCAATAAGAAGATATAAACAGAAACCAACTCTTCGAACACAAAAGAAGCCCTACTACCACACCTTAAAATCCGCTAATAAACACTTCACAGCATGATAAGCAGGATCAGCGGTACTTTCAACCACAAAAAGGAACTCCAAAGGACCACCATAAAGAGACGTAATCTGCACCATTCACAAAGGGAACATAAGCAGACCGAGCAGAGTATAAATTATCTGAACTAAGTGAGAAAAAATGGAGCATGCAACTCAAGGTTTTCATTGCACATCCAAAATAACATGAATATAAATTAGATACCAAATGGAGAACTAAAAGACAGCATTTACCTTTGTTATTTATGAAGTATATTTTTTTCATTATAAAAGGGCAAACATGCCATATACAAACAGTAGAGAACTTTACAAAAAGACACAACAATATGTGACTGAGTCCATTATGTCGTAATGTGGGCTTCTCAGAAGCAACAAAGAAGAAATTAGGCAGCAAACTTGAGATTATTTTCAAGTTGAGAAGATGCCATAAAGAAACCATAGCATAAAGTCAAGTACACAGCTTAATTGAAAAATCAAAGAACACTCCAAGGCAAAAGGTTTCTTATCGTTTACCTGACTTCTCCAGTTGTGTAGATTGTGCTCGCCAAACCCTTTTAAAGGCATTACAACTGTGACTCGGGGCAAATTGGCCTGATTTGAATGCTCAAGTTCATTAATGTCCAATGTAAGGAATGCAAAGCTATTTCCACTTTTCATACTACTCTTCATCCGTCGAATCTCCCTGCCCCTGCAAAAAGAAACCAAAAGCTGCATGAAAATCACTAATCTTAGAATCCATTCATTACCTAAGTTGATTATAAATAATCAGCAAAAGATAATTGTCCACCATAAACTCTAAGATAGATTAAAAAGATCCCATACCTAACATAAGCAGCTAAAGCCCATCCAAGAGCCAGGATTAAGACGATTAAACATCCCTGCAGACACAAAGTCCCATAAAAACAACAGAAGAATAGATAAAGAAACAAGACAGGAAAGTAGAAAAGTGTAATGAGAATTATAGTTTTCTTAATTTGCCAGTAACAGATCAAATAATTAAAAGACACACACTGATAGAACGCAGAGCAGTTTAGTAGATGCACAGAGATTTATTCATGTTAAACACATCGCAAAACATTGATTAGCAGAAAATCAACAACAACATACTCAGTGAAATCCCACAATTGGGGTGTAGGGAGGGCAGGGTATATGAAAACCATACCCCTGTCTCACGGAGGTGGAGAGGGTGTTTCTGATAGACCCTTAGCTTCAAGAAAAGCATTTCAAAGCAGTTTGAGAAAGGAAATACAGAAATGAAGAAGACATGGCAAACAAAAGGAAAGTAGTAAGAAGCATCCAGTAAAAAACTAACAATAGTAAAATAATCCAATAACTAACGCACAAGAAACACACGTGGTAACAGAAAATCGAAGACAAGAAACTAAGAGAATAATAATATTACTACCGTAAAAAAGTGAAAACAGATGTAACAGATAAGGTGCTTCAAACTACAACCAAGCCTATCCCACTGAAAAGCGAGATAGCGCTCAACTCAACTAACCTTCTACTCTAACTCATGACTTCCATACCTAATATCTATGGTCATGTCCTCAGTAAACTGAAGATGCGGAATTTCATGTCTAATCATCTCCCCTAAAGCTTCTTCGCCCTAACTCTACCTCGCCTCACACCCACCATTATCAACTATTCACACCTCCTCAATAGGGCATCTACGCATCTTCACATACTCAAACCATCTTAGTCTCACCTCGCTCATCTTCTCCACCACAGAGTTCACTTCCACCTTATCTTGAATATCTTTATTCCTAATTTCATCTCCCATAATATGCCCACACATTCACCTCAACATTCTTATATCTGCAACTTTCATCTTTTGTACATTAGAATTCTTAATTGGTCTACACTCCACCCCATACAACATAGTCGGTCGAACCACCAGTCTATAAAACTTATCTTTAAGTTTTGGTGGCACATTCTTATAACACAAGACAACGGAAGAGAGCCTCCATTTCACCCACCTCGCACCAATACGATGTGCGACAACATCGTCAATCTCCTCAATTTCTTGGACTAAAGACCCAAAACTTGAACCACTAACAGTAAATATTAAAAAAAAAAACATTAACAGACAACTGGTTTCATTTGTCTTCAAGCATATCAAACCTTTTTATTCCCATCCAAACAACGAGATATAGAATATGGCACTTTTCTTTTTTTTGAGAGTCAATTTGACTTTTCTTTGAAGTTAAATTGGGTTAGATCAATCGACTATTATAAAATTAAAATTCAGATATTCAAAAACTATGTGATAAGTACTATGAGTTGTCGTTCTTCTCATGTCAATATGATGAAAAAAATATGATCAAAGTTCACATAGTTTGAATATCGAGAAGCGAAAAGTGGTCATATAAATTGGGAAGAAGGTAGTAGCCTTCATGCACTTAATAGTATAAGCCAGCATGACTTGGCAAATTAAAATCATTTCACTCAGCAATCTGCACCTTAATAATTTCTCTTTTTCCTTCGTTAGATTTCATATTACAATGACTGCCTTGTTCGGTATGTTATAGTAATCATTCACTTTCTTGGTTTATCCATCTATCAGTCTTATCCTATTAAATCCAATATGAAAGGACATTGTAGCTACAAGCACAAATGAGCTACTTTTGTCGAATTCTTTCTCTGTTCTATCACTAAGTAAGCTGTACAAAATGATTTTTGAAGAGCAATCTCTTGCAGTCATGCGTAGCAAGGTCATACAAAGCCTTCTGTTATAGCTGTGGAGTCATTGAAATGTGATGAGTGCTTATTAATTGCTTCAAAAAAAAATCTTTTCTACTTAAATGACAAACCATATGAACATACAAGCCTAAGCTCTTGCCAAATAAGCTTATCCAACTATTGATTACTGAAGAACTTGTAATGAAAGGGAAGTAACAGGATCATGCTCCTCACACTTTCCGAGTCCGGATAAGAAATTCCAACCATTAAAAAAAAACTTTCAAATAACTCACTTCTCAATCCTAAAGAGAAACATAATAAGTTAACAGAAAAGAAACTTCCAAGCTGCAATTTACCGTGAATGCAGACAACAACAACCACAACCACATACACGTAATCCTACAAGTGGAGTATGGGAATTTAACGTGAAAATGCAGCTTCATACAATTTGCAAATTGAAATTCTTCATCAGCAATATATACGCAATGAAATTCTTCATCAAACAAATATATCGTAAGCTAAATTTAAGCAATTAACAAAAACAAATTGAGCCAAATTAAAGCCTAATACTTAGATCTGAACCGTGTCAAACCCCAAAAAAAGCGTTCAATAAGCAATTTATTCCTCATTTTCCAAACAAAACAGCTAATCAAAAACGTAAAAACAGCGAGTAGCAGAAAAAAACAATCAATACCTGGATCTGAATGAAAACTGCAAGAGGACTACACAATGCTCTGCTAGCATTAAACAAAAATGCATCAAATGAATCAACTGTCACCATTTTTTTACACAATATACTTTTTTTTTTCAAATTTTTACGAGATATATGTATGTATATCTCCAATCTCCCTGTCTGTTGCAAGGCGAGAGATAACTCAAATGTGCTAGGGCAAGCACAATGCCCTAGATCTGAGAGAGAGAAAGAGAAAAATTCTGCAAGTTATTCAGTGTTCTCTCAGATCAATCACCATGGAAGGAGAAGAAGAGAGAGAAACACTAAGAGAGAGAAACAGGGAAGAAAAGAAAGGAGGAAAAAAAGGAAAAAATGTGAGAGACCGCGTAATTTTATATTTCGAAAGGGGGAAATGGATTTTGGTGTAATTAGAGAAAGAATATGCTTCACTTGCCCATTTTCTTATATAAGTGTTCCCCTCAAATTTTACTTGTCCATTTTAAACTTCATACGTCTCTTATAAAATACTTTTTATGATCGTCCATCTCAATTAATATCACATATTTTAAATTTTGAGATTCAAATAAGATTTATTTTATGATAATATTTTTATTTGACAATCATTTATACTACTTTTTTTTTACGTAATTTCTGAATATATAAATTTTGTTTCAAAAATTTTAAAAGATTTCATACTCAAATTTACAGTCAAAATTAAATTGCTTAATTTTTTAAAAGCGAAAAGTGTCACAAAAAATGAGATTAAGAGAGTAATGATTAATATGAGTATTTACTGCAATATGCATATTAATAGCTATATAGTCAACCCTGAGGGATAGCTCAGCTGGTAAAGGCCTGGGACAAAGTCCTTCAGGTCGCCGGTTCGAGCCCCAGCAGGGCCACTGGAGGCATTACAAACCGGCCGCGTCTCCAGGGCCCCGTGGAACTAACCGTGGTGGACCCGCCTTGAAACAGTGGGACCCGGTGGGTACAGCTAGTCGGGTTCGCAAAGCGACGCCCGGAAACCACGGTAAAAAAAAAAAAAAAAAAATAGCTATATAGTCTTAGAGATGTTTATGATTAGGATTAAAAACGATTTAAGACCAAATAATTGATTAAATAAATCATTTTTATTTGGATTTGATTTGATTTAGTTTTATATTTAAAAAAAATGGTTTGATCTTGATTTTGCTAAAAGAAAATGAAGAAATAACCAAATCAACAAATTATGTACAATTTTTTTATAATTATATATACATATTTAAAATTTGGTGTGCAAACTGCAAAATATAGTAAAATATATCATATACATTATGTTGCACTTGGAAAACATGAAATTCGGATAAGTTCAAATAAAAGATTAATTAAAGAATTTTATCTCAATTGATATTTTATTTTTAAAACGATAGGATTCTAAAGCAAATAACTCATTATTCTATTGGTCCAACACCAAAAGAAGGTAACGATCATTAGAAGAAAAAGTGACTTCATCAAATGATGCACGTGGGCTGAGTCATTTACATAATATGAATTTTAAACTTCTTGTGACATGCCTTTTCTATAGTTGAACATTATAAACATTATTGTTGTTTTTAGTTATTGTATATTATGAGTTTGAATACTTCTTAAAGTTGCATTAATTAAATACTTACTATAGAATCTTTATGAAAATTGCAAGAGAAAGTATTTTCACTTTTTAGCCAGGGAGGAAAGTGGTACCGTTAGTGGCTATATTTGTAAAGGATTTCTATTAGCATTTAACACGTGTTAAGGTGTTTATTAGTGTCATTTTCAAACAAAATTATGATGATACACATTAAATGCAATAATATATAGTCCCGATTTTTTTAGTTGTCACTATTTTAGATTTCACGTTTTTTTAAAAAAATTAGATAAGTTTATCATTATACCCTTATTTTAGTGTTCTCTTGAGAGCAAATTTTCAATAAATGATCACAAAGTATTATTTTTTTTCGAAAAGTACATGTAAGACAAGGTGTATCTTTAATAAGAACGACATATAAATAGGAATAGAGAGAGTATTTTTTTCATCTTATTTGGTATTTGATATCTTCATTAAAATTTAACTAAATTTAAATTAATGTATTACATGACCAACTTCTGTAAATAGCGCTCCTAACAAAAAAATATACATAAAGATTTAAACTCGAGACCACTAACAAGAAAAAAAAAATTCACGAACCATTTCTCAGAATCCATATTGTTATAATATTTTAATTTCATCTCATATGAAAGTGAAACACGTAGTTCCAGAAAAATCCAAATAATAATTTGGACCCTTAATCCCTTTTATTCATTTTTTAATTTCTTCATTGATTTTCCCAGATTTGGTCTCGATTTAGTCAAGTACTAAAAGGGATCTTCAATAATTTAAAAACTCAATTTCCAAATCTTAATTAAATAAACCTTTCTAAATCAAACTTATTAATCGGGAAAATTAACAATAACACATCAAATTAAGCATAAATAATTCAAAACACACATTATGAAGTAGATATTAATACCAAATATTGGACGGTCGACATTCTTTCACTTTTAACCAAACATTTCAAGTTTGATTTTAATGAATGTAGTACTTTTTGACGACATTGGAGTCAGAAATTTCATCAAGAAATTTAAAATATGAAGAAGTAAAACATATAGAGAAGTTAAAGGGAGTTCAACATATGTTATATATTCATAAAAAAAATAATTTAATTATATATATACAATGTAATTTTTCATCAAACAGGATTCAAAAAAGCTCTTTAACCCTTACTGGTTAGGCCCAACTTTTTTATATGAAGTGTTTAACTCTCTTAAAAAACTTAAACATATTCTATGTAAATATGAATTAATCAATCTAGTAAATTTCAAATATCCACGAGTTAAACAAGAAAAAAGAATGTGAGTACGTTATCTTTATCTACCTAAGAAAAACCTATATCCAAAAATTTAAATCCAATGTTTTGATTAAGAATGAATGAAACTTTTACCGTTCTATTGACCCTTTGTGACCGTACTAAAAATAGTTGCGTGAAGAATATTTTGCCAATGATGCAAGCTGTATCCAAATGGCACTAATCAAAATGGAATATGCGTTTAAATTTTTCCTTCTTTTTTTAAAAAACAAAAATCTTTTCTTTTTTTTTTGGACATGTTAGTATTATTATAAACTTATAACATTTCATATTCATACAACTGGCACAGCTGTACTTGTCAACTAGCAAACTAATTAATGTAACAAAAATCATATTGTTGTCACCCAAATACTTTAGTATTAGTCATAGTCATAGTCATGTTGATGTGCTGGGATGACAATGCTATGAAGTTAGAGTTGAAAATAATTTCAAGCTTTTTGTCGAATTTCAAGTTGGATTTGGAATTTGCATAATCAATTATTAAATTTTAAATGAAGTAAAATATATTTTAAAAAACGTGAATAATTTTATGACCTAATGAGTCTTATATAACTTAACGTACGTATCAAATTTTCTGCATATTTTAGCGCTGACACAATGCACTGGGCCAACCTGGCGCAGGAGTAGTATCATTCCTTGCGGCATTAGCCATGTAGTTGACCACTTAGCTAGTGGCACGCCGAATGACTCGGTTGATTAAAAATTTTGGATTTGAACTTTGAAATTGAATTTTTTTCAAATTTAATGGATCGTACATTATATAAATTCAAATTTCTATCGTGATTATTGAGATTCGATCTTTCCGTTGTCAATGGTGGAGTTACCTTTGTCAAAGGGTGTCATTGACAAAAAAAACTTTTAAACCTAACATTTTATGTAGAAATGAAAGTTGGTGAGGAAGAATACCTTATAATACATATCTATGAAACGATTTTGATTGATTTAAGAAAATTGTACATCTGATTAATCTTGAATTTATATCTACGTATAATGTATGTGTCACAAATATCTTTGGTTCTTGAATATTCAACTCTTGTTTCACTAAATAGTTTGGTAAAATGTAAAGGAAACATGCATGAATTATAATCTACTTATTTTATTTCTTTGTCATTAACTTATAATTTGCTCTTTGATACATATTTTATATGATACATTGTAATTGGAAAGCAATAATAAATTGAAATATTATCCCTTATAATTTATGAGAAATATTAAGGCACTTGATTGAAATTTGTCCCCTGGGCCGGCCCACTTGTTGATCTTAATTTTTGGGCCCATTACATATAGCCCATGTAAAATGTTCTTAAATTTGTCCCCTGGGCAGCCCACTTGTTTTTCTAAATTTTTGTGTCCATTATACATAGCCCAAGTAAAATGTTCTAAAATTTGTCCCCTGGGCCGGCTCACTTGTTGATCTGATCTTTAGGGCCCAATATATATAGCCCAAGTAAAATGTTCTAAAATTAGCCCATATCTATATGAGCAAAAGTGGGTCGTAATCCTTTTTTTTTCCGATTTTCCAACTGGTTTCCAGAGCCCACATTGGAACGTCGACTAAATCTGGATCGCACACTTCATGGTCCATTTGGAGGGGGGGGGGGGTGGTGGCCCTCCCAATAAGATTTTCTTCCTATTCAGGGCTCAAATCTGAAAACCTTTGGTTAAGGGTGGAACAATCCCACCATTCTAGATGTCATTAGCCCAAAATTCTGAGAATTTTTCGGAACATAATTATACATTTGCTATATATTTCATTTGTCCTAATTTATATAACACACTTTCCATTTTAATCGATCTAAAAAGAATGACATATTTCCCAAGTAAAATACTCTAAGATTTGCCCCCTGGGCCGGCCCACTTGTTGGATCTTTTGGGTCCATTATATATAGCCCAAGTAAAATGTTCTAAAATTAGCCCATATATCTAAATGTGCAAAAGTGGGCCGTAGTCTTTTGGATTCCCACCGGAATTCAGAGCCCTCATTAAAGACCCGACTAAACTCGGATCATGCATTGCATGGGTCATTTAGGGGTGACGTTTCCAAAAGGATTTTCTTCATACTCAGGGCTCAAACCCGAGACCTAAGGTTAAGGGTGGATCAGTCTCACCATTTCAAATGTCATTAGCACAAACTTATACATTTGTTATATATTTCTTTTGTCTCAATTTATATGACAGACTTTTTATTTTAATCAATCTAAAAAAAATGATACATTTCTATACAGTAACAACTATTACTAATTATTGTGGCTATACGTGCGAAACGTTTTCTAGCTGGTTAGTTTTCAAAAAAAAAGTCAAGATCCAGCCTCCTTTATCAGTCACAAGGTGCATTCAAACAAAATAAGTTAGATTGGTGGACCTTATACATAATGATTTAGATAGGTCATTTGCACTTTTGTCACAAGATAAAAGTAATTTTTTCGCGGAATATAAATTTATATTTAAGTAGATCATAATATTTCATAAATTATGTCTTGTAGCTTTAAATAATTTAATTATATCCCGCTAAACATAAGTTCGATTGTTAAGGAGAAAATTTAAAAACCAATCTATTAAAATGGATAAATGGGAAAAATTAGCCTATTTGATGATTGTGCAATTAAATGTTATAGTTTGCCATTATATATCAATTTCTCAGTCTCTAAAATTTTCTTACTTAAAAAATAATTATTGCTTCTTAGACTAGGCTTGATTTATTTAATTATGTACACAATAGCCTCTGATTCAACATAACAAGAATAGTATGAAAATGGTGGAGTAATAATATAACGTTCGGATTATTACCTTTACCATGTCAAAAAGAAGCCGACTCTAGTTTCTAAGCTTCAACGATTATAAATGGCGTGTTCAATCATGTAAGTGACATACAATGAATCTTGAAAATTAATTCATGAATCGTAATAGTTAATCACGTGGAACTTTATTCGAGAGGAGAACATGTGAATCATGGTGATAGGCTAATGGAATAATGTGAAAATTAGTTCGAGGAGGAGACAATTGGATTAATAATACATGAGTATTTGCTTAAAAGGAAATATAATGATGTAGGCAAAAAATATTAGCGTAACGTAAGGTATATATGATAATTAATTAGTCAAAAGTTTGAACATTGAATTGTAAATGTGACAAAAGGGTTTTGTTTCTTTTTCCCCTTTAGAAAAAGGAGTGGAGGATTTTGTGTATTGATTTATTATGACGTTGATGGATGAAATAAGTTTGTATATATGAGTTCATTTTTAATTAGAGGTTTTGAATTTCGAATTTTAGGTACTGAATCGTTTTTATTATAGTGTATTTGCAACAAATTTGTGATGAATATGTGTGGATATAGTATTCTGTTAATTATCTTTTGATTCTTTTCTTCAAAATATTTTATGTGATTCGAGAGTCATTACTAACGTATATTTCGAACATATAATGATATGGACCTCCTAATAATATATTTGATCAACAACAATGTCGGGCAACACGTTGCTTTGTGAAAGACAATATTTGATGTCTTGATCTCTATGTGAATATTCAATGCTTTGTGAGAGACGATATTTGATGTTTTGGTCTCTTTATGAATATCCAAAATTTTATGGAATTTTTGAAACACATCTCTTCAAGAGAATGGGTGTCCGACTTGAGATAGATTTAAGATAAGAATATTTAAGCCTAAAATTTTTTTTGTCGAACTTTAGGATTTGAAGAATATGATCGAAATTCAAATTTAATAAAAATGAATATCAAACATCGAATAAGAAACAAAACAAAACAAAACATATAAATGTTACAAAATAATTGCCATGGTTAGGTGATTTAAGTATAAATTTTAAGATATTATAACTAATTAAAATTTCAAGTTCATTTATATCTTAGCTACAATATTCAGACAGTGATGGAACACGTTTATACAATACATACACTTATGCCTTATATATAGAAAATAAATATATACAACAAGTTGCCTGGTGCATTAGCATAGGGCGTGTAAATCGTGTTTATAAACTACGGGTTCACGTAAATTTAATATCACTTTAATATATATACAATACTGTTTGTTTTGAGTCAAATCCATAATATTTTTTGCAAAACTTTCACTCTATTATGAAACATGTATAAACTATTGTTTTTTTCGCGAGTTTCACATCCCAACTATCAATTGTTCTTTTTTCCTACTCAAATTATCATCATATTATGTTCTCCTACCTGAACTTTAACCATCTATGTACTAAAACACGCTTTGAAGCTCACTAGACCAACTATAACCAATTGTTTTCTTTTCCTACTAAAATTATTATCGCCTAGTTGTCACGACCCAGACTATCGTGATTGACACCCACACTAACCCTCCGGTGGGAGAACTACTACTACAACCCAAACCAAGCAACTAACCCAAAAACTAAAGCATTTAAGTAATGGAAGCAAGTTAAATGGCTAAAACTAAAGTTCCCATAAACTTCCAAAAGATCTAACAACTAAACAATGCGGAAATACGCCTAGAACCTGAAAGTCAATGTACCAAAACTCTAACAATGAACCAAAGTCTAAACAAGAAGGGTTACAACCCCAAACTAATGAACTAATAACCAACTAGAAAAGCTACATCCGAAATATGGACATAGACAGAAAGAGAACTCATGGTAGCCTGGAAGAATTGGCTCACCCTTGAATTCGATCGGCGATCATTGATCTTCTAAGCGAGGTCTGTCAATAGCCGCTTGAAGATGCCATGTGCTCAACAAAGAAAGAGAAAGTGCAGTATCAGTACACAACCACAGTGTACTAGTAGGATCACATGGCTATCCCACTAAGTGTAACATACATAAGTCGTTACAACAATATAATCACATGTATATATCGAACATATACAATATTATCAATAATTACAAACAAGGTACAATTCACGTTTCTCAAGATACACAATTATGTCAACTCATTGGTCCTCTCATGGAACCCAAACCCAAATAGTTAGCATACCAGAACGTGGTACCCGATCCAATGACTATGCCGGAACGTGGCAACCAATCCCATAATTATGACGGAACGTGGCAATCGATCTAAGTTAGTGTGTCGGAACGCAACACCCGATCCATTCAACAAGCCACAAATCACAATCAGAATCTCAAAGTACATTCTCATAATTATACAATCAAGTCATGATCATGGCAATCACCATTCATATATCCTCATTTACAATTAATGTGATCAATAATGCAACATTCACACACATACATGTATCATAATGAAGCAAGAACAAATATACATCACACAATCATAGAATCACAACCATCACCTACCTTAAAACAAGCTTGAAACTCTAAGAAACTTGATCCTTCCCTTTTCGGATTCGTTCCGCTTATTTTTTGTCTACAAACAATCAATATAATACGGGAATCAATAAACAATCATTGATTACTCGGATTACTAACAATTCTAACAACCCTAGATCATACCCATGATCCCACTATCCAAATTAAGGCTTTTTCCAACATAATTTCTAGATCAAAACCCTCCCACATCGATATTTACCCATTAGATTACGTTCTACTGATCGAAAAATGGATGCGGGGAGTTAAAATCTTACCTTTAGTCTCAAGAATGGTGGAAAACTGTTAAGAAAGTCCCTGGATTCGTTCCTTAGCTCTCAAGTTCGAAATTGCAAAATAAAACGTTTTTGGGGTTTATTTCCGACTTTAAGTCGCGTCTGCCTCGCCATGGCGGCACCCACCCCGCTACAGTGGCCCTGCCCTGGCGGCAGAAATCCTGCCCCAGCGGCTTGCACGGAACCAGTGAGTTATTTTAATAATTCCAAGACCCCATTTCACAACACACCTTCAACCAACGACACTCAGAAAATACCGATCCGTTCACGCCAAGATCAGTTTCGGGAGTTCTACTAGCCCGAATTCAATTCCGTAAAGTCTACACCTAGTACTCAAGTATATTCATTTTAATACATAGATGATGATACATTCAGTAGGAAAAGAAAACGATTGATAGTTAAAAAGTATTACTTGCGAATTAGTGATAAATTGGTAATTCAATTGTGTTTTTTTATTATTATCTCTATAACTTACCATTTCTTTTTTACTTTTCAGGTGGGACGCTGTTCACATAATTCAATAATATTTACCTAAACTTTATAACATTTAATTATAAATTTAAAATTATTATTATATATTAACTTTAGATTATTATTAAAAAAATATAAATTTTAAATCTTAATTCCGTCTGGTCCCAATCTTTTATGAGTATTCAACAAAGGTGTCCCCTTGACTTCTATCAATAAAATAAAATAACAACAATCAAGCAGTGTGAAAGGCAGAACATTTTGGCTTTGTTAAGATGGGTATCACTATCTTAAGGAAACTTCCTTTAACAATAATTTATTAACCAATCAACATTTGACATTTGGAATATTCATTTACAAATTAGTAATTTAAATTCTTGTATTTCCTATCTAATTCGACAGAAAAATCATGTTTTTCGCAAGAGTTTAAATTTTATTCGTTCATAATATAAAAAATTATGATTAGTTACACTAATATATATATATATATCAAATTTAAAGTTTATGTATTTATTTTTATGAAGTTGAAAAAAGACAAGTTTTTTTGTTGAACTTTTTTATTTACGCTTTTAATGAAGAAAAAAAAAATATTTGCTTGAAATATAAATATATATTTGAAACTCTTAAATATAAAATAATACAAATTATTTAATAATGAAATAAGCATCCTAATGAGACAGTAGACATAGGTGGATGGATAAACTTAGCATATATTTTTTTTAAAGATTACAATATTATTACTTTGACTATGCATTTTTTAATTATGAAAATTTTGTATATTACATTTAAAATACACCAATTAAGTTTGAAAAGAAATTAAGAAATCGACCATAGAATATTCTTTACAATTAAATAAGTTGACTTTCTTCCAAACTTATCTTTTGGGCCAAATGTAGCAAAATAGAAACACTCAAAATAAATAAACTAATTAATAAACATCATGAAACAAATAATAATACAACGTATATTATACTAAAAAAAAATTTAAAAAAATTGGACCAGACCTCATGTTCATAGTCGTCCACTAAGTTCAATAAAACTTATCAATATTGGAAAAATTAATTATTATTTTTACTTTCACTCGGTGTATAATATCTGTATTGAAAATTTGATTAAATTATTATTCACATGTTACATAATACTGGATATTCAATATATGTATTGAAGTTTAACTAAATTAAGATTCACGTATTACATGTAGAACTTATTTTTGGAGGCAGTGCTTTCAACTGGATATTTTTATCTTAAAAACTCAAACTAAAATCTTTGATTAAAAATAAAAAGATTTGGACCCATCCACCATAATTCATATTGATAATTTAAATTGATTTGCCACTCAGATCCAACAAATATCTAATGGTTTTTATTGTGGAAGACAAAAACAGCACCAAGGAGGAAAATATCATCATATTCCATGGTTAATGGCACTCAATATGTGGTTAAAAAATTTTATGCACTCAATATTATTTAATGGGTACTATGTTCAATAAGAATATTAGAAGAATAAAGAAAATAGAAATTGTAAATGTATTAAATAAATATTCCAGGCTATAGAATTTAGAAAATTACTCATGTGATTAAAGTTATTACATATTTTTATTAAAATTTAGAAGGGTGACTGAGCTGGTACAACAAGTGATATCTCATTAGGAAGGTCAGAGATTATTTTTTCCTACCAACGTCTTCTCAATCTAGCCTGTTGCACTGAACTTGCCAATTGCGATTTACAACTTTTACGTAATTTACAAGTTATTAGATTTATCCAACATTCTTAAAAGACTAATAAATTGACTTGGAGACAAAGAACTCATCTAGTAAATTCCAACAATAATAAGTCATCCGCTAAAAGTTCCAATAAATTTAAGAGATCCTTTTATTGAAAATTCATTTGCCACTAATTATAGCAAAATCAAATGTTTCTTTAGCGGTTTTACTTGGTGGAAGATAAAATTAGCACTAATTAAGTAAGAAAATATCACTATCTACAATGGTTGTTGATAATCTTCTTGCTATTACATGGGAAGAAAATGGAAGACTTTAATCATGGGCAAAATCAGAATTTAAAATTTCATCGTTTTATTAATTGGAATAAATATTTATATATTTCTAGTGAACTTCTTATTCGATTATAAAAATTAAGAAAAAAAAATTAAATTTATCTAAACTCATACTTAATATTATAGCTTCGCCCTCGATTTTAACCAAGGAAACAATTCCAAAATTCATTTGTGATCTTAAAAATCTCACCTTTCTTGATTTTAACCATAATCTCATCCCTGGAAACTTCCCTGATATTTACAATTGTTCAAATCTTGAATTCTTAGACCTTTCTTATAACTACATGGATGATAATATCTATATTGAAATTCGATTAAATTATGATTTGCATGTTATCGGGTACTTGATATTCAATATTTGTATTAAAATTTAATTCAATTAAGATTCATGTATTACATGTAAAACTTATTTTGATGGCAGCCTGGATATTTTTTATTTTAGAGACTTATATTAAAATCTCTGATTAAAAATGAAAGAAATTTAAACCATACACCACAATCGATATTGGTATTGAAAATTCATTTGCCACTAAGTTCCAACAAACTTTTCTCTAGTATTTTTTACTGTGAATGATAAGATAAAAGCAGCACCAAGGAGGAAAATATCACCATATTCCATGATTAATGACACTCAATCTGTGGTTAAAATTTTTTATGCACTTGTGATTAATGTTATTAAATATTTTTATTAAAATTCGTAAGAGTGATTGAATTGGTGCAACAGGTAATATCTCATTATGGAGGCTAGTGATTGATTTTTTCTACTTATCAAGTGTGATTTATGTCTTTTATGTGATTTACGAGTCATTGCACATGAACGAATTTACCCAACATCTGAAAGGTAATGGTTGAGGATTTCGATGAAAGTTCCAAAATAAATAAAAAAGATATTAAAGAGTGTATAAAAATCATAAAAGACTAATAAAATGACTTGGAGACAAACAACTCATCTAATAAATTCCAACAATAATAAGTCATCCACTAAAAGTTCCAACAAATTTAAGAGATCCTTAAAATTCATTTGCCACAAATTATAGCAAAATCAAATGTTTCTTTAGTGGTTTTACTTGGTGGAAGATAAAATTAGCACTAATTAAGAAAGAAAAATATCATCATCTACCATGGTTGTTAATAATCATTTTGCTAAATTACATGGGAAGAAAATGGAAGACTTTCACTAGTGATAGAATTAGATTTTGAAATTTATTGAATTTTTAGCTAGTTTTATTTATTGGAATAAATATTTATATATTTTTGTGAACTTCTTATTCAAATATAAAAATTAAGAAAAAAATTATTAAATTTATCTGAACTCGTACTTAATACTATACCTTCGCCCTCGATTTTAACGAAGGAAAGAAATGGTCCTAACTATCCCATCTTTGATTTATTAACACAACTAAATTGAGAAAAGTATTTAACCTTTGAATTTAAAAACTTTGCCAGTTTAAGACGCAATTGTCTGGCTTTTCTTCTCGAAGGAAAACAAAAATGAATAAATAAAGGCTTTAATTAAGTTATATATTTCAAATTTTGTCGGACTTCAAAGAACTCATGATTGGAAAACTATAACTATAGTGAAAGTATACGAGAATCATATACTGTTTACTTGAATAATAGATAACACATACGTTATGTTAGAATATTTACAATCCCGCTAGAACATAAATTTATTGAATTTAATTCGATAAATACCTCTTAAAGCGTGAACAAATACCTCAAGTGCTCCACAAGGTAGACTGTAGTTCAAATCCTATTAAACATAAGTTTAAAAATACTAAAGACATTTTTTAAAAAAATCAGTCCATTCAAAGAATAAATTGTGCAATTAAATAGAGATATTTGCCTAATCCAATTTTAAGAAAGAAATCATTTGACAAGTCATTTCAAGTTGCATTAGTTAAATCATGATTACATAACTAACCATAGTTTGCCACAACTGTCATTTCAATGGTGGTGGGACCCTAACTTTGCATTTTTTTACTTTCAACTTATTCTATCCGTTCAATTTTAATCTAATCCATTAGTTAATTCCCTATTACATAAGGACATGATGAAACGGTAAAAATTTCTTCACCTTAACTAAAAGTCTCGCGTAGAACCTTCATAGTATACTTTCCTACTACACAAATCCAAATCAATTAGATCAAGTGAATTTTAGACACCGAATAATTGAAATTTAATCAATCATCATGTTCCACAAACTTAATTTCAATGGGGGGATGAGGCCCAACCTTACACCTTTCCCTTTAACTTATTTTATCCATCCAATTTCAATCCAATCTATCAGTCAACACAATCAATCAATATTACTAAAAGGCACGGTAAAATGATAAAAAATACTTCATCTTAACTAAAAGTCTCATGTAAAACCTTCATAGTATACCTTTCTACAACACCAAACCCAAATTAATCAGATAACGTAAAACTTTTAGGAATCGTTTGGTTGGAAATAAATTATTCTGGAATTGATTATTTCCGAATAAGTTATTCATTCCACCTTGTATATAAAATAACGTATTTCATCATTACGACATAAATGGTGGAATAAATAATCTCAAAACTGCCTAATATCTCCAACTAAAAACACGATTATTATTACTTATACCTTACAGACTCACACCAAACAACTTCTCATATTATACTTTTCTGTAACACAAATCTAAATTAATCAGATCAGTAAGTTCCGAACACCGAATACTAGTGGAGTTTTTAAGAAAGAAGGAAAAAGTTGAGTCAACTAACTAATAAAGAACTAGAAGAAAAAAAGAAGAAGAAAAAGTCTATAAAAACCAAAGTTGACCAGTATGAGTTTTCACGTTTAATCTCACCATACCACAATTATACCTTCATCTTCTCAGTTTTTTTTTTACCAAATGTTCATACAAACTTAGAAAAAATCACCAAAAAAAATGTCCAAAATTATTTTTTCACTTTTCATTTTTCTGTTTTTCATCATTTCTCATGGAAAATCCCAAGAATCTCCAAATCAAGAAAAGGCCATTTTACTCCAACTAAAACAACACTGGTTTACTTCACCAAATGTCACAAAATGGATTTCATCATCAAATCATTGTTCTTGGGATGGAATAATTTGTACCCAAAATTTAGTTTCTGGTATTCAAATCCCTTATGGAAATATCTCAAAACCAATCCCAAATTTCATTTGTGATCTTAAAAATCTCACCTTTCTTGATTTTAGCTATAATTTCATCCCTGGAAACTTCCCTGATATCTACAGTTGTTCAAATCTTGAATTCTTAGACCTTTCTTATAACTACATGGCTGGTAATCTCCCTGATGAGATTAACCGTCTTTCGAGTAATCTAAAATACCTAAACTTAACTTCCAACAACTTCAATGGTGATATCCCTAAAGGAATTGGTGGATTGAGTCAGCTCAAAGTACTTGACCTGAGGGGGAATATGTTTGATGGATCTTTTCCTGAAGAGATTGGTGAATTGTTGAATCTTGAAGCACTTATGTTGAGCTCGAATGGTTTTACTCCACAGGCTATACCATCACGATTCACAAAGTTGAAAAATTTGAAAAATTTTTGGATGACAGAAGCACATTTGATTGGAAATATCCCGGAATATATTGGTAACATGACAAGTCTTGAATTTTTGGATTTGTCGAACAATGGATTGAGTGGTAGTATCCCTGATGGTTTGTTTCATCTCAAGAATTTGAGTACTGTGTTTTTATATACTAACAAATTGTCAGGGGAAATACCACAGTCAGTTTCTGCAATGAATTTGTATGTTGTTGATTTGTGTAACAACAGTTTGACAGGAAAAATACCAGAAGATTTTGGAAAATTGACGAAAATGACTGGATTGTCTTTGTTTTTCAATCAATTATCAGGTGAAATACCATTGAGTATAGGCAAGTTATCATCATTGGTATCTGTTAAGTTGTTTGGGAACAAGTTATCAGGTGAAATTCCACCTGATTTTGGTCGATTTTCGAAACTTTTTGACTTCCAAGTTTCAGAAAATCAACTTGTTGGAAAGTTACCTGAGGGTATTTGCAATAACAAGGCTTTAGCTACGATGGTTGCTTTTGGCAACAATCTAACAGGTGCACTGCCAGGTTCACTTGGAAGTTGTGACAGTCTGAGGTCTCTTCGAGTCGAAAATAACCGACTTTCTGGTGAGGTTCCTGATGGATTATGGACAGGTAAGAGTTTGTCAATGCTTTTGATGAATGATAACTTGTTAACTGGTCAGCTTCCACATAGAGTGGCATCAAATTTGTCAAAAGTTGATATCAGCAATAACAAGTTTTCGGGCGAATTACCAGCTGGTATGGGTACTTGGCACAATCTAAGTGAGTTCAAGGCAAGTAATAATCTCTTAAGTGGTCAAATCCCTCAAGAATTGACTCTTCTTCCAGGGATAACTAAACTTTTTCTTGATGGTAATCTACTATCTGGAAATTTTCCATCGAATATATCGTCGTGGAAGACTCTTGTCACATTAAATAGCAGAAAAAATCAGCTTTCAGGTCCTATACCTTCTGCACTTGGCCTTTTACCAAATCTCATTGATTTGGACTTGTCAAGTAACCAATTTTCAGGTGTTATTCCAACTGAATTAGGTAACTTGAGGTTAACTTCACTTAACCTGTCATCCAATCGCCTGTCGGGTGAAATCCCATCTCAGTTGGAAAATGCAGCTTTTGGTAAGAGCTTCTCGGATAATCCTGGTCTTTGTGCAAGTAATCCATCAGTAGAAGTCGCGTCTTGCAAGAGGGAAACTAATTCAGATAAGTTTCCTGTTGGACTTGTTGCTGCTCTTGCTAGTGTAGCAGCAGTTACTTTCCTTGTGGCAGTTCTGTATGGTCTGTTTGTGTTGAGAAGTCATAGAAAAAGAAAACAAGAATCAGTTTCGACATGGAAACAAACATCATTTCACAAATTAGACTTCACAGAATCAGACATTGTATCCAATCTGACCGAAAACAACATAATTGGAAGTGGAGGATCGGGACAGGTCTACCTCGTGCCTTTAAGCCAATCAGGTGACTATGTTGCTGTCAAGAGGATTTGGAGAAACCAAAGGTTGGATCACAAGCATGAGAAACAGTTTCTTGCTGAAGTTCAGATATTAGGCACGATTCGACACACCAATATAGTGAAACTCCTCTGCTGCATCTTCAGTGAAGAGTCGAAACTTCTTGTCTACGAATATATGGAGAATAGGAGCTTGGATATATGGCTTCACTCAAAGAATAGGTTGAACAATGCCTCAAGATCAACACCACATCTGGTCTTGGAATGGCCTAGGAGGCTGCAAATCGCGATAGGAGCTGCCCGTGGTCTTTGCTACATGCACCACGACTGCTCACCACCTATTATTCATCGCGATGTGAAGTCAAGCAACATCCTATTGGATTCTCAATTCAATGCAAAAATTGCAGATTTTGGCCTTGCCAGGATGTTACTCAAGCCTGGAGATAACACAGTGACAGCAGTAGCTGGCTCTTTCGGATACATTGCACCAGGTATAAGACCATCAACTTATCTATAACATCATTATAAAGTTTAGAAGTTGGTTTAATCTCTTACATGGAAAAAAGTTTCCTATGCTACACAATTCAATAACATATCAAGGGGTCGTTTGGTTCACGTACTAGTTATGCATGAGTTGTAACACGGGTTGTTTATGTAGTAAATAGTAATGTAGATATTAGTACGCGAGTAGTTATTCTTAGTACACTAATTCTCGCGTAACTTCTATATATGCTAATATATTCATGATGATATTTCAGAGTATGCACGAAAAACTAGAGTGACCGAGAAAATTGATGTGTATAGCTTTGGAGTCATACTTTTGGAACTGGTGACTGGAAAAGAAGCCAATCTTGGAGATGAAGATTCATGTCTTGCAGACTGGGCATGGCGCCACCTTCAAAAAGGGAAACCGATGGCTGATGCATTAGATGAGGACATCAAAGAAACGCGATACTTGGAAGAAATCTTCGTTGTGTTTAAGCTTGGAATCTTTTGCACCAGCACATTTCCTTCATCAAGGCCAACAATGAAGGAAGTTCTGCAAATCTTGATCCAATGTAGCAACGGTTCACCTACATCTGGAGAAAAGAAAAATGAAACAGAACAGGATGTTTTGCCACTCCTCAAGAACTCAAGGAGTGAGAGGATTGAAGAAAATGATGATGTTGGTTTAACATCAATTATTTGATGGCATTACAATATGATTAGAGTGAAGGAGAGCCTTGACGTAACTAGTAAAGTTGTTGTGGAAATAGTCTCTCGCAAAAATGCAGGGTAAGGTTATGTACAATAGATTCTTGTGGTCCGGTCCTTCCCAGGACCTTGCGCATAGTGAAAGTTTGTGCACCGGGCAGCCTTTTTTTAACAATATGATAAGAGTAAGAAATAGCAAAGAATAAGACCAATAGATAATGTATCAGGTAGTGAAAACTAGCATTGTACATACACTGTATTGGATCCATAGTGTTGCTTTGCATTGTTTTGCTACATAAATTTTGCTTTTCCAATGTTTTCTTTACTCATAAAATAACTGTCAAAAAGGTACATTAAAACCATAAACTATTGAATGGAGGATAGATTTCCTAAAAATCCCGAAAAATAGAAACAAGCTTGAACTACCTCAGTACTTTAACTTTTGGCAACCATAAACAACACATCCGATGTAATCCCACGAGTCCCAAACTTTTGGCAACAATACAACAACATATCTGATTTAATCCCACAAGTGGCTCTGGGGAGGGTAGAGTGTATGCAAATCCTACCCTATCTCGTAGAGATAGAGAGGTTGTTTCCGATAGTAACTTTTTGGCAACAATAAATCTTGTAAAGGTCACCTACTAGAAGAACTTTATTTGTATCCTAGCTTTATTTCTGGCTAGTGAGGAAAAAATTTAAGTTTACACTGGGGATAAAGATGATCCCTAGAGGCACCAGGAGTGAAAAGGTCAGCATATTGATGTTTAGCTGAAGAGAGATGTGCTCATTTGGTACATTGAACTATGGCTCACTTCAAAGCTCACTCTTGCATGACGCGGTGCACAAGGAAGCAAGAAATATTTCAATCATCTTGGAGAAGAAAGTAAGAAGAGGGTTCTCTTTAGCAAGAAGAGGGGTGATTGTAAACGTACAAACTTTGACTAGCTAGGCACTTTTGTTTGTGTCACTCTGACCATGATCATGATTCCTCGAGATCTGTGTATTGGGAATGCGAGGCAGCCAAAAGTGCAGCTCCAACGCCTGAACCATCATTAGAAAGCTCAATGACTATGCTGTCCGCAGCGTCTCCCAGTAACTCTTTCATAGTTTCCTCCAAGCAATTTCTGAACTTGGTGTAACGCTCAAACAATGCACCGTCCACAGCTATGACAGACCTCTGGTTCTCTCCGTCCTTCAAAGTGTCTTTTCCCAATTTCTTGAGGATGCCCACGATTCCTGCTGCAGAAAGACGAGCTCCACGAGAGGTGATAATGTCGCATAGCTCCACAACTATTTTCCTCATTTTCAAGGTAGAATTAGGTACCTGTGAAAAAAATGTATATATAGCAAATAGGATGAGAAAGACGTTCTCCACTTAATTAAGCCTAGCCAACTTAGTGATGTTCAGACAGGAGCTAGGAATTTGAGTTTATGGGTTCCGGATAAATTATTTACACATATTAAGTGGGGTTTTTAGTACAAATACAAAGCTACTGGTTTTTTGTCCTATCATATATAGGACAAAAAAGATGAGAACTTCAAAGACTAGTAATGTTTCACTTTAAGTCAAATGTTTGATCTTAATACCTCTAAGATATCCTTCAGTTTATTGCCAACCACCTTGAGATCAGCCGACTCGTCGTGATGCATAGCAGCCATATCCGGAGTCCTGCATGTGTGGCAGTAAATAACCTTTTTCACAATATTTGACAATTCAAAGCTTACATATGCTTAATAAACGTACACGAATCTAGTCCAACGAGAAGCATAACTTACAGTGTAAGAGATTAGTGCAATTACATAAACCTTAAGTTGCACTAATTGCATGGAGAAGAATAAGGTTAAAATTGATGAATGCAGATAGGGCCTGCCAAAAAATAAATTACTGCCGTAATAAATGTGTTGGTCAAAGCAATACTCTACCTCAATATGAAAGGAATTTTCAGTTTGGATGGGACATAATCACCGAATAATGAAGCTTCTTCAGCCATTCTACACAATACTCTACGCAAAATTTCTCCAAGATACATCCCGGAGATCATCTTTTCATAAATCTGTGCAGTTTCCGAAAGTTCAACAACAGATGTAAGATAGAAAATGTAGAAAGGAAGGGGATTGTCTTAGTTACCTGCTCCCCGGGGTTTAAACTCTCAACATCAAGATTTTGGTCATATTCTGTTACTGGAAGATGTGATGAGCGGAAATTACCCCATTCCAAGTTGATAACCTTTAAAGACCAGTCAAAATTACGTTTAAGTAAACAAACGTTTATGAATCTACCAAGGAAAATATTTTTAGGAAATGAATTAGGCACATATCAAGTCATGAAGGTGTTATGAAATGTCATAAGCATCTACCATCTCTCCGGATTTCGGCAACAGGCCATGCCATTTGGGAATCGCATGTGCCCGCTCAACATATGCTGCATTGGTTCCAGTACCCAGTATTAATGCAGCAATGACATCGGGATTATTGTACCGACCTCCTGCTAACGTTCCAACAGTATCATTGACCTATACAGCCAAGTCAACTAAGAAATTCAGGCTCAGGAATTGCTTAAGATTAAAAATCAGAAATATCACACATGCAAAAACCTAATACATGAACATCATCAGCTTACTTATATTTTATTGAATTTGATTGGGAGAAAAGCTTACTAAAGCAGCCACACGCACATCAAGGCCGGCCCTTTCCATTGCTTTTGCTAATTCTCCAACCACATCTTGGCCAACCTATGTTAGATTCCATGAAGAGTAGTTCAGAATTGAAATACAATAAAACGTTGGAAAAGGAACTCTTAATAACGTACTTTAAATCAAATCGGTGCAAATGCAATGAAACAATGATCAACTTTGCATGTATAAAGTTGTATGCATTAAATCCTTATCAATGCCAACCTATGTTAGGCCATGAAGAGTAGTTCATCATTGAAATACAACATAACGTTGGAAAAGGAAATTCTATAACGTATTTTAAATCAACTCAGTGAAAAAGCAATGAAATATACGTTGTCGGACTCTCCAATAATATTACCGCACCTGTGTCAGATCCTTCAAAATGTACTGCTTTTGAAGGATCCTACATGCACCTGGCGACATCTTTGAAGAGTCCAAGCAACATAGATGAAATAATCATCAACTTTGCATGCATAAAGTTGTATGTATTAAATCATAATCAATGCAAAACCGTACATTGAAATGGATGGACTAAATCTAAGGTTGATTGTAGGCATGACATGATCAATCGGAAGTGAAAATGAGAAACTATGTATGACTAACCACGTCTTCTATGGAGAAGCCCTTTGTCCATTTAATAAGAGTTCCTGATGCAATTGACAATTGTTTCACAGGGAAAGAGAAGGTAAAGCCTAACTCCCTTTGTCTACCAGGTGGAAGATGAAAATCATCACCTTCTGTAGCTACAAATTCTGCAAGTGCCGTGGCAATAAAATCAAATAACACCTGCAATTAACAGTTTAATAATGTGAGTACAACCTTGAATGAATTAAAAAAGTTGCATTGCATGGCTGATACAGCTTAAGACTTACTTCAGATGACGATCCAGCCATCACATTCTGTGGAATTGAAACTTCTTTAACTTCATGTTTAACTATACGCTTTTCTTTCCCACCCAACTGCACACGCATCACACGAAAGTTTGTGCCGCCTAGATCCAATGCATAAAACAGACCTTCTTCATCCCTAAGATGGAATAAAAGTAATACCAGTCGTTAAACTGAAGTAAATATACAAGACATACATGGAAAACATACCCCACCCCTAATGCACTACAGAGGTCTATTGGCAGCAGCTTTTGAAAATTTGTCGATACACGTAATATTTATACCCAATTTTAGTAAGTTTATCACAAGAACTTGGAAATGTTACCAAGTCCCTGCCTCCGCCTGAGTAGTGGGTATAGGTATGCCATTTTTAAACTTAGACAATGTCAAACTGATTCATATGTCATATATTCTTTTCTTATGGATCTAACTTCATGATGTTGAACACAGAGATGAGAGTATCAAGACAGAGACAGAAAATACTTGTCTAGAAATGTCTGTGTAGACACATAAAAGTATGCACACTAACAAATAATGAGCAGACAGAAGAAGATAGAACTGAAAAATTTACACGCATGATAAGTGTTAAAGAATGGAACTGGCAATGTAAAATTCAAAAAAGGTGGTCAAGATACAAAACAGTAGAAGAGAATAGAGAATAAACATCAAACTTAGGATCCTTAGATAACGAGTGACTTGATCACTTGTCAGTTAGAAACTTCTTAGTGGACTCTAAGTTCAACAAATACTTCAAATAATAGAGTTTCATTTTTGCTCTTTGTGATTTATAACGATGCTCAAGATAATCACCTTAAGGACATCAAAAAAGAGAAATTCTTGATACCCAAATTAGCAAAAATCAGTTTGTGCACATATACACACAAATACTCATCCAATGCGGAGGCTATCAACTTAGCTAATAAGCATCTTAAGTTTTCCAATGAATCATTAGTAAAAAACACAATCTGATATAACTCTCCACCACAGAAGCTAAAATCAAGAGACAACACTACCAAGATCACAGCTTTATTGAAAAAAGAGACAAATTCTTGACACCCAAATGAGCAAAAATCAGTTTATACACACAAAAATACTCGCCCAGTCAGATGGTTATCAACTTAGGTAATAACCATCTTGAGTATGTTGATGAATCAATTGTAAAAACACAAAAAAAGAACTGACATAACTCCAACCCAGAAGCTAAATTAAAGAGACAACACCTCCAACCGAGGTGAAGCTAAAATTTGATGTTTATAGGTTCTGAACTTGTCGAGAAAAAGCTATTAGGTTCATCCGAACCCGTATCTAATATGTAGCTCCACCCCTGCCTCCAAGATCACAACTTTACTAAAAAGAGACAAATTCTTGAACACCCAAAATAAGCAAAAGACAGTTTATGCACATTCTTAAACACCCAAATTAGCAAAAAACAGTTTATCCACATTCTTAAACACCCAAATAAGCATAAAAACAGATTATCCACATTCTCAAACACCCAAATAACCCCAAAAAAAAACAGTTTATGCACATTCTTGAACACCCAAATAAGCAAAAAAAAGTTTATCCACACTCTTAAACACCCAAATAAGCAAAAAAACAGTTTATCCACATTCTTAAACACCCAAATAAGCCAAAAAAAAAAAAAAAACAGTTTATGCACACTCTTGAACACCCAAATAAGCAAAACAGTTTTTGCACATTCTTGAACACCCAAGCAAGCAAAAACCAGTTTATGCACATTCTTAAACACCCAAATAAGGCACCCAAGGGTGCGGCCTAGTGGTCAACGACGTGGATTGAGCAGCATGATGTCTCAGGTTCAATTCCCAGCTCCTATCTATTCTAGCCTTGGTGGACTGAATACTGATACTTGTTGTTGGTGTGAGGTGCCAGGATTTAGTCGAGGTGCACGCAAGTTATTCCGGATATCAAATCAAAGAACACCCAAATAAGCAAAAAAAAAAAAACAGTCTACACACATTCTTGAACACCCAAATAAGCAAAAGTCAGTTTCTTCACACACACACACAAAACACAAATACTCACCCAGTAGGAAGGTTATCAACATAGCTAATAAGCATCTTGAGCTTACTCCCACCCTCAGAAGCAAGTCCAGCATGCATCTCTACAGTCATAGCATCAGCTACCTGCTTAAGTTTCCCCACTGGAGTTGCACACTTCTCCTCAAAATCCTTCAATAAAGCTTCAACTTTTCCCCACTCGCCAGAATTTTTCATCCTGCGCTTCATTAACAAAACTGCCACCCCACATACTACAGCAGCAGTACACACAACTGATACACCTACAACCAATTTTCCCATATTTTCTTGAAAAAAAATCAATCTTTTTGTGTATATTTGAGTGAATATACTGTAAAGATTGAAACTTTTTTGGTTGATTTTAAATGGGATTTGTTAAAGATTCAGAATTTGATGTGTGGGAGTGACAGAGAAAGAAGAAAAATGGGAGTTGCAGAGGATATTTTATTAAGGTGACATGGAAGGATGAAGACAAAGAAATAGGTTCCAACCATATAGATTCTTTATTTACTTTTTTGTATATATAAAATTGATACAGTAAAACGATTCCTAATAAAAACGATTCTATAAATGAAAAGATTCAAAGTTAAGGATAAATGAGTACGTATTATCTTAACAGTAAATTAAAAATCTCTCCATTTCAATTTGTCTTACTCCCTCCGCCTCATTTTAGATGACATTGTTTGAATTAACTTTTTAATTTTAAGTGATTTTTTTTTTTTCTTTTTTTGTTTTGTAAGTGTTTAGATAACAGAAAAAGTGTTTTAATCTGAAAAAGTAAGAAAAAAAAACTTAAAATTGCCTAATTTTTTATTTTTAACTTTTAATTTATAAGTCACTTATAAAAAACAATCCATACACCCCTCCATTCACAAAAAAAAATAATCATTTTACTATAGTTAGATATAATTTAACTTTAAAAGTTCTTCTATATCTTTAATAAAATGATTTATAGCCATATAAATATTTTTTTTTAAAAATATCATATTAAATAAAATAATATCACATAAAATAAAATGGACAAAATACAATTTTTTAAACAATTGTTTTGGTGCTTATCAAAGTCTGTTAAAAGAATCTTTTTATGTCTGTTTCTATATATAGTTCTTTTGGGATGTGTACCAATTTTTAAGGAGTTTGGATAATTTATTTTCTTTCCTTTTTGGTTTTCCCTATGTGTGATTAATTTTAAATAATGTACTATATGGATTACTTTTATGAGTGACATGTTTAACAATTTTGTTTTAAAACTTAAATCTTAATTTTTTAATTAAAGAAGAAGAAATTTCAATCTTTTGAGGCTTCTACGAAATAATGATAATATTTGCATACACACATTTCTCTTTTTTTCCAAATAATTCTTTTTTTTAGTATCAAAATTATATAATCATCTTATTCAAAAAATTAAATTATTATAAATAGTAACTTTAAAATACGTAAATATGATAAAAAAAAATTTATCCTTTTTCCCAAATAATTCTTTTTTTAGTATCAAAATTATATAATCATCTTATTCAAAAAATTAAATTATTAAATATAATAACTTTAAAATATGTAAATACGATCAAAATATTTTTAAAACTATAGGTGAACACAAAATACTTTATGCAACTAATGATATCTCTTCTTGGCACATGAATCAAACAATGTCAACCATTGTTCTTCAAAAGTGAATTATTCTATAGCGACTTATAAATAATTATATTTATATTTTTTTTATAATAATGGGTGGGAATCTAGCAGGTCATGTGATAATACTATATTTTAAAAAAAATCACAACTTTTTTTGGTGACCATAGGACCAATTTGCACATAAAGTGACAAATATCAATCACCTATGAGGTGACGTATATTCTTATTGGCTCAATGTTAGGCGCATATGGCCCTTATCTCGATGTGATTGGCCGTTATTAACGAATTTATAATTTAAAATTTATTAGTTTTCAATACTAGGATTGTCATTCAAATATAGTAATTGAATTGTGAATTTAAACTTTATATATATAAGGAATTTCTTTACTACATACATAATTTGGATCAAAGCTATTGAATTTTATTGAATTCCTATATTAAAAGCTACGTCCAATTGTTTTTTGTGCAATTGCAGTTATTTTTATGATTATTTAAAAAATATATATATAATATTAATTACAAATTAAGAAAACAAAAAAATTCATCCGTAAGTATTGAGATTTCTCCATCTCTAATCAGATGTCTCGAATTTGAATCATGAGAACTGAAAATATCTTGTTTGAAGTGCGACTAGATTATAGGAGTTGTATTGATTTCCTTGTTCCTTTTATATGTCATTTATAACATATTGGGCTTGCTTGTACTTCATATTCTTTTAAGGCCCAAAATTTGTATTGTGGGCTCATGCAGATGGGCTGGGAAACCACAAAACCATAAGCAAGTAGGAACGAGGCGAGTTGAACTGTATTTGGACGAGTTAAAATGAAATGACTCATGAACGAGTAAATGTAATGAGTGTAATAATCCTATCCATGTAATCTCTCGTTTCACTTAAAAATGAAAGGAAACTATAGTTATGAACGTAAAAGAAACAACAACATATTCAGTATAATTTAACAAGTGAAATCTGGAGATGAACGTAAAAGAAACTAACATATTCAGTATAATTTCACGAGTAAAGTCTCGAGACAAACAAAACACAATTTAAATGGTAAAAGGGCCCCATAATGCACGTTAGAAAACCATGTGAAGCCAGGCTAGGCCATTCCATAAATGGGCTTTAGAGCTATTGGAGGCCTTTTTATAGAAATTTTTTTGTACAAAGTAACCACTTTTAAAATTAATTTTAAGAAAAAACAGCTAGGGATTTTAATGTTTTTTGAAAAGCAACTAAATTTAATGTGAAGACATCATGACGATTATACAGTAAAAATTGTACTAAATACTTACCTTTTAAATATCTTTGAAAAAATATCTACTATTTGAAAATTTGTTGAAAAGTAGCTACATTTTATGCGAAAATATCATGACAATTATATTGTAAAAATTGTACAAAGTAACCACTTTTAAATCTCTTTTAAAAATTAACCAATATTAGAAAATTTGTTGAAAATTAACTACATTTAATGCGAAAATATCATGATTGTTCCATGGATTTCAAACTTAAACAAGTGAATAATCCAGAATATTATCCTGATTATTTCGTTTTCCACGAATTTCAAACTTAAACAAGTGATTTTTTTTTTAATATTGTCCTGATTTCAGATTTTATGACATTGTTATGGATTTCGTCCAGGATACTATGATGGATTTCACTTCTTTTAGATTCAAAAATCCAAAATAGTACCATGGTATATCCACATAAAAATAGATATTTTTCAACGAATTTTCTAATTCGAGTTTTTTTTTTTTTTTTACAATTACAAGTTCGAAAAATGACTATTTTTGAAATATTACCCTTAGTTTTTATTTCCTTCCTTGTGGTCCATTATGCAGAAATAGGAAACATAGGCCCGTGATGAGTAGTCCTTTAATTTCCTTTTACGTATTTTGTAATTAAAGTTTTTGGGCTTTTATTACATTGTTTTGTCACAATTTATTTGCTAATTTTAGCTTTCTATAAGTAGACTACTAAAAAAAAAACTATATTATATACACTTTTATTCTTTGGAAAATAATTGGTTCATAGGATTTAATAGTATAGGTCGTGTTAAGAATAGTTAGTATCGATGAGAGTATTTGACATAATGTGGAGCGAGGAGAGAGGTAGGTGTGTTATACAACATTTGAATTTAATATGTAGTAACTAGTAAGTAATCCTTCCGTCTCATATTAGATATGTTTCGTTTTTATAGATTAAATTATAAAATATTGAGTTGATCCAATTTAGTTCAGGTTAAAAAACAATTCAAATTAATGTTCGAAAAAAGAAACATAACAATTAATTTGAGACAATGAGGAATAGTCGGTAATTGATACACCCTTAGACAAAAATGACTCTGACACCGACTATAATAATATAGTATAAATTTTAAATCTAGAATCTGTCTCCAATAAAATGGTTAGATCTTGAAGCTATGGGTTATTTTGAATGGTGGAAAGGTCATTATAGTACAATTATAAGATAGAAATATGGCCCGTGAATGTGCATTAAAAAAAGTACGTAAATTTCAGAAAGAATTTTTTTAAAAGATAAATTAGGGTGTGTTAGGTATTTTAATTTTCTCATTTTTGGTGGTCAAAATGTTTTTATTTTTTTCCTTATTATGAAAATCGTGTTTCTTAAAAATGAGAAAAATCACGTGACATTCTAACAGGGGTAGAAAAAATAAGTTTCATTAGTGACATTCCAAGTTCATTGTCCATTCCTTATCCATCCAATCAATTTAGCAGCCAGAATTTTCACTAAAGAGGTTCAAAATCTAAAGAAATTAATTAACACACGAACAAGTCAAATAGGGTTCAACATCTGCTATATATACACGAAAAATAATTTTTAGCCATGCAAAAATAGTATAATTATTTTCCATCGAAGGGGGATAAAATAAATCTCTAACCTTAAGCTCGGCAGCTGCACCAACGCCTTCATTCCCCACTCCTTAACCACCCCTGCCCTCAAATCTCATATCTGCACCTCATATCACTCATACAGTATTTTGTTAGATTACATATAAATACTTTTGGAATAATATTTTTTTTATTTATTGACCAGAAGCTAGAAACAACAACATACACAATATAATTTCATAAGTAGAATTTACGAATGATAGAGTGTACGCAGAGTGGTGTAGCCACATATAACTTAGGGTGGACAGTCAGACGCCCTTCGTCGATAACTTGCATATGTAGATAAAAAATTATTTGATCACCCTTAACGAAATTTGTGACTTCGCCACTATCAGTATGCAAACCTTAACCCTACCTCATAGAAATAGAAAGATTATTTCCGATAAATCCATTTATTTTTTGAAGAAAATATTTTTGATGTTTTTGAAAGATGATAAAAAGGGTTCTGAAATTACCACAGTATTCTATTTTTACCAGGCTATATATAAAGTACCTAGACAGAAGAAGTTTTGGTCAGTTACTATACAGATAAGAAAATGATGTTCCAAGAAAATGAATCAATGGATTTATTCTTCCAAGATTATATATATGTGGTAAACAAAAGCCAAAGGATAATTCCAAATTGTAGTAACATCATATGATTTTTGGAATTTTATAGCATTTATTTACTATGGGTTAAAAATATTCATTAAAAAATTGACTCAAAGGATAACAGTTACAAAAATTAAAAAGTAGTTGGGGTCATATAGTATCAGTGCTTGAACTTAGTACATATAAAATAATAAATGCATATTATCATTGCATCCAAGATTTCTTCATAATAATAAAATATATCTTTGTCGAATGAGACTTGTCTATGATTTATCGCTCCGTATAATATATGAGCTATTACATTGAAGTGGAGTTTATCTTATGTATAAAATAATATATCAAATTAGGTAATTTGACCGCGCAAATAATAATAATTGCATTGAACTTGTAAATAATCCTTTACTAATATTCATATATTAAAAATAATGGAAATAATAGGTTTTTAAAAAAATATTACCAATATTCCAACATGAATTTGATTATTTGTCGTTATCACATAACTCAAGAACCTCTAATGAATGAATTATTCAGGAAATAATAAATCATTGGTTCTTTAATCAACATTAAAAGGAAAATAACAATATATATAAAAAGGCATTTCGTATGAAAAAGAACACATTTAAGTTGCATAGATTATACAATTGTGATATAGATCTTAGGAAAAAATTCAAAAATTTGTTAACAAATTCTAAAAAGAAATTACGCTTGAACATGAAAGCAATTATAACTTTTGAACTTGCATAATGAATTTCTTCAATTGATAAGTGAGAAACCTCATATCTATGTAAAAATAGATAATATGTAAGCTTATATATAGTACTTTTAAGTTATAGAGTTTTATATAGAATATCAAAATATGCATTCTTGGAACTGAGTACGATAATTATTTTCTGCACAATGAATATACCTACTATATGTGTATATGTTCAATATAACCGGAGATAATAACTTTGCAGAAACATAAACAACAGAGTTTAAAACATGTACTCAAAAATAACAATTAATATCATAAGTATAAATTAATGACTGTAAAAAAAACATATCAGGATATGTAAAAATAGAATGAAATAGAAAGGAAAAAATTGAGTCCTCTGAATGCACAATATTCCCTTAAGAAAACTATTCCCCTTTAATACATGAGGTTTAAAGAATTAGATCATCTCAGGACGAAACAATTTTATTCACCAACGTATTGATAAAAAAACAATGGTGTCAGTAAGTCATTCAACATGAGCAAAGTACACGAATATTTAATTGTGCAAAAGAAGAAGAAGTTCAAAATTTTATTTGTTTTAAAATGAGAGGAAATCCCTATATTTATAGATAACAAAGAGTAGTGTGAACAAATGTTTATTGTGCCTTGTCGGAAAGGTCACAACTCTCTGGAAAAGTCACAACCCTTCGGAAAGGTCACAACCTTTCATAAGCGTCACAACCTTTCGTAAAAATCACAACTCTTCATAAAAGTCACAACTTTTCATAAAAATCACAAATTTTCATAAAAGTCACAATTTTTCATAAAAATCACAATTTTTCATGAAAGGGGAATTTGGAAATAAATAAACTAAAAGGAAATTCTTGTTTGTGGTAGTGCCACGTAGACGGACCTAGGGTTCTTTTATATATATATATGATGGTAATAATTCTAGATGAATAGCGTTTTAGAAAAATGAAAAATAATATCCATTTATTAGTACCTTTTTTTAAAAAAAATGCACACTATATTTTAGTGTTTCAATTTATGAAGTGTTGACTTATAAATCACGTATTAAACCATGAAATAAACATTGTAGCTTATGTCAGAGTACGCTGCCTTCATCATTTTTTTATTGTGATGCAAAATCATGTGTGAACGTAAAATAATTTGGGCACATAATTTCCTTTTTTATACTAAATAACAAAACGTTTAAGGAGAAATAAATCGTAATTTATAAAAAAACGCTCTTATATTAAAGTTATTATAGGTATATTTTTAAAAAACAAAATGTTTAAGGAGAGACATCATACCATATTTATTCAAGCGGTCATTCAAAAATTATACTATATAGATAAATAATTCTCTTAACTTCTACATGTAATTATTTATTTAATTATATTTTAGTTTTTTTCTTAATTAAAATTTTAACCCCACAATTAAAAAAATATATAACTCATGATTATATATATACTAGGTAATGTTGCCCGTGCTATGCACGGGCACGGGCCCAATAATATAAATGGTATGTTTTGGGGCTAATAACGGAGATTTTGAAGCGACTGTTTGCGTGGATAAAGGAATAAGTTTTTTTATCACAAACTTGTACTTTATTTGACGTTATTCAAGGCACAATAAGACTATCCACATACAACAACAACAACAACAACAACAACAACAACAACATGCCCAGTGAAATCCCACTAGGTGGGGTCTGGGGAGGGTAAAGTGTACGCAGACCTTGCCACTACCTCGTGGAGGTAGAGAGGCTGTTTTCGGGAGACCCTCAGCTCAAGAACAATAAATCTAAGTGACAGGAGAGATATGTATAAAACATAACAGCCAATACAAAAGATAGCGTATAATCAACAAATGAGACAATAACAGCAAGAAAGTAACGCGATGCGTGAAACGCAGTAAACAGCATAAGGCTAGGTCTACTCCAAACGCTAACAACCCATACCCTTGCAAGGGAAGACAACACGCTAACCCTACTAACCTTCAACCTTAATACGCGACCTCAACTCCTTCCTATCTAGAGTCATGTCCTCGATAATGTGAAGCATAGCCAAGTCTTGTCTAATCACCTCCTCCCAATACTTCTTGGGCCTACCTCTACCCTCCGCGTATCCTCTACCACCATTACCTCGCACCTCCTCACTGGGGCATCTGCGCTCCGTCTCTTCACATGTCCAAACCATCTCAGTCTCGCTTCCCTCAACTTGTCCACCACAGAGGCCACTCCCACCTTCTCCCGGATAACCTCATTCCTAATCTTGTCGCTCCTAGTGTGCCCACACATCCATCTCAACATCCTCATCTCCGCAACATGCATTTATGAACATAAAACATTTTTGAAATATTTTATGTTGTCAATTATCATGATTTATAGTATTTTTACGATAGATTTACTTAAAGAATGAGTGGAAATTTTTGTATTTTTTTTCAAAACATATTTTATGTTGTCAATTATCATGATTTATAATATTTTTACGCATTTTTTAAATATAAAAAACCCAAAAAAAAATAAGACAAATAAATTAAAATGGACCCAATATATGTTATTTTTGTTGTCTCAATTTATGTCACACAAATAAAATTTGGAGAGTCATCCAAATTTTAATTTTTTTAAAAAAAATGTTTTAAGTTATTAATTATTGTGATTTATAATATTTTGATGTAACTTTCAAATAACCAACATTACTGGTCACTTTGTCCTAATTTATGTGATATGGATAAAATTACAAAATTAACCCTTTTAAAATGTCTTTCAGATATTTTAAGTTGTTAATTATTATTATTTATAATACTTTTTGGGTAATTTTAAAATGATATGTGTTATTTTTTCTGTCCTAATATATGTGAGCCTGAAAGAATTCTGAGAGTGAACCTATTATATTATATAGCTTTTAAATATTTTAAATTGGTAATTATTGTAATTTTTAATGCTTTTTAAGTCATTTGTAAATGATATATGTTGCTTCCTTTGTCCCATTTTATATAGTATAAATAAAATTCCCGAAACCAACTAAATTTTTAATATATTTTTAAAAATATTTTAAATTATTAATTATTGCGATTTATAATATTAAAAAAAAAAGTACAAAACTTGTATCAGCCTAAAAAATGACCACGATAATTCGAAGCCTACAGAAAGCAATATGGTTGTACGTAATTTTTAAATACTTAATATATATTACTCCACTTGTCTGAATATATGTAGCATTGATAAAATTTCAAGATTCAATCAAATGTTGTTAATTGTTAACATTTATAATACATTTTACGTAGTTTTCAATAATTTCACATTAAACAATACATATTACTACTTTTGTCTCATTTTATGTGACATTGATAGATTAATTTTAACAATCAGTCAATTTATTTTTTCTGTTTTTTTAATAAATATTTTAAGTGGTCAAAATCACGATTTATTGTATTTTATACATAATTTTTAACGATAGATTAATTTCAAGATTTAATCGAATTTTTTTATATGTATTTATTTTTGAAATATTTTATGTTGTCAATTATCATGATTTATAGTATTTTTACGCAATTTTTAAATATAAAAAAAAATTAAGACAAAAAAATTAAAATGGACGCAATATATGTTATTTTTGTTGTCTCAATTTATGTGACACAAATGAAATTTGAAGAGTCATCCAAATTTGCATTTTTAAAAAAAATGTTCAAAGTTATTAATTATTGTGATTTATAATATTTTTATGTAACTTTCAAATAACTTACATTGCTGGTCACTTTGTCCTAATTTATGTGATATGGATAAACTTACAAAATTAACCCTTTTAAAATGTCTTTCAGATATTTTAAGTTGTTAATTATTATTATTTATAATACTTTTTTGGTAATTTTGAAATGATATATGTTATTTTTTCTGTCCCAATATATGTGACCCGGATAGAATTTTGAGAGTCAACCTATTTTATTATATATCTTTTAAATATTAAATATTTTAAGTCAGTTGTAAATGATTTATTATATTATATTATTATATATTATATTATATTATATGTATATATATTATATATTTATTTCTACTATATAATAAAAGGGGTTTTATTATGATATTATATATTATATAAACTCCCTTTTATTATATAGTAGAAAAATAAATATATATTATATATATTATATAGTAGAAAAAATGATTTATTATATTATATTACTATATATTAGAAGAGTCTAGGATTTACTACCAAAAGTGGGCCCCATCTCCTTCCACTTAAATAATATTTTTCAACCTTATCATGGTAAAAGTTGAATTTATTATCCTTTTCATTTAATTTTATATGATATTATTTTTTCTATAAAATCATTATATATGTTTTAATAATTTAAATTTCAAAAACATTATAATTTAACTTTAAACATTTTATTTTATCAAAATCTTGTACATTGAAATATATAGTTATGAATTTAAAATATTTTTAAAATCATATAAAATTACTATTACTATATATTAGAAGAGTCTAGGATTTACTACCAAAAGTGGGCCCCATCTTCTTCCATTTAAATAATATTTTTCAACCTTATCATGGTAAAAGTTGAATTTATTATCCTTTTCATTTAATTTTATATGATATTATTTTTTCTATAAAATCATTATATATGTTTTAATAATTTAAATTTCAAAAACATTATAATTTAACTTTAAAGATTTTATTTTATCAAAATCTTGTACATTGAAATATATAGTTATGAATTTAAAATATTTTTAAAATCATATAAAAATTTCAATAACTTCTCAAATTCCATAATATAACACTTAAATAAGAAGAGTCTAGGATTTACTACCAAAAGTGGGCCCCATCTCCTTCCACTTAAATAATACTTTTCAACCTTATCATGGTAAAAGTTGAATTTATTATCCTTTTCATTTAATTTTATATGATATTATTTTTTCTATAAAATCATTATATATGTTTTAATAATTTAAATTTCAAAAACATTATAATTTAACTTTAAAGATTTTATTTTATCAAAATCTTGTACATTGAAATATATAGTTATGAATTTAAAATATTTTTAAAATCATATAAAAATTTCAATAACTTCTCAAATTCCATAATATAACACTTAAATACTACATATTATATATTAATTACTATACTATAAATGACTTAAATACTCCATATTATCTATTACAATAATTAACAATTATTTGACACTTTAAATTCTATCAATGCCATATAAATTAGGATAAAAAACCTAACATATAATATTTAAATATATTTAAAAATACTATAAGTAATACTATACATTACAATAATTAACAGCTTAATTATTTAAAACTTATATACAAAATTTAATTGACTCTCTAAATTCTATTGGTACCACATAAAATGGATTATATGATAAACATAAATTGTTTGAAATTGACGAAAAAGAAACAATAAATTACAATAATTAATAAAAAAAATAGTCGACGAAATTGACGAAAAACAAATTATAAATTACAATAATTAACAAAATAAATCTCTCGACTCCAACAAATCTATCAATTAATGCCACATAAATTGGGACATGGCAAATAACATATATTATTAAAAAATTAGGTTCAAAATGTACTATAAAATACAATAATTAACAACTTAATATATTAAAGAGACATATAAAAAGGGGTTAATATTTGAAATTCTGCATGTGCCACATAGATTAGAACAAATAGATTAATAAATATTATTTTCAAAATTATGTTAAAAAAAGTACTACAAATCACAATAGCTAACAATTTAAAATATTTTTAAAATCATATAAAAATTTCAATAACTTCTCAAATTCCATAATATGACATAAATTTTTAAAAAAAGTGTTATAAATTGTACAATATTTTAACTACTTTAAAAGTATTATAAATAGTAATAAATAATACAACAATTTAAATTACTTATTACTTAAAATTTAACGACTTAATTTTTTTTTCTTAAATGTATTAAAATTTTGGTTAATTGTCAAAACTTTACATGTGCCACATAAATTGGGACATGGAGAGTCACACATATTTTTAAAAAAAAATTACATTAAAAGTATTCTATCAATTAACAACATATATTGTTTGAAATTGACGGAAAAAAATAATAAAAATTACAATAATTAACAAAATAAATCTCTCGACTCCAACAAATCTATCAATTAATGTCACATAAATTGGGACATGGCAAATAACATATATTATTAAAAATTTAGGTTCAAAATATACAATAAAATACAATAATTAACAACTTAATATATTAAAGAGACATATAAAAAATGCTTAATATTTAAAATTCTGCGTGTGCCACATAAATTATAACAAACAGAGTAATAAATTTTTTTTTCTAAATTATGTTAAAAAAAAGTACTACAAATCACAATAGCTAAAAATTTAAAATATTTTTAAAATCAAATAAAAATTTCAATAACTTCTCAAATTCCATAATATGACCTAAATTAAAATAAAAAAATATATATTTGGGCCCCGTGCTGGCACGGGGTCCTATATCTAGTATTATATAGGGAGTTTATGATGAGACACATAGAATGTCCCATGATAAACTCCCTCTTATATAATAGTAGAATTACAATTACAAAATTAACCCTTTTAAAATGTCTTTAAAATATTTTAAGTTGTTAATTATTATTATTTATAATACTTTTTTGATAATTTTAAAATGATATATGTTATTTTTTCTGTCCCAATATGTGTGACCCGGTTAGAATTTTGAGAGTGAACCTATTTTATTATATATCCTTTAAATATGAAATATTTTAAGTCATTTGTAAATGATTTATTATATTATATTATTATATATTATATAAACTCCCTTATAGTAGAAAAATAAATATATATTATATAGTAGAAAAAATGATTTATTATATTATATATTATATATTATATAGGGAGTTTATGATTGGACATCACAATGTCCCATCATAAACTCCCTCTTATATAATAAGAGAATATATATATATATATATATTCTTTTCTTTAGTATACAAGAAGTACAAGATGAGAAGAGGTGCAAAGTCAAGAAAAGAATATGTACTTCTAAATTTGTCCAAGCATTCACGAGGGTGTCAGATAAGCCTAACTCAAAGGTATCTCTGGTCGTGGTAAGATGAATCGAGGTTTCTTCATTTTTAATCATAAAATTTAGATTTGAGTGAGTGATTTAAAAAAAAAATAGGAGCGTTGTTCTTAAAAACAAGTCATATAATGCGTGATTTCAAATTTCACTGAGTTTAAATATAAATATTAATTATTAGGTGAAAAATAGAAAAGAAGAATAAATTTCTTCATATATCACTTGAGTATTTTCCATAGCCTCATTTCATGAATAAGATATACTTAATTAGCAATAAAATTTATCACCTTAATTAATTCGTAGCTAATTAGTTTCTTATAATTCATCATTAAATAAATTCTTGATGTATAGTGATAAAAATTATACGACACATTATGTTATACTTTAATTAAAACTTATTTATTCATATTCAATGTTTTATATCGAATAAAACTTGTATATATCCTGTATTGCATATGGATTTTTTTAATTTAATAGTTAGATCGATTAAAATATTTTCACTTTTACAGATACTTTTAATAGGAATAGGATCAAGACTGCCCATTAATTTATTTAGTTTCTTCTTAAAACATGCAATTAAATCACTATCTTTCCAAATTATTTATTTAATTAATACACTGTGCTCCATAAAGTTTTTTTTTTCTCCACTTTTTCCATCTTTAGTCTTTTTCTCTTTTTTTCTTTTTTATTTCTTGAGTTTTTAATTGGAGAAAAATGAAAATTACAAATGTTCCAATTTTCTATAGAATCTGATTCTCACTTTTTTTCAGTCTAAAAAGTCTTTAAGTGGGGACGCATTAGCTTTGACTGTTTATCTATCAATAATTCACTACCTTTTTGCCTTTTAAAAATAGTTATCGTTTCATCTCAATTTATATAATATAATTTAATTTTAAAAATCAAATAATAAGAAATTACGGTTTATTTGTATGGCCTTCTAATTGTCAATTCTCTTTATTTATAATTTCTTTTAATGTATTCTTAAAAATTATATATCTGAGTTCACAATCAAAATAAATAAATTTGATTCACAAAGTCTGAATTATATTATATAAATTAAAAAGAAGGGGATTTTTTTAAATTATTATTAATATTTTTTTTTTTGTGTTTGGTGGTTGGTAATTTAAAATTAATTTTTAAGTCTAGTTAATAATCTATTTTACTAAAATAAGCTTCTTTTTAAAAGGAGAATAATTTGGCGATCTCAACAACTACTCCTATATATAAATTAACATGCATTTTTCATAGAGGTGATACTATTTACGAGTTCAAAAATAATTAATAGAGTGATTTTTTATTTGACTTTAATGTGGGTATCAAATATCGAATGAGAATGAAAAATAAAAATAAAATGAAATTTATTCATTAGTTGTGCAATTAAACATATTTAATCCATTTGTTAGTATACATAATATATCCATAAATTATGTGTATATAATATATATTTATCAAAAAAAAATTCTTGAGTAAGCGACTATTTATGTCAATTTCCCTCATAGGGAACCAAAGGCTAAAATTTAAAACTCATTAACATATATAGTTGATTTTAACTTATTCGAAATTGAAGTGTGGCTCTTCTTCTTCTCATTATTATTATTATTATATTCTAACCAATTTTGAATTTGAAAATTAGTTTTTTGCGATAAGGTAAGTACACCTATTTCTTTGTCAATCAAAGGACTTTTTACCCAACCCTTAGAAGAGTAGTCCTTGTCAATTACTTATTTTTAGAAGAATCTTCCCTCCTTTAAAAATTATATCCTACACTATTTACATCAAATTAATTTATCATAATTAAATAATAAAGTAAGGTGACTAGGTCATTGACATGTACATTTAAAGAAGGTCTTAAAACAATGATAAAATTCTTTTTCGTATGACTGACCTATAGATTACAAATTTACATTCTAAAAAAAAAATTACATCAATCTTTTTTTAAATCCTGCGAGAATATATAATACTACTTTATATATCGGACTATGACTATCCTCTTATTGATATATATTAACTATAGTTAAACAAATACAATATAATTTATTTTCTCTGAAAGTGTAACTAGTATACATCGATCATATAATTTACTGCATAAAATCATAAATGTAAAAACCATTTTGTTATATAAGATTTTTGTAATATTCAAAACTCCAAACTGAAATAAATTTGAACTTCAATTTCATTAACTTTTTTTTACTTTTTTTTTTTTTGACCTTTTACATTTTCCTTTTTTTATGACAACTTTTCAGCCATATGACAAAATCTTTGGATTATATTAAAGCTTTATAAAAAGTTCTTCTCTCACTTTCACTCTTTTAAAAAGCCTTTTAGTTAAAAATTTCCATTATTTTCTCCCAAAAATCCCCAAATGGGCAAAGCAATCAAGTGGTTGAAAGGTTTGTTTGGTATTAAAAAATTACAGATTGATGAAAAGGGCAAAATTGGAACAACATGTTTCGGGCATTCCGGTAGAGACACCACCGCTGTCGCCGTCGCCGCCGTGTCCGACCGGTTATGTCACAATCCGACGACTATTCCGCCCAACATTACTCCGGCGGAAGCGGCGTGGCTGAGCTCTTTTTACGGTGACGAATCTGATAAGGAACAGAGCAAGCATGCAATTGCGGTGGCTGCGGCCACCGCTGCGGCGGCGGATGCTGCCGTCGCCGCGGCACAAGCGGCGGTGGCGGTGGTGAAATTGACTAGCCAAGGCAGAAGATCCGCCGTGTATGGCCGGGAAAAATTGGCTGCAACCAAAATTCAAACGGTGTTTCGTGGTTTTTTGGTAAATTCACTAAATCTTCATAATAATTGCTTAATCATTTGTTAAGTGAATTAACTCTTTATTTAATGCAACTCTTTAATAAAGTACCACTTGTTTGGATATACATATTATTTTATAAGAAAATTAAAATTTTGTTAGTGAAACCGTTTTTGAAAATATTTGAATATTAATTTTTTTAAATCTAATCAAAATTTACTGTCAAACAAATATATAAAGATAAATTTTCAATATCTATCGTCAATATTTACTTGACTTTTTATATCATTGATTTTGGTTTTAAAATAATTAAAATAATATTTGTTTATCAGCTTGACAATTTATTTCAACTTCAAAACTGTAAAGTATATAATTTGAAGTTCCAAAAATCATTTTTAGAGGTTTTTCAAGTTTTTATTTCTCACAAAATTATAGTAATTCATTTTCATCTTAAAACATGACACTAACTTTCAAATATTCTTTTCGAATTTTAACTTCAAAAAAAAATAAAATATATATATATATATATGATTCATTCGCCTCCTGTTGTAACAGGTAATCTGTTTTATTTTTCAAGTTGTTAATAACTTATGGACAAACAATTATTTTATAATTATATTTTAGATGATATGTACATGTTTTTTGATCGGTTAATATATAGAAGTTAAACTCATTAAAAATTTACATATTTTTTTTTTTTTTTGTTGTTGTTGAAATGTTAATAACAGGCAAGAAAGGCATTGAGGGCATTAAAAGGATTAGTAAAATTACAAGCATTGGTTAGGGGTTATTTGGTAAGAAGACAAGCTAATGCTACACTTTATAGTATGCAAGCATTAATGAGAGCACAAGCAAGTGTTCGTGCCCAAAAAATAAAAGGAGGCTTCTTCATTAATCATCAAAATTCTCAATTTCAACCAAGAAAATCACTTGTAAGATCCCTAATCTAGACTCCTCTATGATATTATTATATGTGTATGTTTTCGGTTTTTCTCGGAGTAGAGTATTGGAATAACAGTGAAAGTTGTCTTCGTGTGAGTTATATGTCACGTGTTTGAATCATGGAAGTTTAGGTTCCCACTCCTTGGGATGAGACCCTTCTTTGAACTGTGTTGCTTTGTGCGTCAGATTGTCTTTTTCTTTAAACCAAAATGATAAATCATACAAATGATGATGAGGATGAAGCTCGTATATTATAGGTTCAACTGAATTAGCATTTTCAGGGTAAAAAATTCCCGTTTACATACTTTTTAGTCCTTGTAATTGAAAAATAGTCATTCTCATTGACTGTCAAGTTCAACGAGTGAAACTTCAAGACATCATCATAGAGTTTCACTTGTGCAATTTGAAATTTCATCATAGTGGCTATTTTTTAAAAGGTAGGGCTGAAGTGGCTATTTTTCAAAGATAGGGCTGAAAATGGCTAGTGAAAGTTTTTTTATTCTTCATTTTCGATACTGGACATAGATATAAATAGTGAAAATCTATTAAAATTTCAACGAGTATCATGTTCTGTACCACAATTTTCAAAGTAAAACAACTTCGATGTGAATACCTTCTGTGTTGAGTCTGTCATGTTTAAATTTTGAATCTGCATTTACCTACAGAACTCGTCATAAATCCGTCTCCGACTTTCTAACTTTGTTACCATTGATTTATAGGAAAAGTTTGAAGAATTAAGAAGTGGAAGTACAAAACAAATGCCTAGTAGAAGGCTATCATCATCATTTGAGGCTAACAACATAAATGAAGAAAGTGCTAAAATTGTAGAAATGGATACTGGAAGGCCCAAATCAAGATCCAGAAGAACAAACACTTGGGCTTCTAATCCATGTGATGATCCATTTGAAGAAGTGCTACCTTCATGGGCCTCAGATTGGGCCCAACAACCAGTAGGAACAGCCCAAAGTACACCAAGGTTTGCAAATTCTTGTGGATCTAATACACCAACAGCCAAAAGTGTTTGTGTTGAAAGTCATTATTTTAGGAATAATTATTATGACACTAATAATAATTATTATCCTAATTACATGGCTAAAACACAATCATTTAAGGCTAAATTAAGATCTCATAGTGCACCAAAACAAAGGCCAGAGTTAGGTCCTAAGGTGAAAAAAATGTCATTAAATGAAATGATGGAATCTAGGGTTTCATTAAGTGGTGTTAAAATGCAAAGATCGTGTTCGCAAGCACAAGAAAAAATCAGTATCAATTTCAAGAATGTTGTTATGAGCAAACTCGGAAATTCATCAGAGTTTACTACAAGAGTACAAAGAAGGTGAAAGGGACTATTAACAATTGCATCGACCAGTCCAAGACGAGCACGACCGTCATAGTAATGGTGAAAGTTTTAAGATAGAGAATAGATAGAGAATAGAGAGAGAGAGAGATAGAACAAAAGGGAATATTTGTTTGTAAAGTTACAAGCATAATGTGACTTAAAGATTGCATTGAACTAATTTTCGAGGTTGATTTTAATGTTGGTAAGTGTAATTATTAATACTATAAAAAACTTGTTTATTAGTATTAATTAATTGTGCAAATGATTAATCACTTGTTTCCCTCCTTTTTTTAAAAAAAAAAAATTATGTTCATTTTTCGATGTGCATTCCATCCAAAAGAATTTATAAATTATTGTTAGTTGGGACACAAATGTCAATGATACTTCTTGTCTTTTTCTGTAAAAACTAATGACTCTATTTTGTACTCCCTCCGTCCACTTTTACTTATTCGAAACTAAAGTAGTTGTTGGTGTTTACTTGTCTAGTTTAGAAAGTTAAGAGAGAATTTACTCTTATTATTGACTGTAGTCATTTTCCAATGTATTTCCCTAAAAATGAATTTATTAGTTTCAAAGAATGATATCGTAAAACTGATATACCCCTTGTAATCACAGGTATATGTGAGCCCCTTTTATAACGAGAGGTATATCAACTTTAAATGACAATGTTGAAGGATATATCAAGCCTTTTTTTCCTTTTATTTATTATTTCTTAAAAAGTGTGTGAAGTCAATACTAGACAAGTAAAATTAGACGGTAAGATGGAATGATGGATAAATAATTTCCTCAAATTATGTGTTAAAAGTAAGTTTCATATTTTGTCACTACATGAAATTTTGTAGTGGTTGATTTCAAAATTCAAAAAAATGAGAATAATTGGCCGGAATATCCGGATGGAAGTATTTTTTGTTGAAAAGGAGATAGCTTTCTAACAATATTTGTTTCTATTTACTATATTTATTTATTTTTTTGTCATTTTTGGTGAGCAAATCATTTCTACTTTTCTTTTTCTTTTGGTTTTAGTATTCCATTTCTTTCTTTTTTTTCAATTTTAAACTTTTTTTTGTGTGTGTTAAAAATCATCTTGAATTGACCAGTTTCGCATTGGTTTATATGAGCAAGTTGCAAGTTCACTTTGCATAAATTTTTGAGTTAATATCTTTGATCACTAAATTAATAACTTTTTGTGCAAAAAGTCACTCAACTTTGTTTTATTACTCAAAAGGCATTTAAGTAATGGTATTTAATTTAAAAAATCACTCAATTATTGATATTTTACATAGAAAGTCACCCGACCAATTATTGTACCATTTTTTTTGTCACATAAAATCCATTTCGAGACAACTTCAATCGTATATGCAAGAACTTCAGATAGACACATATGACTGAAATTCCGCCGTTTTTGCCTAACATATACTTTGTGTCAAAAATAATCTATATGTCCATTTAATTAATTCTTAAATTGAAAAAAAAAATGTCATAAAAGAAAAATATTGTATATATTTGTACATAGAAGCTGATAATATCTTCTCTTTTTTTTTTTTACCTTAAACATTTAATGGTAGAATGCTTGATATAATATTTCAACCATTTTAATCAAAAGAAAATCTCACCTTTAAATTAACATAATTTTCATCAAAAATTTTCTAATCTATGCCTTTTTGAACTTACTACAAGATACATGGATTTTTACAAATCAAGCCAAAAATAAAATACAAAATTGTAGGGAATAAATTTTATTTATTAAAATTTGATCCATTCAGAACCATCAATAAAGCTAAGTGAAATAAAAGGCTTAGCTTCTTGTTCAGTTAATTCTCTACACCATGAAACTCTTCCTGCAAAACTTGCCCCTGGTCCACTACATTTATATTGCCCATAAAATACAGTCCTGTCCAAAAATAATTTTAAAAAATAGCAATAATTAATAATAATAAAAATCGACAAAACAACATATTCAATGTAATTCTACAAGTGAGATCTGAAAAGTGTGATGTTTACGAAGATAGAGATACCAATAGACCTTCAACTCAAGAAACACATATATTAGACGATAACCGTAGTGAAAGAAAACAATGAGTAATAATAAAATTGATGAAGATGGTAGAAAAGTACTAATAGTAATGTAATAATAATACTCCATAAACAAATACAAAGGGAATTAAAATAAAATAAAAAAATTATCTGCATGAGGGGACCTGTCTATGATAATTAATCAATGATTAGTGTTTAAGCATAATTAATACACTGTCTTCATGCATGAAATCATTAATTATTTCCAATTAAGCTAATTAACCCCTTTTTTCATTATTGTGCATTACAGTTAGGATTATAGTTGATAATTTAGAATATACAAGGGGTCGTTTGGTTTGAAAATTAGTTATGATGGGATAAATTATGTTGGGATAAGTTATGTTGGGATTAGTTATGATGGGATAAGTTGTGTTGGGATTATTTTTTATTGAGTGTTTGGTTTGTTTTATTCAAAATAATAAATTTTAAGAACAATTTATTTGTTTACAAAAATACCCTTCATTAATGTAAAAAGTGATATAACAAAAGGGTTGAAAGAGACATTTTTGTCATTTACCTATTTTATCCCGGGATAAGTTATCCCGGGATTACTATACCACCCCAAGAGAGGGATAACTTATCCCGGTATTAATTATTAATCCCGGGATAAGTTATCCCGAACTTGCCAACCAAACAACAAAATAAGCGGTACTATAATTTAATCCCGGGACTATTTGGTATTATCCCTCACACCAAACGACCCCTTAGGGTCACATGGAAAGATGCAACTTTTCAACGGTAGATAATAGATGTGACCATATCTACTCACTACTTTCGACTCGAATTATATAATAAGTGAAAGTTTATATAATCGACCTAACAAAATATAAAATATGAGATATAATTTGTTTATGGAGATAGTGGAATATTAGTGAAGGTAGTGGCAATGCTGGAAAAAGTGTGTTAATATGACAAATTTCCAATACCATAGTGTATATATATAGATATATAGGTATCAGATAAAAAGGACAGCACCGTCCCATGCTTACTATATATTATAACAAAAAGTTAATTTTATAATTTTATTATAATTTGTGGACTTATAAACTTAGCCAAACTTTAGTCTATAGTTTATAGTTTGGTTGGTTTTTGGTAATTTTGGCAAGAAAAAATAAACTTATCTAGGTTCTACATTCTTTTCTTTAATGAAAAAGTGTAAAGCTATCCATAGCTCAAAAGGTTTAATCTTTTTAAAATAAAATAAAAAATTAGGTAAGGACTTGCACTATCTTTTGAGTGGTATTAAAAGGTAAACTAAAATAAGGTTTGCATCAATAAACATATCATGATTCTATTTTATTTTATTTTTAGATATATCCTTTGTTTTTAAGAGCTTTTTTTATTTAGTGTTTAATATTTATATTAAAGTTAAGATTAATTTAAATTTACATCGTGTAAGGCTATTAAGGGGGAAACACTCTCTATCAGCATTTTTTCTAATCATGCCTCAAATTTGACACATCTGATTAAGGATGGAGAGATACTATTGAAAGCAATGAATTCATTACTTGTAATATGTTGGATACTCTTAATGGTACGAAGCATTTTGAGTAAAATCATGCTAATTTGATTCAAAACAGACAATATCAAATCATGTTAAGAGTATTTAAGATTGTTATAGACTTATAGTCCAACAAAATATACTCGTATGAAACTATTTACCACGAAAAATCCCATATTAACCATATCATTCTGATGCAGTAGCGAATCTAGAATTTCTAGAACATGTATGCACTTCAAAGAAAAAAAAAATATCTAGTGTGAATTGATCCTTAGTCCTCTAGGTAAGTAACTCGAGCTTCAACTTAGTGCACCATTTAACTTTCTTATCCCATAAATATTAACAGATAATATTATATACATAAAATATCTAGTTTTATACAGAAACCACAAGTTCACATGTCCCTAGTAAGATTTGCAAATTATTTATAATTAAACGATGTCACGTAAAATGAAACGAGAACTTACATTTCTCTAAGGGGGTCACCCCAATTATGCCATCCTTTAGGTATGATAATGTTGTCCATATATGTGTAAGCAAAAATGACCCTTGAGAAAGGACCCCATGCCCTACCTAGGTACAATGCACCTGAACCTGTGACCTTACAGTTCACAAAACTAAATCCAGTGTCCTCCAACATACTGCTCCTTCCTTGTGCTGTTACTGCACCTGTCACTTGTGCTATTGCATGCAAATGACATCCCTACAACATAAAAAAAATTCACATGATTTCATATTGAGTTTACGTTATATGCACTGATATGTACAATTTTAAGAAGTTATATAGTGAATTAGAAGAGATATGTGTATGTTAAGGTGCAGAAATAACTAGAATTGAAGACAAGGAGTATGAGAAAATGTGTTGTAATGCTTATTGAATCAGAAAATTGATTATGATACTGAATTTAAGTTATATGTACTGACATAGTGACATGTACATAAGCAATTATTTGTAAAATTTAAGACATTATATAGCAAATTAATTAGAAGAGATTTGTATATGTTTTTCAGGTCGATTATATATAAGATATAGAAACAACTAGAATTGAATGCAGAAAATAGGTTAGGCTCCTATATGAAACTATTCGACTCGTAACGAAATTTCAAATGACAAATTATAAATTTCATGTAGTAAAAACTAAAGGGGACAAACGTGCTATATTCGAGACATACGAAATATAGTAAATATCGTAAAGGCAGATCCACAAGAAAAAAAGACCAAAAGTGTATATTTTAAAAAATTGAAGATCGAATATGCATAACTGTAGATATAATAGGAACCAAAATCAGAATTGTAAATATTTCAAGGACTAAAATCGAAAATTTCCTTGGTTTCTAAAAAAAGATCTTAATTCACACAAATATATTTACTATTCATAACTTTTCGTAGCCAATATTATATACTGATTATACATATATGATATATTTGTCAACTATTTTTAATTTAATCAGATGAATAAACCGCGGAGATCGAAAGAAGTGATTAATTACCTCAAAGAAAGAAAGTCCATTGCCAAAGATGAAATCCACAGAGCCTTCAATATAACAATCTTTATAATAATGTCTACCCAAATGATCATAAAGTGTATCTTGTGCCCCCAAAAATTTGCACCCTACAAAGGCTGCTGTATCTGCTGATATTCTAAATGCTACTGCTTGTTTTCCTATGGCTCCTGGTGGTGGCACTGGTGTTGTGTTCTGCATTTTAATCGCGCATTTAAGTTTTATATACTGACGATACATAAAAAAAATAATTAAAATGTAGATGAATGCATGCTGAATCCTTTAAAAGTAGCATAGTTTTGGAGGATTCGAAACGGGCGCAGGCAACATTAGTTGAGGATTGACCACATGATAGACTAGTTTTTGAAGTTAAATTGAATTAGTTGTCATTTTTTGAGAGTCAAATTGACTAACATTTGAAGTTAAATTGAATTAAATCAATATAATATTTTTACTATTAAAATTTATATATTCAAAAACTATACGAAAAGTATTACCAGTTGCAATTTGTTGCATGTCAATATGGTGAAAAAAATAAACTTTAAAATATTGATCAAAGTTAATATAGTTTGACTCCCAAAAAACAGCAACATGACAACTAATTTGGAATGAAGAGTGAAATAAAATTGCACATATAATGATATAAATGAAACAAAATCCCTGACGTAACTAATAAGGTTGTTATTCTGTAATCAAGAGGTCACATGTTCGATTTGTTGGAAAGAGTTACATAAATTAGACTTTTATGATATGATATTTTCTTGAACACCGTGCATAGCGAAATTTTAGTTGGATTCCAACAAAAGAGAAATGGAAAAAAAGATAAAGAATTATTTTTGTACCTTAAAAGTAATATTTTTGGCTTGGAAATAAGGTGAATTAACAGCAAAAGTAGCTGAACCAAAAGTGCCAAGGGGTTTTCCATTTGGGCCAATAGTTTGTGCTGTATCTCCATATTGAATTATTGTATTAGCTGCTCCTTCTCCTTCTATGGTTATAAATGATTTAAATGGTGATATATTTACTTTCTCCCTGCAAAAAAATACAAAAAAAAATAAATCAACTTAATAATAAATAAAAATACATTATCTTAAAGAAATATAAAGGTCAACTCGAGCCACTAAGCTCTCATAATGCACCGGTCTGAGGAGTGGTCGGATCACATTGAGTCTTATGTGTTTATGCAACAGGTAGTTTTTGTAGTTTGAACTCATAATTTTTTAATTATGCAAAAGACAACCTTTATTGTTGAGTCGGGGATTATTTTGAAGAAATATATAGAACTTTGGATTGAAAAGACATTATTTTGGAAAAAATATGAAAGATAACTCGATGCATTAAGCTTTTGCTATGTGCAGATCTAAAAAAACAAGGTTTGATCATATCAAGTTCTATGTATCTAGAGATTGTGTTTGCTGCTTAAACTCGTAATCTTCTTATCACACAACAATAATTTAACTACTCATAGAAAAGAACATTTTGTATGTGATCACAAGACTATAAAATGACAAAAAACAAAGGACAACAAAAAGCAAAACTCTATTCATCACACAATTCTCCATGAATTGACAATTGACCACAAATGTTGAGTTTGGGACAAAACATTTATCCAACATGTGAAGCTATGAAAAGACAGATCAACAAAGTAAAAAATGACATTACACCAAAAGACAAAACACTTTTTTGAGAATAAAAACCTAAAACTCAATAAATTTACCTATTGCTAAGTTTTATGTCTTTCTTTTCCCTCTCATTTTGGAAAAAAATTAGTACAAAGGTCTTCACCTATTGAGCTACTCAAAAAAGGAAAAAAAATCAATGGAAAACCACATAATGTAGATGTATCAATAGCATATTCAATTTCAAGAATTGAAAAAAAGAAAAACCATCAACTTACATGCAATTCAATTATTACTTAATAAAAAAATTTGAAATATGCATAAACTGACTCAAACCTATACATGTATCAATGACAAACACTCATCCAACTAACTAATTTCCAAAATTGAAACAATAAGAGTCAGTTTACACGCACATCAAATAACTACTCATGAAATAATCAATATCAATAAAATCGCTAATTTTCAAATTTGATGGGAAATTAGAAGTGTTCTAATAATGTGTATGAACACAAACTGACATGAACACCAATGTTATAAAAAAAATATAAAAAAACGTGCGACTTACGTGTAAATTCCTGCATGGATTTTAATAACAACTCTAATAAGATTGATAAATGGAAGAGAATCAATGGCTTCTTGAATTGAAGTAAAATCTCCATGAGAAGGATTTTTGTCAACAATAAGTGTATATGAAGGGAACAATTTATTTTTTGCTGTCTTAAAAAGTGAATGTTTTAAGCTTCCAACAAATTGTACCCATTGTATAAATTGTTGTTCAGAATGTTGAACTTGTGTCATGTTCACATTTAATTGCTTCTTTTTTGGCCTAAGACCTTTTGTGTGACAATAAATTAAGTCAAAATTGATGAGAAGAAGAAGAAAAATGAGAAGAAGAAATGGTTTAAAATTTGGCATTGTTGTAATAGGTAGTAAATTAAAGTACTATCTAGCTATCAAATGAGAATAAAAAGAGGAAAAAACAAAAAAAGTGTTTAAAGAGAGAGATGTTTGAAATGTATTGCAAGTTGGTTATATATACATAAATTCGATGTGTGATTCTATGTGTGGTTTTGGGGAGTTCAAGTGGTTTTGAGTAATGAGTCATATATCATTGTTTTTAAAAAAATAAAAATGATAGCGGTGTTTCGATCCGTTTCCAAGTATTTTGACTATTTCTTTTTAATATTTGTTATACTTTTTTAATAATTTGGGTATCAAATAACTATGTCTATCGAGATGTAAGCAAATAAATTGAAATCACCTATGATTTTACGTATTTATGTTTGCACTAAAATTATCGGATAACTCTATGGACTATGATAATGTGTACTTATTAAGCATATAAAAAATCGTTTAATCCTTTCGGACAAGTTTATGTGATCTTATTTCCGTTTTAGTCGTTAAAAAAAAGGATATGATCGTTCTCTTATTTCAACTTCATGTTTTACTCTTAATTACAAGTTTTTATGGTTACACAAATGTTATGGTAATTAGCTAGACAACAATTTCAAAAGTCTTTTAACAATAAAAATGTTATGACATATATATAAGACCAAAACTTTTTTAAAAATCATTTATTTTTCTAAATTTCTAGTTCAATGAAATAGATTCACATAAATTGATCCAAATAGAAGGAATAATACATTTTCTACATTATCAATATTTGAATCACGATTTATCATGATTTTTCTCCACTTCATTGAATGTTGGATATACCCTTAAGGAATATGACACAGATAGTTTTTTCCATGATACAATTTTTGTTAAAAAAATTATACTACATATATATGTATATATATACTAAATATTGAATTCCCTTAACGTCTTGTATGTTTTCTTTTTATTTTATAATTTTAATCTATTTTAATAAAAATTCTGACTCTGTTATTATTCGACAAATTGAAAATAATAATGAGTCATCTTTTAGGTAGAAAGTGGTACAAATTGGAGAATCATGAGTCATGACATAGGATTGAGAGTGTCACGGGTGCTTCCACTGAAATGAATGCAAGAAAAGTTGGGGGTGGGTGGGTAGTGGGTAGGGTGGTTTATAGGGGTGGTGGGGTGTTCACAAGAAAGAATTTTGGCCACAATTTCTGGTTATTTAATTAAGAGAGAAATATTGAAAATATATTTAAATTTAATGTGAATTATTAGTGTTATTTTTGAACTAGTAGAATTAGTGACAGTCTTAAAAACACTCTTTTACTTGACTAATTGAACTTGAATACACGCTCGATTTTGCAACATGAGTGAAATAGACTCCTAATTTTCGTTTGTTTAGGAGTGTTTTCAACACTTCTTTCGGGTTTTCATTAAACAGACCCATGCTTTTACAAGAATTTAAGACCACTTTATATGCTATAGGGCAGATCGGAGGTGTATCTAAGTTTAATTAGTCAAATAGATGAGTGTTTTTAAGACTATCAATAGTTTAAAGACGAAACTAATAATTTTCGTCAAATTTAATGGTATTTTTAATACTTGTCTTTTTTTAATTAATTAATATATATAAAGAACTCTTTTTTTTTTACCTTTTTTTTTTTTTTTGCTTTTTTGTTGTTTGTTAGCTCCCGTGAGTGTTCTTTCTGTTGTTGTATGTATGGAAAGTGAATATATTCCCATGAGTAAAATGATTTTATGTACTTTTATTTATGTATTTTTACTATTTTAGCTTAAAGTAATTGCCTTTTCATAATTAATTAAATAGCCACTATACAGTAAAATAACAGATTAATCAAGTCTCCTGCATAGTACATTTTATTGCTTAGTTATGGAATTTAACTTATATTCACAAAACGTTTCATCAGAAACATTAGGAAAATCTCATCAAATCTTATATTGTACTAGACACTAAAAAATAACACAAGTTACGCTTCAAAAGTTGCACAAAATCTTGTAATAGATCAAAAATAACGAAATAGTAAAGTTACAACACCAAATACGAGTCCCCATCAAATCAAACAAAAGTAATTTGTTAAATATTTGACGGGGACCAAAATTATTTAATTTTATCAAATTTAAGGGACCAAACTAGTCATGGATATATTTAAAGGCCTATTTTAACCTGCCGCAAAAAAATTTAAAAAGTGATTAATTTTGTTATTATCTAGCATGATGCACAAAAAGAGAAATTCAAATGCTAATGGATGATTAGAAAAGAACAATAATTTTGGAATATAGTAGTTGGGAAAGTAAAAAAGACTAGGATAAAGTACCCTAGGATATTCATTGTAGGTATTAAATAATTTAAAAGGTACTGTTCTTTTATTTAAAAAAAAGTTTCGACTTCCTATTAATTTAAATTTGTATAGTATAAGACTTATTAAATAGAGGACACTTTTCTATTTGGATTTTTTTTTATTTTCAGATTCAAATTTGAAACCTTTAATATTTGAAGACTAAAGATTCCTTTTTAATTCAACACGATTTTAAAAATAAAACTCCAATATGAAATAAATGAACTTCGCGTGTCTAAATTCTTTTAAAATTATTAAATATATCACTCGATACGAACGACTTTTATTTTTTCATTGGTCTACAACCTTGACCTGACGATCAAGCTCGAAACACAACTAGATAGGCAATTAGTAAGGAGAGGATTGACATTTTAACTTTTAACTATAGTTTAAAATTATCGTCAAGGTTGGAGCTCCATTAGGAAGTAAAATCTAAATCAAAATACTATTAAATAAAAAATTTAATGAAGGACAGAGTACTAAAATTTGATAATTTTTCTAATCTAAATGAGACCTTTAATTAAATATTGCTTTTTGTTAAACTATTTTGGAGAAAGGAGACAAAGTATTCGAATGATATTAGATTCTAAATGAAGTTAGGAACTTATTTATTAGATTATAATAAGAGAACTTGCACACTAAATTTTCATTATGTGTAAAGTTTGGACTAGATCACAAAAATTTATTAATTAGATTATAAAAAAGAATAGTTCAATGAACTAAGCTTTTGTTATACATAAAAAATTCCAGAAAAAGGTCGAATCATAAAAAATTATCGATTAAATTATGTTGTTAAAATATATATAAAATTTAGAACAAAAAAAGCCAAGAAATTGGTTACCTTTTTGTGAATTTTTGGTGGCCAATCATTTCTCTTGACTCTTGGAATTATCTACAAACTACTTCACGGGTGGAAAAAAGATATACCAATCAAAGATATATATAAAAAGTATATATATATATTTGGCATTTTTCATAAAAATAAAAAATCAATTTAAAAAGGATATCCATTGAAAAAAAGACTTCCACTATTGTTTCTTTTGCCACCATATGCAGCACTAAAGCAAATTAAAATAATTAGAGTCTGTTTGGATTAGCTGATAAAACGTAAAGGGATACGTATATTCCATTACAACCCTTGGTATCTACCTGGCTACATATCTTGCATTATAAATATTTTTTTTAAAAAAATGATAAAGAGTGTTATTTTATTTAATAAATCAAACTTTTAGATTGATCACACAATTAAATACGATATTTGTAATGAGAGAATTACACGGTTGAGTAAATCTATATAACTTAATTAGTCATCATTGCTATAGTTTGTTATAATTATCACTCGCGACTAACACTAACTAATAATTACGTGGGCTGACTTAGAAATTGTATAATTAGTCACGTTTGTATAATTCGCCACATTTGTATAATTCGCAACTAATAATTCTTGCCCTCTCTCGCTTGACTTCGAGTTTGTATAATTCGCCACATTTGTATATACAAACGTACCGGCGAATTATATAAATTATTGTCCTCTCTCACTTGCCTCTCTCCTCCCTCTCCCAATATCGCTCATCTCTTTCCTCCCTCTCCCAATATCGCTCGCCTCTTTCCTCCCTCTCCCAATCTTGCTCGCCACTCTCCTCCCTATAACATGTAGATAGGAATTGTAATTAGTAAATTATAGCTATGGATCGTAATTAAGTTATTTTTGAGTGACTATATGCGAAAGTTTCTCTTGTACTAAACTATTGGTCATTGTTACGACTTGTGGGCTGTGTCAAGCCCATCTATTGAAAACTTTTGATGATCCATCAAGGCCCAATATTATGAATGAAGCCCAATACAAGCAAACATATATATGTCAGGCCCAATATTGTCCAGCTTGAAGACTCGATCTCTTAAATAATAAAAACATTCTATTAAATTTCATTATACATTTTTTCTGATTTAGCAATAAATAACCTGTTTTTTCCCTTAAATAACTCTTAATAAATTAAGAAAAACTTGACTTGATTTCTTAATATACCAAGAATCTTAAACTATAAAAGCCACTGAATTTTCCATCTCTCCATTAATAATCCAATATTCAAATTGGTGAAAAAAAATTCACCAAATACATCTCAGAATAATAAAGGAAAGCAAATTAATTGTCCCATTAAGATATTCTAACATTTATTTTTATTTTAATAAGGATTATAATTAGATCTTTAAATGATTTTTTCCCATCATAAATAGGAATTAGTCGAGTCAATATACTTCATGGAAGAAGAATCTAGATAGAGTGATTGTAGTGTGTTCTCTTCATATGATTAAAATCGATACAAAACAGTGTTTACATCATATGTCGATCCACGCCTAACACCTCTTGCGTCATGATACACACTTTGTAGGGTTATATTGAATATGCTATTGTTATTAGTGGAAAATTGGCTTATTTGTCTAACGAGGACAAAAAAATCTATAAAATTCACAAATAATCATTTTTTAACTGTTGTAATTACAAAATTGTCCTGTCACAGAGTTTCAAATTCAATATATGAAACTCGATGATATTATCATAAAGTTTCACCTATATAATTTAGAATTCCAAATAGTGCATCTTTCGAAGACATGACTGAAAAGTGATTACTAAACGTTATTTCTATTTTAAAAATAAAAGAGAAAAGGGTTTAAAATGCTCTTAAACTATGTGAAATGAACAAAAATGCCCTCCGTTTATAGTTTGGCTCAAAAACACTCTCGTCGTTAATATTTTGGTTCAAAAATGCCCCTATAATTGCTGAATGAGTAAAAAATGTCCTTTTCCAAATAAATATATTATTTCTTTTCTTTTTAAACACATTTTCTTTTTAATTAAAATACCCCCCACCCCAAACAATTGTAGGCCCAAGTCTTGGCCCCTCTTAATGACACACACATATATCCAAGAATCCAACTATTTCTTTATGAAAGATTCTGAAACTACCTTGAAAAAACCAAAAAATTAAAATAAAAAAAGCACTCAAATAAATGGTTATTTACGTACTCCCTCTTTATCAGTTTATATTAACAATTATTTTGAGTACATTTAAAAAATTATATATTTTTATATTAAGTAACAATTTAACTTTAAAATATTTATTTTATTCTTAATAAAATGATTTATAATCACATAAATATTTGTCACTTATTTTTTTACCACAAATTTCAAAAAATAATATTTCTTGCTTAAATTTTATATCAAGTTAAACTAACTCATAAAAAATTAGACAGAGAAAGGATTATTTTTGTCCATTTTCATGCCTAAAAAGTCCTTTAAAGTACACAATCTTGACATTGGAAAATATAACATAAAAGGACTCAACTTTCTTGCTCAAACTTCACCTTTAAAGACCATTTTCATCAACAAAAAAAATCAAGAATCTATGACCAAATTTCAAGAAACTAAAATCAAATGACAAAGTTAACATTTTTCACCTTGATAGTACTAGCCACTTCAATTTCCTTTATTTTCTTGGAAACCCCACCAAAATCTTACTATCACACTTTGTTCATATCTGATTCTTTTTCTGATAATTCCTCTATAGCAAATCATCTTTATACCTTAACTAAGAGACCCCATGTTGCTGGTTCTCAAGCTAATGCTGATGCAGCAGCTTATGTTCTGTCAATTTTCACTTCTTGTAACATACCCTCACATGTAACATCCTATGATGTTTCCTTAACTTATCCTGTCTCAAGGTCTTTAACCCTAAAATCTTCAGAAAAAACAATAAAGTTTGGTCTTTTTCAAGAGATTTATGATGGTGATCCATATGCAGAGGTGGCTAATGAAGTATTACCTACCTTTCATGCTTATGCTAGATCAGGTATTGTTAATTGACATACCCTTTCGTTTCGATTTATTTGCCTGATTTTAACTTGGCATGGAGTTTAAGATAGTAAAGATTACTTTTGAATCTCGTGGTCTTATACTATATATAAATAGAATGTATTACCTACCTTTCATGCTTATGCTAGATCAAGTATTGTTAATTGACATACTTTCTTCGTTTCAATTTGTTTGTCTTATTTTAACTTGACACGGAGTTTAAGATAGTCCAGAGTACTTTTGAATCTCGTAGTCTTATACTAAATATAACTAGAATGTATTGCAATGTCCTTTAATCGTGTAGTCTTAAAAATGTCTTCGGGAAAGTTTAGAATTTTAAAGAGTTGTGAAAAAAGGAAAGAGATATTCTTTTGGAAAAAGACGGAAAGGAAATTAAGACAAACACGTTGAAATGAAAGGGGTATAAAATACATTCAAGTTTTTGAATTTACTACGTGGTTTATGAATCTTGAAATTGAGTTTGGAGGATTTTATTTTAGTTTAATCTCATCCTTGATATGATAGATAGGGTTGGCTTCTTTGGAAATCATAAGCAATTATATTGAAAAGCATTTGAGAGAGATCATTGATCATAGGGTGAAATCGTAGAGTTGAGAATAGAAGAGCGACATTCTTGAATATTGCCTCTTGTGTGGCTTGGTTGAATCCGGGAGATAGTACTGGTATTATTCTTCCGCTTGCTCGTGAAAGAGACTTTAACAATCTTCAAGAAACATGGTTATGTTAAGTCAAGCAAGTGCCATTTTGGTTTGGTAGTATAATTATCGTTTGTGAAGGCTACCTCGTGTCTGGCTTAGTTGAATCCCGTAGATAGTATTGTTATTGTTTTTGAGTTTGCTCGTGATAGAGACTTCAACTATCCTCTAGAAACATGGCTATGTTAAGTCAAAACAAGTGTCATTTTGGTTTTGTAGTTATTCTTATTATCCATATTCTAACAATTTGAAGACATTTTGTTTTTATTCAACAAATATTAAGTCATGAACTCATAATTTCTGCAATGAATTTTAGCACTTTAGTACTTTAAAGGTTGAACTCATAAAATTTTATGTATTGAATCCACCTGATCAGGTACCGCGACTGGTCCTGTGGTATATGCAAATTACGGGCGTGTAGAGGACTATGCGACATTGAGAGAAATGGGAGTTAATGTATCTAATACTGTTGTATTGGCAAGATATGGGAAGATATACAGGGGAGACATTGTACATAATGCTCATGCTGTTGGTGCAATAGGGGTGTTAATTTTTACTGATAAAAAGGACTATGGTGGCAAAAAATGGTTTCCGGACGATAAGTGGATGCCACCAAGTGGAGTTCAGGTTGGATCAGTGTATGATGGAATTGGTGATCCTACAACACCAGGGTGGCCTAGTACCGGAGAATGTGAGAGATTATCAGACGATGAAGTTGACGAGGGAGGAAATGTACCATTGATACCATCATTGCCAATTTCTTGGGCTGATGGAGATGCAATCATAAGGACTATTGGTGGAAAAGTAGCAAATGTGGATTGGCAAGGAGGAAAGGATAGTCCTATTTATAGAGTTGGGCCGGGACCTGCAATTGCAAATCTCTCTTATGAAGTAAGTAACTATGCTGTTTCATTTTATGTGAAGGTGTTGACTGGACGGAGAACTTTGTGGTCTTAAACATGCCATGACATTCCGTTAACTATAAGAGCATGTCATTAAGGAATTGGGAAGTTAAAAGTTAAATTGTTTCTAATAGAAAAGTTTTGCTCTTTGTTGGAACATACTAAAAACTAAAGAATGTCACGTAAAATGGAACAACTCTTCTCTCTTTTCTCTATTGAATTATAAAAAGCACTTTATAGTAGCTACACAGATTCATCACAACGTATGACTAGTCAACGGGGAAAATGAAGGCTAACCTGTTTTGGTTGTTATGACTAGCAAGAATTGATAGGTTCTTTCAGTGCGCTTTGATCGGTCTTACAGAGACTATTCTTTGTATTAGTTATGAGGGAATATGAGAAAGACTAAGCTTGAAAGTGATCTCAGAACTAACCGTCATTTGTTTATGTCATCTGGTTCACCCTTCCGTTTAGAAAGAATAAAGAGTAGTAGTCTACACGTCAATTTGGGATTGTTGAACGGTTGTATGTTCTGCAGGGACAACAAGTCATAAGCACAATCCAAAATGTTATTGCAGTTATAGAAGGAGAAGAAGAACCTGATCGGTACGCCTCTCTAAACTTCAACTTGTCATGAGTTATTTGACTTCACTTAAGCCTTAAAATGCATACTATATACATAATTGACCTCAACTAGTCTGGGATCGAGGCTTAGTTGGTCATTTGAATGATTGACGAGTTGGGGTCGGCTACCATAAAACAAAGGAATAATTATAGAACTTGGTGAAGTATAAAACAAGATGACTAAAAATATCTGCTAGGAACTGTTAGTGTTGCTCAAGGGAAGATGTGTCCAGGTTTGTTATACTAGGTAATCATCGCGATGCATGGACATTTGGAGCTGTTGATCCTAATAGTGGCACAGCATCCCTACTTGAGGTATTATTTCTCCAGAGAACTTACCTAAAACGTCAAGGTTCTAGATTTCATGAATCAAATATGTATATACATATATAAACTGATGAGTGACGACTACCTGGTTTACTTGTGAAATGCAGATTGCACAAAGGCTCAAAAAGCTGCAAAAAAGAGGGTGGAGACCGCGAAGAACAATCATCTTATGCAACTGGGACGCTGAGGAGTATGGCCTGGTGACCCTTCATCTCTTCTCTTAGTCAAACACGAGCACATTCATATAACAAACAAAGCTTTGATGTCACAAGACCATACAATGGCATTAACTAAACGTTAACAACCTGCTCATTTCAGATAGGTTCAACAGAATGGGTTGAAGAAAATAGGGAAATGCTAGCTGCACGGGTCGTCGCCTACTTGAACGTTGATTGTGCTGTTCAAGCAGGAGATTTTCGAGCCTCTGCAACACCACAGCTTGATGAACTAATCATACAAGCTTCTCAGCAGGTATTGATCCTGATTATCCCCCCAAAAAATGTACAACACCACAGTTATGTGCACGAAAGCATCGTCAACGTTCCACATTTTATAGTGTTTGCAGATCAATTTGAACTTGTATTCTTATGTAACTAGTTATCGTGATCTTTGACTCATCTTAAACTAACTTCTTCTTTGAAGGTCCAAGACCCCGATAACTCCTCACAAACTATTTACCAATCTTGGCTCGCTTCTGGCAACGATACAACAGTAAAGGTGAGAGTGGTAAAGTGTTTGCCTAAGTTTAGACATCTTCTTAATCGGTACCTTAATGCTTCATTTAAAACCTTACAACTTTGAAAATGATCAGACAGACTAATCCAGATAATCTGTTTTCATGTAGCTCGGGAGGTTAGGCGGAGCTGGATCCGATTACGCGGCATTTGTTCAACACATTGGGTCTCCAGCACTAGACATGTCTTTTGGAGAAGGTAACAAGATATTAGTTACCTCAAAAAGCATGTCCAGTTATTTTTCAGAGTTTGTAATTGCAGAAACTGCTTAAAGTATAGGCATTCGACATTTTTGTCTGCAGGTTACCCTGCATACCACTCGATGTACGATGACTTTGTTTGGATGAAGAAATTTGGAGACCCGATGTTTCATAGGCATGTAGCAGGTTTGTTACGCCTTTTTTCCAGATTGCTATATGCTGCATCTTGAATATCTGAGTGAGATTGTTTGTTCCCATTATATGCTAAAACACGCTCTTTAAGTAGAAAAGCAAATGTAGATAACAAATTTAAGATGTCACATACAGTTATTTATTGTCATATATCAAGCACATTATATTGCTTGGACTGGTCAAAAATGTTGTTGGGTCCGTATCAGCATTAGATACTCAAAAGTAGTGTATTTTTGGAGGATCCGGAATACAACAACATTTTTGGAGAGCGCGAGCAATATAATAAGCACATACTATGTGCATATTTCTGTGCTTGGGAGTTTCTGATGGTTAAATAAACCAAGATTTTACAATGACTACAATTTTAGAGAGACGCAAAAGCAAACGCCTATGGGGTCACTTCTGTAACTAGATAACTAGCACCAACTAGTAACTAATAATCCTGTTATACATTAAAAAAAAAGTAACTGTTATGCCATGCTATCTTGTAACGAATCATTGCTCTTGTTCCATGCAAATACCTTGTTTTCCATCATGGATCGATCTAGTTTTATTACTATTTTTACAGCGGCAAGCATATGGGGTTTGGTAGCTCTTCGACTTGCAGATGATGAAGTTTTGCCTTTTAATTACCTATCGTACGCGTATGAGCTCCAGGTATTGTTCAATCGTCAGCTTAGCTACAAACGAAATGTCGCTAATGTTCTCAATATTTGTGAAACAGAAAAGTGCAGAACACTTGGAAGCTGAAATATCAGACAAGGGCTTTTCACTTGTTCCTTTGTATGCTTCTATTGAAAAACTCAGAAAAGCAGCCACAAGAATTAAGAACGACATAAAGGTACGACACGAGTTTTATTATATGATGTCCGATTTATAACTTCTTAAGCTTTTAGATGAGTTGATCACACAATTTAACAGTAATACTTAAGATTGCTCGCGTGGATTTAACTTGTAGGCACTCAAAGCAAAAAGAAGTCGTGCATCAGTGAGAGAGTTGAACGATAGACTAATAATGACAGAACGAGCATTCACAGATAGAGACGGGCTGTCTTCAAGGACATGGTACAAACATTTGGTAAGAAGTCATCTTTCAATCCTGCTATGATACCAAATGATATCACGTAGTTATTCATTTCATGAAAAAATGGATCTAATTACGACAATTTTTTACTTAGATTTACGCGCCAGCAAAACACGATGACTATGGATCTAACTCATTTCCCGGTATATCTGACGCTATTGAGAATGCCAAGAGCCTGAATTCTTCAGACTCGTGGCATTCTGTACAACATGAAGTTTGGCGAGTTGCTCGAGCCATCACACAAGCATCACTAGTCCTCAGCGGTCGACTAACATGAATCTTTGTATTATCATTTCCAATCTTATTATGTTAAAAAATAAATTAACATAGTAATTGTATGGTTTCACAATCTTGGTTTTAACATAGTTTGTAAAAAATTGTTAGAGATCATCCTGAATTCTCTTTCTCAAGAAAAATGTCTATCAATTGATTCCTACAGTATGTCTTCGCTTTTCACGAAGTTGATTCTTATGAACAACTTGCAGACAAAAATGACATATGTACATATGGATTTTGAATTTGTAAGATTACAATTCAGTAGTCTTTGAAATTTATTAATTTGACTAATTTAAATTCGTACTTGAAAAGATTAAGCACTTCCTACATAGGAACTTCATTCCCTATTTGCATTTGTTTTAACTTAATAATATATTGGCTCGATCAATTCAAATTTCTACGTGAAAAGATTTCACACTCACCATAGATAGGTATTTTGATTCCCCTAGCTCAAACCGAAGACGTCTAACAACAACACATGAGAAAGATTAACACTCTATGATAGGGATCCGAATTCCTCTGGCTCAAATTAGAAACATCTAACATAATGACAACAATAACAATAAATAAACAATGTGATTTCTAACGTAATGACAACAAATAAACAATTATAATCCTACAAATGAGATTTGAAGTAGTATAGACCATATCCAAACCTTTCTACTTTTGATTACCTTTGATAACGAATAATATTTTCTCTATGGATTCCAAATTTCCCTAGCTCCAATCCAAAACATCTACCAATAATAATAACAATGTGATCTTACAACTGAAATCTATAGAAAATATCTCGTCACACGCATATTTTAAAAAGGTATATGATATGATAACATATATATGTGACCAGATACTTTTTTCAGATCTAACGTCTCTGTCAACTAAATTTTCTTTTCTTCACACGGATCAATACTAACTCACCTACTCGTGTAACTACCGGATCCAAGAGGGCCTGCCCAAAATCACAACCCGATAACTCATTCTTTCCCAACTCTCCTACAAAGACCATTTCCGATCTACTCTCAGCTCAAGTAATTCCTTCACAACTCTCCTACAAAGATCATTTTCGCTATACTCTCAGCTCAAATAAAGATCATTTTCGATATACTCTCAGCTCAAGTAAAGTATTTTCAAAACCCGAGACATCTAACTAAAAGATAATAAAAACCTTCATCATTCCACAATATATCTTATGCTAGAAAATAGAACAGAACACTATGAGAGGGAAAAAAAACATTTTTATTTATCAAACAAAAGTTTCACAACACAGATAACAGATCTTCCCTTCCATTTGTCATTTCCATTTCCCTCTCTAAATTCTTCATAAAATACACCAAACATTACCAGATTCTTTAATATTTACATTAACAATTCAGATCATTCAAAATAAAAATCTAAATCTAAGATTCGTCAATCGGATTCTCTTCCGGTTCATCAAAATTAGGGTCATTTGCATCAACAACAACAACATCACCTTCTTCTTTCTTAGAAGAATAACTTCCGTCGCCGGCCCAAGTAAACTTTCCACCATGGCCGCCTTTCTTCGGAGATCCACTTATTCCGGTGGCCGATCGCCGGTCCTTCCTCGCATCTTGGCCTGATTTGGGGGTGATTTTGGAAGTTTTTGATGTATTCTTCATAGTGATTTTTTTTCAGTGAGATTTTTGTGTGTGAACTATTGGGGTTTTGGGGGAGATTATATATAGAGGAAAATGGGATGATATTTAATTTTTGGTCCTTCTAGTATTGATAAATATCAACTTTAGTCCTTGTAATATTGGATTAAATGTATTTAACCTTTGATTAATTCAAATATGTGTAGTTGGTCTTTTTAAGTAGAAACTAGAAAAAAGATGTAACAAGGTGTGGTATAAATTATCGAATAAAAAATTGGGATTTATCGTATTAAATCGCACTTTAAAAAATTGGTCTTTGATATTTATTTTTTATTATTAAAGTTGAACTTTGTACCATATCGAACTGAATATTGAACGTTTATCTTACTTGTAACTTAGATTACATGTTGATGTTTGTTTGATATGAATTAAGGGGAAAAGGTCTACAAAATCTGTTGAATTTCTTAATTAATTTTCAGTGTTTAGTAAGTAAATAAAAATATGTTGTTTTAAAAATAATTATTTATAATCTAGTCAAATATCTATGGAGTGGAGAGTGAAGGTGCGGGGATGATAGGGTGTGGTCGTGTGGGGTGGTCAAGGATTGAAAGTCTGCACATTGGATCAAATAATGAACTTGAAATATCATTTATAAAAAATATATTTTTCCCAATTTCACTAGATAATTAATTTTTTCATTACAATGAAACATTTCCTAGATTGATCAACCTAATATAAGAACATGTATAAGTATATATTGTTATCAAATCTAGAATAACAATCTAAAATTAATGTAACGCGTGAGTAACTAAGTGGTATAACAATAAATAATCATCACAAATTTGTAAATATTCATATATAAAAGGACTAAACGTGCATGTTTCAATTACTTAAAGTCAAATTTAAATAAGTAAGATATTGTAGGGACTAAAATAAAAAATAATTAATATCTAAGGGACTAAAAATTATACTATTAATATTTGGTTCTGCCACGTGACTTTGACATGTGCCATGGATAATTGGATAAGAACAAACTGTGGATTGTTATAAACAAGGGACTGTACAATGACTACAAATAAATACTCCAAATTAATTATCTTATTTAATAATATTATATATATATTTGGCTCTATTTGTAATTTATATGTCTAAAATAATGTTGTGTTGGTACACATATTTTTAGCTAATTTATCTTTTATATTTGGCGGAATGGTCTGGTGGACCCTTGTACTTGTATGTGTTTGTATTGTGAACCCTTCTACTTACTCATTTGTCATCTGAATCTCTGAACTCATCAAAACACAATATTTTAAACACATTTTTTGACTTGGCATCCTATGTGGCAGTTACTACTAAAGAGCGTGTGACACACACCTATTAGGAGCGTGAGACCCTTGGAAAAGGGTCTGACAGTCACTGCTTTGTAAAGCCATCATCTTCCTATTTGCATCTAACACCATTGTTGGACAAAATTTGAGGTTTTCTTGGCCTCTTTTCCGATCTTTTTCCCAAAAATTTCTTCTCTATCGTTTCTTGTTATTATACGGCTCTCTTTTTCTATGAAAAACACCATGGAAGGCATAACACTACTACCGAAATATCTTACACTAACATTAGGCACAAAAATGCAAAATCCCCAAAGAATTTCAACAAAGTCAATGTAATTGATTAAAACCCCAAAACCAAACAAAGACACAAATAGAGATCAAATCCAAACTAAACAACAAATAAATTCGAAAATAAATTGGAAAACCTACCTAGATAAGTTGAAAATCAAACAAAAAAACTCAAATAATTTTTGACATTGACCCCTTGTTTCAGTTCCAAACCAAACCCAAATTTATTGTCTTCTTCTCGTCCTCCTCACCTTCACCGACCAAACTACCTTCGTTCTCATCATTTCCGACAAGCTTCAACCAACAACTATAAATGAGAACCAACAACAACAACAAAAATCCCAAACTAACTCCGCCAATAAGTTGCGACTTTCACAACGCCGCCAGTTGTGAACAACTAGAAACAATCAAACCACTCAATAGACCCCCACTTTTCCTTAGCGCCATCGGTCACCACCAAAACCCCAATTCAACATAACCCAAAATCAAATCCGAACTCCAACGAAATTGTGAACAACCAAAAATCGTGCCAACATTTTTTACTTCAATGGAAAGAGTAGAAGAGGTTGGAAAAAGGAAAAGGGTAAGGAAGATAAGAAAAAGTTGAAATGAGATTGTGGGGATGGAGATGCAGATGGCAATGGCAAAGAGAAATAAAAATTGGAAAGAGAAAGTGTAGGTATATTAATCAAATATAATAAAAGGAAAAATGACATGGAGTGACCATATATACATGTGTCATTTTATAATCATACGTGTCATTTTATAATTATTTTTAAAATTACGTGGCAGGCGTTTGTGATACACACACAGTTGAGTGGTAAAAAACGTGTTTAAAATATTGTGTTTTGATGAGTTTAGGGGTTCAGATGACAAAGGAACAAGCGGAAGGGTTCACAATACAAACACATACAAGTACAAGGGTCCAACAGACCATTCCGCCTTTATATTTCCATTGATAATGTATATCAAGTAACTCTATCAACTAAAATTTGATTAACAAAGTATCTTTTTTCACCAACACACATCGAACAACTCTTAAATTATATCTCTATCAACTGAGATTTAGCTGGATAGAAGAAATCACTCGATAATATATTAGATTTTCAATTTCATATAAATAGTTTATAGGATTTTATGACATGGCATGAGTTTAAATGACTAATGAAAAAAAAATTACTCCCTTAACTTATTTGGATTAAGATATAATTATTATTGTTAAAATTGAATTTAATAGCTTGTGTCGCTTTCTTATTTGATATTTTAGGAGTGAAGTGAAGGGTTTCAAAGTTGAAATTTTTAGATATAATAATTTAAATTTAATATATACGGAATTTAATCTCCTGTATATATATAATTTTTGAATTTTAATTTAAAGTTATGTTTTGTAAAGTTAACTCTACGAAGCATGACTTTATACCTGAATAATTAAAATTAGCATAACTTTAATCAAATAGAGAAATCAAAATATGAAAAATAAAGAGCACATAACTATTTCATGTTTGGTAATATTTGATCTTCAACATGGAAGACATACAAAACATAATTATCATTGAAAACACAACAATACATTTGTTATAGGTGAATATTCTTTTGTGAATCATACCCAATTATAAGATTTGATCTTCAATTTCATCAATCTTTTAAATTATCTCGACTAAAAATAATTCTAATTTTTGCTAAAATAAAAATATTTTCCTCTTTAACATGAAATTTATTCTTTCTCGTATATTATAGTGCTATTTTGGTATATTAACAGAAAATACAAAACTATTATACTGCTAAAATATTTTGATTTTTGGTCATCAAACGAAAAATATATTTTTTTCCAATAGAAATGATAGTTATAATGAAGATCGATGAAATACAAAGACACATAAATATTAAAATTTATTATATTATATTATATATTATTTATTTACCAACTTTATTTCTGTATATATTGATATCTTATAGTGAAAATTCTGACTTTATTATTAAATATAATGAATTGTCAAAATTGACTACGAGTTAAATACTTTTTTAAAAATAGAAATATTACTTGGTGTGTCAAGCAAGAAAAGAAATTGTTCAAATATGAGAAATTCCTTGCAAATGAAGGGTCAAATAAGAATGTCCATAAAAAATTACAGGTCCAAGGAATTGAGTGAATCAATTCATCACGAGACCTATAGTTTTTAACTTAAATAATTGTAGAAAACATACACAAAATTTTTAAAAAATTTCTTATTTTTTATAATGTTTAATATTTATATTGAAATCGATTGTCTTCAATTTTTGCTTCAAAATGCAAGTGAAAATCATTTAAATCATTTGAAAAAAGAATCGGTTTACTCCCTTTTAACACTCTAAGTCGTATTTTCTTTTATACTCTCTTAAGAAAATGCTCCGTCCATATTTAATTGTCATGATTTCTTTTTATAGAGTCAAACGATAAGAACTATGACTAACATTTTATGATGTATTTTTCATCATATTGATATGCAAAAAATTACAATTTATAGTACTTTTCGTATAGATTTTAAATATCTAATTGTTTAAAATATTGAATTAATGTAATCTAATTAATTTTGAAAAGTAGTCAAATTGACTTTCGAAAAACGCAACATGACAATTAGTAGTGGATATATGGAGTAATAATTAAGAGATGTTTTTTTATTATTTTAATTCTTATTTATGTTTTTAAGATATAATCTTTCTTCATTAAAATCACAATTTGAGATGAAGCTCGTATGGACCCTTACAACGCAAATATGGATTAGTCTGATTCCAATACAGGTACCCGATTAAAACACATAATGACATGACATTCTCTCATTGGCAAATACAAAAAGGGCAAAAATTGCTAAAATTGATGCCCTAGCTCCTATCCAAAATCTCTAAAAAAAAAAAAACCCTAAAGACCAAAGCCCCACAAAAAAAGAAAGAGAAAAAATAAAAACCCAAACACAACTTATAATAAAGCTTTATAAAGAATATGAATAGCTTCGCCATTTCCCTCAAAATTCCTCCATTACTTTCACTTTCTCCGCCTCCATCTGCTAAGCTTCTAAATCCCAATTTCTCCCCTTTTTTCCTCCATACCCGTAAGCTTCTAATCTCAGTTTCTTGGGTTTGTGGGTTTTTTTAAAAAATTTTGTTTGGTGTTGTTTTTCTGGCTTTTGTTGATGGTAGATGGGATAATGTTATTGTTATAAGTTTGACCATTTTTAATTGTAAAGTTTGATGCTTTTAGCTATTTGGTATGCGGGTTTTTCTTAAGTTGAGTCGTTAGTAATTGAGACAAAAGTATGAAATGCAATTTACAGTGTTTTCACTTTATGGGGTAATGTTGTTATGATTGTTGACCATTGTTTATGTTAAAGCTTGATGCTTTTAGCTATTTGAGGTGTGGGTTTTTCTTGAGTTGAGTAGTTAGTAATTGAGGTAAAAGTATGAGTGCAATTTAAAGTGTTTTCATTCTGTCCATGCTATAAAGGGACTAACTTGTTGAACTTAGAGTTTGTGTTTTGTTTTTTGAATATGCTTTTCTTGACCTTAGATAGGAAGTGTGTGGAGTACACAGATTAGGGTAGAAGGTTAGTGGTTGGATGTGCATTGTCTTGCTTTTTTCGTCCATACTGGTAGTCATAGTATTACACTGACGTGGGAGACTTAACACTACCGTTCCAGACCCCACTTTGTGGAACTACACTGGGTATGTGGTTGTTGTTGTTGCTTTTCATGTAAATTTAGCTGACGTTATGCTTATCTACTGCTTTAGATAAGCTTGTTGTGGTTTATTGGGTGTGTTTTTGTTGTGGGAGTAAAGCACACAAATTGAACTTAATTTCACTGAATTTAATGTTGTGTACTGGACGTTGGCTGTTGAAACTAGGAATGGTTTTTATCGTCTCTGTGTAATGCTAACCTTGACCCCAAATGAGTCAATGTTATCTATAACCCTATTTTTTAAGGTAATGTTGCTGAACACTGTAGGCTGTAGCTTGCTCAATGGCTTCCTAATGGATGTAGGTCATGTTTGTAATGTTGTTCATGATGAATGGAATATAATGTATTGGCAAACCCTTCATACTTATTTTCTATCAATTGTGAGGTTTGGACCAACTTGAGCGCAACTCGACTAATCCATTGGACAGCCTGTTAGAATTGACGTGCACAAGTGTCATGTCAAAGGTTCAATTAATTTTAAGAATGAACACAGCTGAGGAACCTAGCAATTTTCTGAATCTCGAGTCTTGTGGTCAAGAGAAAAATGTAGTGTCCATGGTAGAGGCTCATTTAAGAAAAAAAGGTAGTGAACAACTTTGAACAGATGGAAGACTAAAGTATCACAAGCAAAAGAAGAAAGAAGCGATAATATAATTTCTTCTTCCGGACCAAAAAAAGAAGAAGAAAAAGGGAGATGTTTTTGCTGGATAATATATTGAACACCTTTTGTACAATTTAAATTATGTCATATGAGATGCAAACTATTATGATCTTCCATGTTAACCACCACCGTTAAGAAATTAACATGTTAAATTGTTGGCACTACCTTGTGTTTTCAAGTATCTAAATTGTTCCCAAGGGTTGAATGTTCCATTGTACTATAATATAGATTTCCTTTGGATGTGCTTTAGTGTGTGACCATCTTATTTACTTAATTATATCTTCAACATGCCCCTTCACATGTGGGGATGATTCCTTTTAATGGGCCAAACATGTGCATTTTTTTAATCTTTGACAATTTGTGGCGGTGATACTTTAATGTAGGACCTTTATTTGCTCTGATACCATGTTGTACCATGTTGTAGTGTATGACTATTTCATCTAAAGCTTAAGCTTTTAAAGAGCGTGACTTTTATTTATTTATTCAACAAGATGCAATATAGAAGTGCTTTAAGTAATTTCTGTTGTGGTGTCGTAACACTAGACAGGTATTCTCAGAGCAACATCTAGGAGATTTTTTGGTGCAGTAGGAGTATCTTTAAGGACAATATCAACCATGGAAAATGTAAGTCATGATCTCATAATATAGCATCCTTGTAAAGAGAGTGCCATCCGTAAACAGTACAACTTAGGCTTAAGCATAAACTAAGTTATTTATGCCACCTCTCTGAACAGGATAAAGAAATTATTGGGAGTCAAAAGCAGCAAATAGCAAAGCTATTTGAGGAATCACTTAGAGCAGCATTCCCTGATATTCCAGATGTACAGCCTTTGGTTGCTATTTGCAATGATCCAAAACATGGTGACTATCAATGGTATGGCTTACTCTGATTATTCTCTAATGTTGAACACTATCCTTTTAACTTTCTAGCTGTTTATTGTTATTTTGTCAGTAATGAATGGATTAATTCGTAAGTTCTCACTTTGAAACTTTGGGCAGCAATAATGCAATGAGCTTGTGGAATAAAATTAAAGGCAAAGGTACACAGTTCAAGGGTCCTCAGCCTGTTGGAAAGGTGATTAGATATCCTGTTAATCTCTACGTCATTTCTTTTCCAAACATGGTTCTAGAAGTGAAAGCTTCCAACTTACTATCAGTTGCTTTCACATTTTAGGCAATTATAGAAAATCTTCCTGCATCGGAAATGATAGAGAATTGCTCTATAGCAGGACCCGGTTTTGTTAATATTGTATTAGCAAGGCAATGGATAGCAAAGGTATTTTCTTTAACCAGTTCTGGTTTTGCTGGCAGTTTTTTTTAGTTGGTAGGTTAGAATCATATAATAACACTTCTGTCTTACTGATACAGAGTCTTCAAAAGATGCTAATAGATGGCATTGAGATATGGGCACCCAAGCTTCCTGTTAAAAGGACTGTTGTTGACTTCTCATCACCCAACATAGCAAAAGAGATGCATGTGGGTCATTTACGATCTACTATAATTGGAGACACTCTGGCCCGTATGTTGGAGTTTTCCAATGTTGATGTTCTTCGGAGAAACCATGTGGGTGACTGGGGCACACAGGTAGATTTCATGCTCAGTAATCTCTCATTCTCTTCCCATGAGTAATACCTATGAGATACTTCATCTAGAAAAAAGAGTAATACCTATGAGATATATCTATTGGCTTTGCTTGCAAATCATTTCTGGTCTGCATGTCCTTCAACATAATCATACGAGGGAACCATAAGTGTTTTTTATATCTTCAAATCGATACAATGATTATGAGCTGCTTGATCAACTATTGTTCTTTTCAAGCTCATGGAAAAGTGTATCTTCTACTAGAAATGTTTGTTTCCATACCAATTTGTTTTAGGGTCTCATACTTGTTATTTCTTTTGCAGTTCGGAATGTTAATTGAGTTTCTTTATGAAAAATTTCCTAATTGGGAAGCTGGTAGTGCTCCAGCAATTGGAGATCTGGAGGTGAGTGTTGGTTCTTATTCACTATAGTTGTTTTTCTCCTGTTGTCTACATCTAGATTCTGATAGAGCATGCAACCTGCATATTACCGTCTAGCATTGGATAGAGTTCTCTGATTTGACTAGTGTTGTTTCCTTTGTTTACCCGTGCTCTTTCTTTGCAGTTATTTGTTGACCTGTTATTAAGTAAGCGTTTGGCCAAGTATTCCAAATATTTTTTACTTGTTTAAAATTTATGGAGTTGGAGTTTGAAGATGAAGTTGTGTCTGGTTACTTTTTGCAAAGAATATTTGAAATAATGATCATGCTTGAATGTACTTAAATACAACTTTGAAAGTGAAAAGTGAGTTGGAAACATGTTATAAGCTGTTCCCCGAATTCGAAATACAACATCAAGTTGGATTGATAATTTTCATGGCCAAAAAACTGATTTTCAAATAGAGTGAAAATTATTCTGAAAAAGTGATTGATACATTGAGTCTGCAATTATGAGTCATGACTAGAAAATTGAAAATGGTGAGGTTTTGATTGTACATATTTGCAACCTTAAATGCTCACACAAGATTACTTGAGATCTTGAGCTTGCTTGTAGCAAAGCATCCCTTATATCATGTTTCGTGAGATTTTCCTTGGAAGAGCAGGCTGTTGTGTGGATAGGAAGACAGAAATTTATTTTACTTGACGAGGTAATCATTATTTTCATTTATTGCTAGGTATTCTATAAGGCTTCAAAACAAAGATTTGACAATGATGCTGAATTCAAGGAAAGGGCGCAAAAGGCAGTCGTTAGTCTTCAGGTAACCTTTTTTGATTTTCTTATTAAATTTGGCATGTTTGATCATATCTTGTTTTGAGAGGTTATGCAGAGTTGAGTAATTAGTTTGTTATTGGGGGTGGGGTTTGATGAATATGTTCTGTGGATCTCTATTGCTTCTCTTTTGCTGGCTCGAGTGAAAAGGGATTACATACAATAATGGATAGCTCCCTTACTGAAGGATCAGTGCAAATAGTTGGTTACTTTTAAGTGAAATGCTGTATCTGATGTGTTTCTCTTACCTGTGCATGTGCATGTCTTACAGGGTGGGGATGAGAAGTATAGGATGGCATGGGCACAAATATGTGAAATCAGCCGAAAAGAATTTCAGAAGGTTTATGAGAGACTTGGGGTTCACTTGGAGGAAAAGGTACTACAGTGAGCTTTTTCTTCCACTTAAATTGTATAGCACTTTGGATGACTCTATGGGGACATGCAGTAGTTCTCTGGTTGTCCTCGAGTGTGTCATGCAATTGCCATGCTAGTTTTCTTTAGCCTCCTCGTAAACTATGGACAAGGTTTTTCAATACTTCATGCTATAAATTGGCACAGGTAAGTATATGCTAACATAGCATCTTCAAAAAAGTCTATGCTAACATTAGCACCTGATAAAGTGTGAATCTGTTTTCTATCTCTTACATCCTTGTGCTCCGACTTATTTAAATTTTGATTCTGGTAGTTCAAAAGGTCTTGGAATGATGAAATGGAACAGAGTATAGTGTGACAGATTCTGGCAGACTACAATATGTGGTTATGTATGTTAGTTACCGGGCACTAGAATGTAAAATGCCAAATTGATGTTGATGATGTTTGTTTTAGTTTATTTTTATCTGGTAAAGTATCAATTTAACAATAAATGCAGATTGTATATTCAGTACAACTGCACGATTGCTATTCATTATAACTTCTTCACTCAAAATGCCAAGGAGCAAAATCTCAACTTCTGACATGGTTGTGAATTACTTCAGACTCATTTGGACATGAACAATTTTCCAACTTTTTTCAAAACAGCATTTGGTTATACATTGAACTGACTTTTTGAATTTATTAGAAGACGAGTTTCAAGTTTGGGCAAGTGGTTTTGACCAGTTCCTCAAATGATTTTTTTTTTCGCTCACAAAACTTCTACAATTTTTCATGTTAAATGCTTGTTCAAACACAACTTCAACTTCCAAATACCTTTTTTCAATCAGTTTCAAGGAGACTGCTCTAGAGGTCCTTCCTTGTATATGAGAAATCTAAAGAGATAAGGATTGCGTTGCTGCTCAAGTATTACTGTGAACTGTCCTATTTACATTGCAGCTGCCTTGTGATTTGAATAGTAATAGTTGCTGAAAAGAAAAACAAGTGAATTAATTTCTGAAAAGGAGTTGTCGTAATCTAATCTGCCGAATCGTAGAGTTTGTACAAGCTTTTGCGGTGTTGCCTTGCTTCATCACTCTTAAACCTCTTCCTCGTTATAGATTCTTTTTGATGATCCAAACTTATTCAAGAGGATGGGGGGAGTGAAAGAACTTGGTGTATTAAGCTAATTTCATCTTGAATTAGGTGTAGGATTCACCTGTCAAAGAAAAAATATGTTATGGATACTATAATTGAGCCATTAGTCTCTGGTATTGTTTTCAGTAAATTAGTTATTTGTTTTACAATGTATGGTTTATCCTGTCATATGTCGTAAATGAACCTAGGAAGAATTGATAGTTGTTCAGTTGGAGGGTTTTCCAGCTGATTTATGCTTTTCTCTATATTGAGCATTTTCCTGCCCATTTTATGAGTGAGCAAAGCCTCATGGATTTAATTTGGTGTTTCTTCCTTTAGGGTGAAAGCTTTTATAATCCGTATATTCCCAAAGCTTTAGAGATGCTTAATGAGAAGGGATTAATTGAAGAAAGTGAAGGAGCCCGTGTCATCTTTATTGAAGGGAAGAAAATACCTCTTATTGTTGTGAAGAGGGATGGTGGTTTCAACTATGCTTCAACCGATCTTACCGCTCTATGGTTAGTCTAGTTGTAATTTGTGTTTCTGGATAGACTTTGCAAATATTGCCTTTTTTCTCATCAAGAATATAAGGTTCAATGGTTGTTGTGAGTTTGTCTCACTTCTGCAAGTGTGACACATGTCCTTTTGGTTATTTTCTTTCATCGAATGATTTGTTTCTAAGTAATTGATCATCAACAAAAAAAAAAGAAATATTCAATTTGCTGAAAGTTGAATGCACATTCTCTAGTGGGTTCCAATGGGTGATCAGTTCTGCCCTTGTATCAGAATTGAGGTTTTAAACGAGTGGCATATGATTTGTATATGACGCATGGGAGGAAAATATCTTGTCATAGAGCCAATAGGTATTATACATATCAGTGATTTCTACGGACAAGTGAAAATTTGTAAAGTCTACGGGTAGAGGGAGTTGTGAATTGTGCTGTTATGAAGATAACTAGATGGGTAGCGATAGTTGTGAATTTGCTAGGCAAGTTTTCATTGGGATGCTATGGATTAACAATGTTATGCAGAAGCTATTAAAGGTTCAGAAAATGTTTATATTTCATTTAAACTTCCCATCTGCGTCTTTGTAGGTATCGACTGAATGAAGAAAAAGTAGACTGGATGATATATGTGACTGATGTTGGACAGCGAGAGCACTTTGAGATGGTCTTTTCTGTAAGTTCCTGATATTTATACCCCTCTCTTTCCTCTGTTGGAGTATGATACAATGAATCAACTTTGTTGGGATTGAGCTTTACTCATGCTTCTTTTTTTACCTTCTGGGTAAAATTCTCTTCTAGGCTGCAAAACGTGCGGGCTGGCTTCCTCCAAATGAGAATGATTACCCCAAAGCCAGTCATGTAGGATTTGGTCTAGTTTTAGGGGAAGATGGGAAGCGGTTCCGAACTCGAAGTACGGAGGTGGTTAAGCTGGTTGATTTGCTTGATGATGCCAAGAAGCGGTGTAAAGCAGCACTTGAAGAAAGAGGTGTGTTCTATGTTGTTTGGTAACTTTGGTATATGGCATTTTGGGCTTAATTTCGTTTCTGCTTGTATCTCTTTGCTCGTCATAGCTTCTCTTTTGTGAATACTATGGGTAATAATGTAGTGAAATTGTGAAAGAGTACCACTTCACGTTATACATATCATGATTGTCTTATCAGGTAAGACTAAAGATTGGACAGCTGAGGAACTAGAGCAAACTGCTGAAGCAGTAGGATATGGTGCTGTTAAGTAAGTTCCTCATCCTTGTGCATGCTACTTTATATTTTGCAGGAGATCAAAAATGAGCTGGTAACTTGATCCATAGCTTTCAAGTTCAGTCATTGTTGGATTAAACACACACACACACACACACACACACACACAACACACACACAACACACACACACACAGATAAATATATATTTTAATAAAGGTGCTTTACACATGAAAACCTTCCAACTTAAAGAAAGGAAACCTTCAACTGTTTCATTAATGGTAGTTATCTTTTCATTTAAAGTATTCTTATTGAAAGGCAGAACGTAAAAAAGCTGTTTCATTGAAGAAGGCTTTCTGTTCTCAAGAAGTAAATATATTCATTAGATGATTAAAGAATGTCAATTTGGAAGAAAGGGAACATAAATAAGAACATATCCAATTGGATAAAATGGGTAATGATAAGGGATGATAGACTGTCCTATACCCTATTGTCAGTTATAACATCTGTAATGTACTCCAATTTCATGCTGAGTAAAGAACTTTTTGTGTGTATCATTTTATTCCAAGAAAGAAATATTTTTTAGTGTTGAGACAAAAAAATTATTCGACAATTGGAACTTTTAATCTGTGATATGTTATTCTCCCTATCAAATCAAAATTTTACCAACTGATATAAACAACTCAAACCAACTCTTTGATCTCCGCATCTAGTCAAATTTGCCATACAGTGATCTAGAACCAAAGAAAGTACTCCCTCCATTTCAATTTGTTTGTCTTGTTTTCCTTTTCTTAGTCCATTTAAAAAAGAATGCCCTTTTCTTTTTTTGGCTACTCTTTAATTCTAACTTTTCACATGACATGTTTAGGACCACTATAGATTAAAAGACATTTTGGTACATTCCACATATCTTTGATTTAAGATCACAAGATTCAAAAGTCTTCTTTATTTTCTTAAACTCTGTGCCAAGTCAAAACCAGACAAACAAATTGAAACGGAGTTAATTATTTCATAAAAAGAGCACTAGAAAGAAACATTTTCAATCTTGGGCAAACATCATTTCTGCCTAAAAGGATGTGGTGTATTGTTATGTATCTTTAGATGTGATATCTCATCTTTGCAGTTTTTACAATAGGTGATTTTGACGTAGTAAGAGTTTTTCTATACATATGTTTTGGTGCTTTTCTTTTTGTCTCAGTAAGTTCCTGACTTTTCTTTTGTTCTCCCTTTCTTTTGGTACCTTAAACCAGATACGCTGACCTGAAGAACAACAGGTTGACCAATTACACCTTCAATTTTGATCAGATGCTTAGTGATAAGGTATGTGAATGGATATCGTTTCATGAAATGAATAGATCTGTTAATCATTTTCAACAGGTTATTCGACCCAATTTCAATTCTTCAAATTGATCAGATTTCTTGCAAAGTCATTTGGCTCCTCTTTAAATTCTTTTAGTTTATACAGAAACAACTCAGTTATTCCATTCACTTGGTTTATAATTGAAGCACAAGAGTCTTTACATGCTCTTTTAACTGATTTTGTTTTTGAGGAGTCCATGTTTTTCATTTTGTGGTTGTTCTCTATCTGTAACGGACGTGTTCTCTTAGTTACTTATTTTTGCTGCATCCTTTTCTGTTCTGTTTCTCTGTTCAGAATTGATTCTCTTGTATTCTTCTGTGATTGGCAGGGAAATACCGCTGTTTATTTGCTCTATGCACATGCTCGTATTTGTTCAATCATCAGGAAGTCTGGTAAAGATATAGAGGAGTTAAAAAAGGTAATCTGATAATCTCATCTATTTTATGTGCCCCAACTGAACTCTTCTTTGTCAAGAGTTTCGTCCACGGGTTAGTCGGGTGGGCCGAATAACCTTTCAACCGTTTGCTTTTAGGCCCCTTTATGGCCACCCAAAAATTCTTGAAGTAGGCAAACACATGATAACATGGTAGTTTGTTAATGTTAAACAGATATTTCAGTACGACAGCATACCCAGTGAAATCTGGGAACAGAAATGGAATAACATGAAACTCTCCCAGAGTAATACTACTATTACTAGTATGAAAGACTAAGCCGATTCTCAACTACCCAACTTACCCTCTACCCTAATCTGTGTCATCCATAATCTCTATCTTAAGCTCATCTCCTTGGTAAGCTGAAGCTGCGTCATGTCCTGTCTAATCACATGTCCCCAATACTTCTTCAATCTTCCTCTGCCTCTCCTATAACCATCCATAGCCAACCTCTCACACCTTCGCACTGGTGCATCCGTGCAACAGATATTTCAGTAATGTTAAAATTACAAGAGTGATGTAGAATTACTATTTGTGGTGCTTATCAATTCATTTTCGCTGGACAGAGTGCGGCAATAGATTTGGCTCATCCAGATGAACGTATGCTAGGCCTCCATTTGCTCCAGTTTGCTGAAGTAAGAATTTATTAAATCTTGTTATCACTTAATGGTTTCTTATTGTTTCTGCATAGTTCTAATCAAGTAAAAATTTTGTCGTCTCTTTTGCAGATTGTTGAAGACGCTTGTACCAATCTTTCGCCACACTTGGTGTGTGAATATCTTTACAATATATCTGAAGACTTCACTAAATTCTATACCAACTGTCAGGTATGAAATTTTCCTACCAGCAAATAAAGCTATGAACCAAAGAAATCGTGAAACAAATACTATGTGCCTCCTATAAACCTGTCACTAAAGTTGCTATAGACCAGCTTGACCCACTAGTGGAACACCAAATAACTATAGTTCATTGTCTAAGATTCATGAAAATCTTGAATATAGAAACCATTTAGGCTGTGCTGTAGGATGAGTTAAGATCCAGCTAGGAAAAAGGGTTAGCCTGAAGCAGTGGTTTAGCCAATGGGGGAACGTGCATCGGTTGGATCTCTTAGAATAGTTGTTCCAATCCGAGAGTCTATCCCAACATGGAGAACTCATCCACTACATCTAATTAAGGATTAGAGCTTGTTTGGATGATTTATAGCTCAAAAGCACCTAATATAAGCCAATCCAAACAAACAATCTTCAGTAGAGAGCGTTTTACCCATAGCAAGCCTCTCTAGTGCGAATTTAGATTAGTTGGACCAATGGCTTTGGATACTCGATAGTTAAACGAAAATATATACTGTTAGAATAAATATGCAATAGCTTGCATTTATGAACACATTTCGGAACTTTTGCAGGTCGTTGGCTCGGCCGAGGAAACAAGCAGACTCTTGCTGTGTGAGGCAACAGCAGTTGTCATGAGAAAGTGTTTCCATCTGCTGGGAATCACTCCTGTTTACAAAATTTAACCTCAATATGAGTTTTTTTTTTTTGGGTACTTTTCTTTCTTCCTCTGTTTAGTTTTAGTATTGAAATGAAATATATTTGAACAGAGCAAAAATATTACAGAGTGTTTATTGTATTTGATTTTCACTACTTATAAATTGATGGGAAAAATATTGATTTATTCATTTCGAGCACATTTACTAGTTTGCCATTAATGAAAATGCAACGAGTACTAGTCATCGCTCATGCCCTAGCCTAGTTTGGGGGCCAACGGAGTCGTTTGACCTGGAAAATTAGTGGACTAGTACAAAAAAAATGTTTAAAATCGTTAACTCAATCTATTTTAATTCGTCAAATTGTATATTTAATATACCTAATTATTTCCTTTTAAAGGACATATTAGGCGTTTAGACATGAATCAAATCCTAAAATCTTTTTTTTTTCTGATTGAGGTTGAAATAATGGATAAATTTGATAAACAAATATATATTCAAAATGATTTATAAATGTCTTTTCAATTTTTTTTTTAAAAATATGTATGGGGACCTAAGGGATCCTTTAGATTTTATTTCAGAATTCAGATTTTTTTGTACTGAAGCTTAGTCGTGTCTCACATTTGGGACCTACTCCCTCTACATAACAAGATGTAAGCTTATCGATATGAGTTGTGGTGGGATGATTAAGGTTCCTTCGTTAGATTTTAGGTTTTGAATTTTAAAAAATAAAAAAACTTTTTGAGAACGCTTTTTCTAAATAGGCGCTGCAACACGTTATTTGAGTTTAATTAGATTTTAATATGAATACTAAACATCGAATAAAAAAAAAGACCTAACTTTATGAATTATGAAATACACAAAAACTCAAATGAAAAAGGTACCTCAATAATTCACTAGTTGGGACAACTTGATTTAACATATACTCCATTATTCATATATTATGAGTTCTAGAAATTACGAGTTAATCCTAAAAATGTTTTTTTTTCTTTCTGTTGGTGGGATTAATTGATTTAATGCTAAAGATCAATAATTTTTCTTTAGAAACAACTTCTACGAAGATAGACATAATAACATGATTAATTTAACAAATCTCATTATACTAACTACACAATTGCATTCTCTATTTGTTCTTTTCATGTTCTTTGCGATGAATCAAAACCTCGAAAGTTTCTATTTGAGGGCAAAATGGTAATTTTATCGAATCCGTATGCTTCATATTTTGAACTTCTAAATACTTCTAATTTTGGAGAATTTAAATTCAATGAACATGAAATGTTATATCAGTAACTACAAATGTATATTTCTTAAAATTATTTGATTACATACACAAAATACAATGAATCACCATAGAAAATTATGATAGGCTGATAAGCATTTCTTCATTTAAAATTTAATATTTTAGGTCGAATCTTGAGAATAGTCTATTTGGATAGGGAGGGAGCATTCAATTTTGAATGTGTAACTTTTTTATGGGAATATAAATAAATTGGAACTCCAATTTTTTTTGAGGATAGAGTATAAATATCTCTTCATTCTTGAGTAGGGTGTAATCAAATATATCGTGTTCTAATTCTAAGAATGAAATCACCTTATATAGATAGCAAAACACACTTCAATGTTTAATTGACGTATACGCATTGTGTTTTTGACCATTAACTCGTATTATAGTTTAGTATTTATACTTTCCTTGTGGTTGTGGGGAACAAACATGCTAATATGCCAAAACATAACTGTACACAATTTATTTTTAATTAAAGCTGCGGAATCGAGGATAATTCTCTCAACTCCATTTGATAATATATTCTTGAATCCGCTAACACTGTCCGACACACAGCTCTGTACTATTTTTGCAGTGGCTACAGTCTTCTTGAGCTCACAAAGAGCCGTTGTGATAAAAAGTGTATTTGCCTAATAAAGAGAAAGCACATTTCTTGAGGTAAATAAAGAGAAGAAGAAGATTCATAGAGGCAAAGTTGGTGTGGAGAAAGTAGAATGGCAAGAGGATTTAGTATCATATTTGCAGCTTCTGTGCTCTTAGTGATTCTTGGTAATTACTTGTACCCTTTTTGTTTGTTTTAGTGAAAAGTTTAGATTTTTTTGAGTGATGAGCTGAATATTGTGTGTTGTTAATGGTTCTTGGTAGTTGTACTTATTACCCTTTTCATTTCTTTAGTAAAAAGTTCAGATTTTTTTAAGTGATGAGCTTGAGCTATTAATGATTTTTGGTAGTTCTATCCTTATCAGTTTTTTCATCAAAAGTTCAGATTTTTATGAGTGATGAGCATCATTGTTCTTTAATGCTTCTTGCTACTGTTACAGTTTTCATTTGTTTAATCAGAAGTTCAGATTTTTTTGAGTGATGAGCTTCATTGTGATGATTCTTGGTAGTTGGTACTTGTACCCTTATCAGTTCTTTAGTAAAAAGTACAGATTTTTTGAGTGATGAGCTTCATTGTTCTTAATGCTTCTTGGTACTTCTAGACTTTTCATTTCTTTTATCAAAAGTTTAGATTGTTTTTTGAGTGATGTTTGATTAAATGGTTCTTGATGATACATTTCACTCATATTTAACTATTTGTTTCAGTTGTGTGGTTCATTATTGTATTAATCACAAGTGTTAATCATTTCCTTCACTTTCATACCCCTCAAACTAATGTAGCTGTATTTGGTGTATGTAACTATTTTGTGGCAGAAAGATAAAATTTTTGTAGTTAGCTTTGACCAGCTTATTATACCTTGCTTCATTTGGGGGATTCATTTTAATAGTAATAGCATATTTTTGCTCTTACTGATTTTTGGTACTTCTACTCTTTTCATTTCTTTAGTCAAAATTGCAGATTTTTTTTCTTTAGGCAGGCTCTTGATGATAATTTTACTCATATTAACTCCTTGTTTCAGTTTCCAGTGCTATAATCAAAAGTGTCGATCATTATATTTAGTGTATGTAACTATTTCTGGCATAAAAATTAATTTTTGCAGTAAACTTTGACAAGGTTATGCTTTGCTTCATTTGAGGTTTTCATTTAAAAAATCTAATCTGTATTGAAATGAAGAAAATACCATGTGTTTACCCCTGCTTATGCTGTGTATATTGACTTAAAGGAAATATACAACTTTGGTTTTTTGGTCCACTTTGTCCTCTTATAGTTGATCTTATTACTGTTTGTCTGTTTTCCATTACTTCTGTTTTTTGTATGTGGTTCATTTCCATGGCTTGTGTAAGTATTACAACATGTGAAAAACGACAGAACTTGTTAGCTGTGATCCACTATATATGCATTATTGTGTTGTAATTGTTTCTGACTACTTTGAATATGGTGGTTGCATTTTGAATGCTGTTCTTTTCTAGCTTTATTAGTGATGTTGATTGCATTTGTAATGGTTTCGAGATTCCTCTTCACAACTAGCTATTATCTGCTAAAACCTCAAATTATAATTGGACTTGAGGAGGTTAGGGAAGTTGGTTCTAAGCAGCGCAGTCAGGATATTCGTTTAGCCTTAGGGGTGTCAAGATATAAAGGAGTAAACCGACGAAGAAGTCAAGAGGAGTCAATATATAGTATATATACATAAGAAAGACTTCTTTACCTAGCTATACATGTAATTTTCCGACAATGGGGTGTCAATTGATGAGACCCTTGAATACATGTGGCTCCACCTCCGGTTCTAAGTACTAGATTGCATACAAGTTTCAATCTTTAACGAGCAACGAAGAATGAACTTAATAGTCAAATGAATTCATTCACCTGATTACTTCTTTTTGTCCGTGCCCCACATTGCAAATCAGAGCATTCTGTTTTCTTGGGTTGTACTTTTTTCATTGAGGTGAATGGTCTCTTATCATCATTTCACTGGACCACTCCAGAAAATGTGTCGAAAGGGCTATGCTTGAGTAAATCATGCTGACCAACTATATTAGCGAAAGTCAACTACTGATACCTTCTCGTTAGTAAGACTTCTTTTGGTTATGTAGATATATGTATCTTAGTCAGATAACATCTAGTTAAAGGGAGCATTACTTTTGTCTTTATTGAATAATGAAATGATTTGTGTGTGTGGGGGATTTGTTTTAGTTGTTGAAAAAGCGAAAAATATATAGACAGTAACAATTAAGCTGCAAAATGACAGCAAATAATGATGCATATGCCTAAACCTTTGCCCGGGACATCATAATTTGGTTACTTTAGCGTTTGTCCATGTCAGAATGTGTTATATGTTGTGTATTACCAATGGTAGTTCGTCTGAATATCCCTGAGCTGACTGCTGACCATTCTTCACTACATGGCAGGCATTTGCAGAGCAAGCAGAGTTGGAATTTGCTATGGACGAAATGCCGATGATCTTCCTACGCCTGAAAAAGCTGTGCAGCTCATTCAAATGCACAACATCAAATATGTAAGGATATACGACTCAAATATTCAGGTCCTCAAGGCCTTTGCGAATACTGGAATTGAGCTTATGATTGGAATTCCAAACTCAGACTTGCTGGCGTTTTCTCAATTTGAGTCTAATGCCAATACATGGTTAAAAAATAGCATACTTCCTTACTATCCAGCCACGAAAATCACTTACATAACCGTTGGTGCTGAACTCACGGAAGCCCCTAATACTACAGCTGCTCTGGTGGTACCTGCAATGCAAAATGTGTTTACAGCTTTGAAAAAAGCTGGTCTTCATAGGAGGATTAAAGTCTCTAGTACCCATTCATTGGGTGTATTATCCCGATCATTCCCACCTTCTGCAGGGGCATTTAACAGTAGTCACGCCTCTTTTCTAAAACCGATGTTGGAATTCCTTGCAGAGAATCAGTCACCTTTTATGATTGACTTATATCCGTATTATGCATATAGAGATTCTTCTACCAATGTGTCCCTAGATTATGCTCTATTTGAGGCATCCTCTGAAGTGATTGATCCCAACACTGGTCTACTTTATACGAACATGTTCGATGCTCAACTTGATGCTATTAACTATGCTTTAATGGCTCTAAATTTCAAAACAGTTAATATCATGGTCACTGAGACAGGCTGGCCATCTAAAGGATCACCAAAAGAGACAGCTGCAACACCAGATAATGCACAGACTTACAACACAAATTTGATACGACATGTTATCAACAATACTGGAACTCCTGCGAAGCCAGGAGGAGCAGTTGATGTTTATGTTTTCTCATTGTTCAATGAGAACAGGAAGCCTGGTTTAGAATCTGAGAGGAACTGGGGTTTATTTTTCCCAGACCAGACAAGTGTATATAACCTTGATTTTACCGGTAAGGGTGTTGTAGACATGACTGCAGGTGGAAACAATACCGGTTCAAATGGAACGTGGTGCATTGCCTCATCTTCTGCATCTGAAGCTGAACTTCAGAATGCCTTGAGTTGGGCTTGTGGTTCTGGAAATGTAGACTGCTCCGCTATACAACCTAGCCAGCCTTGTTTCGAGCCTGATAACTTTGCATCACATGCTTCTTTTGCGTTCAACAGTTACTACCAGCAAAATGGAGCTACTGACATTGCTTGCACTTTTGGAGGAGTTGGCGTTAGAACAAACAAGAATCCAAGTATGTAGACAGACTGACTCATTTCATTCTCTTCTTTTAATGCATGTTTATACCTTGATCAACTCTTCACAGATCAATTAGACTAGGTAGTACTAGATCTTGTAAATGTAGAATTACATCTCTATTCTACATCTCTTTGCCTTAAAGTGTGTAGTCTATCAATCTTCTTAGAGCATCAAACACAATAAGTCAAAAAATCAGATTTGACCAACATCAACCTACCCAATGTAATCCCATAGGTGGGATCTGCAGAAGGTTGTACACAGATTTACCCCTACCTCGTGGAGGTAGAGAGGCAAACCTGAAAGACCCCTCAAGGTACATACATTTTAACTGTCAAATTTCAAAATGGCTCATGGTTAGTTCAGTGTCGATTGTTAGTGTAGTCCATTTGCTGTAGAAGTACAATAACATTACCAGTTTCAAAAAAAAGCTACAAGGTCTATTTTATGCTGCTACCTGGATGTTGTCAGTATGTAGACAGATGTAGCTGAGTGATATTAACAATTTTAGTTTGATGACGTTCCTATGTTGGTAAATTTGCTGATTCACAAACACTACTTCAGCTGCATATTCTGAAGTAGTCATGTACCGTATTTCAAGCAAAGATGTGCCAGATATCTTCTTCCTTGTGTTTGAAATCTAGTCTGACAGCTCTTTCTCAATACAGGTTATGATAACTGTCTCTATGCGACAACTGGGTATGTACATCTAGCTAAATCATTATTCAACTACACACACACACACACACTAGTGTATTCTTGCCCTCCTCAGATAGTAATGTTCGTTTTCTGATTTTAAAATTCACAGGGGTAAAAAAGCTATCGTTAATAATACAACCGTTGGTCCTTCCAAGTCTTCATCATCATCCCCTCAAAGGGGTTATTGGTGGACTCAACATCTACTTGTGGCTTTTCCTTTGTTCTTTCTGGTACTCTTCTGAACATGTCTCGGATGAATAGAACGATGCCTATTCTGGAATGAAAAAATGTAAAAGCAGGATAATGCTAGGTGATATAAGTTTCCCTTGAGAAGGCTCAAATGTGTTGGAGCCAAGGATGCTTGGGTTATTGATGCAGATATCATCTATACTGCACAAATTTTGTATGATAGCCAAGGTAGAGATCCTTGGTAGATGTAAAATAGAAGATATTTCCAGTCATTCAAACTGTGGAAACATTTGTAATCCATCTTGTTTGTGATTGGCTAGCAAACTTGGTACTAATTCATTTTAGTTAAATCTTTGTAATGAAGTTTTCACAAACTTTTCTCATGCATCAAGTATTTGGAAAGCAAGTTGCAGATCATGGTCCTATATATATCAGAAAAGTTGGTCTGTTTTAAGTCAGTAAGTTGTCTACATCTCATCCCTTGAGGTGTGGCTCCTCTGACCCTGCTAACACAATGTTCTATGCACCATGTGGTCCTTTTTATTTAAGAGGAAATATCTCTCAATAGTTTTCAATCTTAACTGCTCTATGCTGGGGAAAGCTGTCCTTTTGAATAAGGTGTGGCCTAAGTCAAAGAAATATGTACAATTTGCCTAGCTGGGACTGAGGTTGAGGTGTATCATGCTTGGTTGAATTATAGTTGGATACAACATTTTGGGGGTGCTAAAAAAGGGGATCAAGAAGAGGATTAGTGAATCACCCCTACTATTTTTGGCTTAACGAGGTTTTAGTCTTTTAGAAGGCACCCCCTAGCCAGATTCAATCCCTAGGGTCAACCAAGCCCTTGAAATTAGTGAAGAGGAAAAAACATCAAGAAGAGGATGATGAGTCAATCACCCCTACTATTTTTGGCGCAATGAGATTTTAGTCATTTAGAAGGCACCTCCTTGCCAGATTCAATCCCAAGGGTCAACCAAGCCTTTGAAACTAGTGAAAATATTCGTCATAGTCAGAGTTCCTGATTCAACGAGACTTTCTTAACTTGTCAAACTTTCTCTCCTTCACTAGGAAAGTTATCCGGTAAGCAAGGTCTTTGATTGATGTGCCTGATTTGTGGTGGTGGTGGTGGGGTGGGTGGAGGGCATCTGATTTAAGGGGTTGTGAATACAAAATACACAGAAACAGAAGCTAAGCATGTCTGAAAAAGATTTTGACAGATAAAATCCAGGAGCTGTATATTACACAAGCCAATTTTTGTGCAAAGTGAAATCCATTTATAAGGTACCAACAATCATTCCCCTCTCAAAAATAATCAGAGGGTCTCACTTGAAAATAATTTAAACCAATTCTTGCAAAATCAAAATACAAAGAGAGAACTGTTGAATCCAGAAAGGTATCATATCTACCACTTCCCAACTCTTGAGTATCCATCATCAGCAAACACCACAATCTTCAATACAAACATATTGAAAGGAAATTCTGCAATCATTTCAAATGAAAGCAGGTAATTAGAAAGTCAATCTTGCATAAGAAAATACCCAAAAGAAATAGCAAAGGTGGATAACACTTACCAACAAATTAATAACCTTGCTCAACGAGATAATCGCCGAGCCTCTCAACAACCAGGTTACACTGGCCGGGAGTCATTGGTTCATCATAGATACCAAAAAGTAGAGCCTGACCAGTCTTTTTGATAGTAATACCACCCGGTCCCTGAACAAAAAAAGAATGGAGTGTCACGAACAGCCACTTGAAGTAAGGTTATGACCTTTCCACATTTGATTCAGTTCAATTCATCTCCAAATAAGTATTAACTTTCCACAACTTTCTGAAATGTAACACGGATTCTGGTTGTTTAACAGAGAAGATCCTGAAGTACTACATAACACCCTCAACGAACACTAGATAAGTTGCATAGTAAGAAAATCACATAATTATGCTCTGCATTGCTTGAACAGAATGCACAACCTATTGTCTGCAGTTTCAATTCAACAAGATTCTGAATGTCATAAAAGATACCTTCTTTCCTCGAATGACAACCCCAGATTCCCCTTGAATGACCATGTACTTTGAGCCACCAAGATGCAGGCCAGTTGGAGCAAGTGAACCGGGTTCATTAAAATCATTCAGGATAGCGTCAATCTCTGAGGGTTTGAACTACACCAGCATGGATATCGATAAGTTGCAAAATCTTTGTAAATGAGTCAAGATTGTAAAATTAGAAGGCAAACATATTTATAAATAACTTGCAATTGAATAAAAAAACAATTGTTCTTGTCTATTCACAACATTAGTGTATCAGCATCAAGTCTTTATCGCACATTCCTCAGTAGTTCTTCAATAGAACCCAACATTGCCTTTATTCAAAACCATTTTCAATCAACCATTTCACTTGGTCCAAGACTAGTCAAAATCATCTATATATATCGATTCCTACCATCTACTTATCGAGATCAACTCTTTGCTCTTTACCACATTTCTAAGTAGTTCTTCAGTGACACTCAACATTGCTTTATTCAAAACCATTTTCAATCAATCATTCCATTAGTCCAAGCTGGTCAAGATCAACTATAAAAATCCTCTATATCGATCCTACCAACCACATCAAGATCAACTCTTTACCACATCTCTCAGTAGTTCTTCATCAGAACTCACTATTATCTTTGTTCGAAACCATTTCCAATCAATCAGTTCGCTCAGTCCAAGCTAGTCAAGATCATAAATCCTCAATATCAGATCATACCATCTACTTATCAAGATCAAGTCTTTACCACATCTATTAGTAGTTCTTCATCAGAACTTAATATTATCTTTGTTCAAAACCATTTTCAATCAATCATTTCACTTGGTCCAAGCTAGTCAAGATCATAATCCTCTTCATCGGATCCTACCATCTACTTATCAAGATCAAGTCTTTACCACTCAACATTGATTTTACTCCAAACCATTTTCAATCAAATCATTCCACTTAGTCCGAGCAAGTCAAGATCATCTATATGAATCAAAACCATTTTCAAACAAATCATTCCGCAGAATCCAAGCTAGTCAAGATCAAGTCCTCTATGTCGGTCCTACCATCTACTTATCAAGATCAAGTCTTTACCACTCAACATTGATTTTATTCCAAACCATTTTCAATCAATTCATTTCGCTTAGTCCGAGCAAGTCAAGATCATCTATATGAATCAAAACCATTTTCAAACAAATCATTCCACGGAATCCAAGCTAGTCAAGATCATAAATACTCTATATCGGATCCTACCATCTACTTATCAAGATCAAGTCTTTACCACTCAACATTGATCTATTCAAAACCATTTTCAATCAAACCATTTCGCTTATTCAGAGCAAGTCAAGATCAGCATATAAATCAAAACCATTTTCAATCAAATCATTCTGCAGAATCCAAGTTAGTCAAGATGATAAATCCTCTATATCGGATCCTATCATCTACTTATCAAGATCAAGTCTTTACCACTCAACATTGATTTATTCAAAACTATTTTCAATCAAATCATTCTGCAGAATCCAAGTTAGTCAATATCATAAATCCTCTATATCGGATCCTATCATCTACTTATCAAGATCAAGTCTTTACCACTCAATATTGATTTATTCAAAACCATTTTCAATCAAACCATTTCACTTATTCATAGCAAGTCAAGATCAACATATAAATCAAAACCACTTTCAAACAAATCATTCCGCAGAATCCAAGCTAGTCAAGATCATAAATCCTCTATATCGGATCCTACCATCTACTTATCAAGATCAAATCTTTACCACTCAACATTGATTTATTCAAAACCATTTTCAATCAAACCATTTCACTTATTCAAAGCAAGTCAAGATCAGCATATACATCAAAACCATTTTCAATCAAATCATCTCACAGAGTCCAAGCAAGTCAAGATCATCTACTAATATTCTTCCAAAATTCCCATCAAACTCAACCCTCACAAAAACAAATCTAATCCAATAAAAGACAACACATCAAAACCAATAACAATAATATCTCTTTCAGTATTCACAAATCACCCAAATAGTCATACTAAATTCTCCACAAGTCAAGTACTTCATCCTTGAAAGAACTAAAAAATCAAAAAAGAAGTACAAAAACAATCAAATCCACAACAGATAAAATGACAACATTCTTTCAATCACCCAAAAAAAGATCCTAGATCAGATTTAAACAAACCAATCTGAGTTCAACATCAAATCCAATTGAACAAAAAAACATTTTTTTTACTAAATAGATCTTTCAATCAATCATCTTCCTCTCAGAATCACGTCGATTTCTTAGATGCTCACTCAACCAATAGTTATCATCCTGAAAGTCACCATTCTCCTTGCTTCCAATATTATTGATTTTCTTAAACAATAACTATTAGTTGAGTAAGCACCCGAGAAATCAACTAAATCTCAGAACCCCAAATCAGTCAAAGATCCAAATTTTTTCACAAAATCATTTCAAAAAAAAAAAAAAAAGACCTGAGGGAAAGTTGAGCTTTTAGCCCAAACGGCGCCGTCAAGGCCGATGATAGCGGCGGCGCTAAGGTGGTTCCCTTCGATGTCACACATGAGGTGGTCATCGACATATACTTGCCACGACATGATTTTCCGATGAGGTTTTTTTGAGGATTTTTTTTAAAAAAAATTTATTGGAAAATTTTTGTGCTCTGTGTTTGTTGATAGAACAAAATGTGTGATGAAATGGAAAATTATCATGGGAATTTATTTAGATGGGGGTGTACTTTCATGGCATTTTGGAAAAGACATAAATGCCCCTGAACCCATATTCCGGAAGAATCGAGACCCGGTAAGAGAAAACTTACAGAAATTTCACTAATTAAGATATCTCAGATTTTACCAGATTTTGATGTGTTTCGCTACGTGTATCTCGGGATATATGGGGTTAAATTTAGGTGGAATGAATTATAGATATACTTTATCCAAGTAGATTCGGATGTATTTGGGATACATAGACAAATATTCGCTTACCTCCCATGTCATTCGCTCGCCACTCTCCTGTGTATATGGTATCTTAGATCTATGTGAATCACATCAGATACATATAAATGCCCCTGAGCCCAGGTTTCGGAAGAATCGAGAGTGGGTAAGAGAAACTTACAGAAAATTCACTAGTTAAGAGCTAATATCGCAAATCTTACCAGATTTTGGTGTGTTCAGATACGTGTAGATACATGTATCTCAGGATATATAAAGTTAAAATTAGGTGGAATTAGTTATAGATATATTGCATCCAAGTGGATTTGTATGTATTTGGGATAGATAGACAAATCTCCTTCGCTTACCTCCCATGTCGTTCGCTCGCCACTCTCCCATGTAAATGGTATTTCAAATATATGTGTACCACACCAGATATTTGTATAGATGCATTAGTGTATATCTAGTGTGATTTGTATGTATTTGAGATATGTGACTATCTTAATCGCCTCTCTCCATATTTTAGTATATCCGATAACAAAAATACATCTATTCAGGTATATCTTTCTCAATATATGGTAGAAAATACTTAATTAGTGATAAAATATGAAATTAATTGAAAGTATATGTATAATTAGTATATATGTCATGAATGTATATAAGACAGTTTTTCCATTTTATTTTTACCTCGTGAAAGTAGAAATGTTGTTTTCGATAGATCCTTAGCTGAGGTAATACATGTCAAGAAGTAGTGAAATTTGATATAACAAACTCTTAGGAAGAAAATTATGATGCGATATATGAATTTACATAAACTCAATAACTTTTGTTTAATATAAAAATTTATAACCTTTAAATTTTGAATCTACATATTTTTCGAGATTCAGATTTAATGATAAAAACTTACATAATTTTATAAATAAATTTAGCGTAAAAAAACTAACATTTCATAAATCATCGATGTATGAAAGTTGAACTCAAATAATATGGTTATTGTGAATCCTTTCAATATTATTATACTTATGAACAATTTAATGCATTTCCTTTGTTTCATTTTAGGTGAATATGATTGAGGTGTTGAAGTTTATGAAGAAAAAAAAAATTTGTGAAATTTGTGATAGTATTTCTATAAATATAAAATTAAGTTTCTCTTAATATAAAACATGATCATACTTTCTTAAATAAATTTTAAAAAATAATATCATATAAATTGAAATAAAGAGAAACCTTGTCTAACTTGGCATTTGACATAATTAATGGATATATTATTTCTTTAAAATAATTAACCAGAAATGGTCTTTTTTTTTTTTCTTTAGAATTGAATATATTATTATTAGTATTATTATCAATAATAATCTTTTTTAGGAACCATCCATATCAACCCTACGTGGAACATGTCTAAAGAGTAGTTTTAGAGATAAAATTTGATTATTCTATAGATTTGAGATGGAATTTCGATTTTATAATTCCTTTCTTTAATATTCTTAAGTGAACTTATAACGAGTTATACCTTCTAATCAAGTTTGTACATACTTTTATAAAATTGATCATTATTTAAAAAAATTATAATCGATACGAAGTTAGCATCATAATTTTTTCTTTAAACTCTTTCACGATCACACATCTATCGATTTAAAAAAAAAATGATTTTATCCTTCTTCACTCACGCGGTATTTTATTAGTAAAACTCAATGAATTTGATGGAATATTGCTTAAAAATAGCAACCCTCCACTACTTTCCATGATTGACTCTCCAGCTATGAGATCTTCTATATTTCTCACAAGGTCCTTCATTATTATCATATTCTTATATTTGCCCCTTGAAGTTTCTAATAATTGCAATAACACTCTATGTTGACTGTTAATATAAAATTATTATTATTATTCCTTATTTGAGGTTTGTAATTTGTCAATGAGGAAAATTAATTCATCTACATGATTATTATAGTATGATTGTGTTTTATCGATGATATTAACAAGCTTACAGAAATAGAATATTTAGATTTAAAGTTGTCAATGAGAATTAGACGAATTCAAGTGATGTTTTTAGTATTTTTTTTAAAAACAATGGAATATTGATGTAAGATGAATTTTAATGAAAAAACATGACCATAAATGTTTTGTATAATTGATTATTTTAATTTATTTGATATGGAGACATTATTATTATTGTCATGTGTGAGGGTGCATTTTCTTAGTAGTTTTGATGTCTTTGCAAAAAGGTGTTCAAAAATTTAACTATCATGTTATATTTTTATTTTTGTATAATCATCTGATTCTTGATATTTCACTTTGTTTGAAAAAAGCAAACTTACATTAAGTAAAGATTATTAAAAAATAGTGGTAAAATTATCTTTGTTTAAAGATTTGTTGAAAAATTACAACGTATAGCTAAATAACTATTTTTAAAAATACATATTTCTTTTGACTTTTTTAAAAAGTTATTATTATATATATATTTCAATTCTTCTTATTAAAATTTCTTGCTTGATCTAGTAAATAAAAACACTCTCCAGTAAAGATTATTCTAGTGTAAGACTTAAATCTAAAAAACTTTAATGAAAATGAAAAACACTTCATTTTCAGAGCTTGAATTCGAGATCATCGATAATGACACAAAAATTATCATTATTTCAACTTTCAACTTTTGAGAAAGCTAAAGTCGATAATGATATTTCTTCAATGCCATTTGCTGGCCATTAGAGGTGCCAACTCAAGATTCCATTATGAATATTTTCCTTTTGCTACTTTAATTTTCTATGAATTATCTACTGGCAAATTTCCTTTTTGGTATAATAATTGAATATCAGTGCCCAATATTATTTGATTTGATTTTATAAAAGCTCATATATAATATAGTAGTTAATGTTAGTCATATCATATTGGTAGATGCTATAATATCCAATAGCGAAATTAACGTGTGAGTTTTGATTATTATTGAAAGCGGGAATATGTTATTTACGATCGGTCAGGATAAGCTTGTAAGTATAACTAGATTTGAAGAATTTGAGATCTTTTCCATCAATTGCACAGTCTAACACGCAACGAAATTAACGTGTGGATTTTTGTCAGTATTGAAGGCGAGAATCAGTCCAACACGCCAACAAAATCAACGTGAAGTGAGAATCAGTCCAACACGCCAACAAAATCAACGTGAAGTGAGAATCAGTCCAACACGCCAAACAGAATCAATGTGAAGCGAGAATCAGTCCAACACGCCAACAAAATCAACGTGAAGGGAGAATCAGTCCAACACGCCAACAAAATCAACGTGAAGGGAGAATCAGTCTAACACGCCAACAAAATCAACGTGAAGCGAGAATCAATCCAACACGCCAACAAAATCAACGTGAAGCGAGAATCAGTCCAACACGCCAACGAAACCAACGTGAAGTGAGAATCAGTCCAACACGCCAATGAAATCAACGTGAAGCGAGAATCAGTCCAACACGCCAGCGAAATCAACGTGAAGTGAGGATCAGTCCAACACGCAACGAAATCAGCGTGAAGTGAGAATCAATCCAACACGCAACACAATCAACGTGAAGTGAGAATCAGTCCAACACACATCAAAATCGACATGTGGATTTTTGTCATTATTGAAGACGAGAATCACGCAAGATATTATTTGGAATTTAGCGTTAGATCTATACATCCAATATCCCTCATTTGTACAATCACCTTTGAATTTTTCAATTGACAACTGATTACTCAAGCTTTGTAAATGAACAATTTTCAAGTTCTTGAATATAATTACTTCTTGGTTTTCTGATTATGTTATTGAACAATCACACTATAAAATAGACTTAATCTATTTCATTACTTTCATATTGTCGATCGTTCAGTTGTTATTTGTTTTCTTACGTAGTCATTGATCACATTTACCAAGCAATTTAGTATTAACAATCTTATTATTTAGTCATCTCAATCTACATGTTCTTGATTAACATTAACAAATTCAACTATATATATCAATTTAACATGCTCTTGGACAATTAATTTTTTTTTTAATAGTTAAAAAGGTTCATATAGAGAGAAAAATATATTTAAGACGAAAGATAATAAAATTCCCAATCGAAAGGTAAATAACGACACCAGAAGTCTTCAATACTAAAAGCCCATTTCAGATGAGTGTGAATTTGGGCCTTGAAGATTTCAAATCCATAAGCCCAACTAGATATGGACTGGGCTTACCGATTACTGCAGCCCGTTATCTAAGTTTCATTTCTAGCCTTGATAGAATACATCATTTAATCATAATTGATTAAGTGAAAATACGAGCATAACACACGTGTTTATGCATTTATTGATTTGATATAAATATTCAAAAAATCGACAAAATGTCTACTTATTTAATGAAATTTCTTTTCGACTCTCTGTAAAATACTTATTATAGCTGAGGATTTTCAAGCTATCATAAGATAAATTGATGCTAACAAATAACCATCGGGCAATGAATAAGGAAGGTCAGTGGTGGAGCCAAGATTTGTACTTGGAGTTAATGTGAAAATAATTTTAATCATCTATAAACAATGCAATTTCCTCCCAAAACACCCTTAGGCGTTACCTAACTCCGCCCTTGACGAAAGTATAGTAATGTTGTAAATGATCCAAAATCGAATATTGATAGTAATATCAACAAACTAACGTCCTCATGTGCTTCTAGATATTCAAGCTTCATATATTTTCATACCGTAAAAGATGAGATCAGTAAATAACCATTACAAATAACAAGTCCAAGATAATACTCCATTTCCTAAAACAAAGGCGAACATTAATCTTGGTTGTTTTTGAATATTACTATATAAGAAGAGTGAATAAAATTCACTCTTCTTTCGACACGTGGCACCAAGATGGCCCACCTACTTTTATATTTGGTTTTTGAAGATGGCCCACCTATCACAAAGATGGCCCACCTACTTTTATATACTCCTCTTTCATTATATTTTAATTTTTTCCTTTTTAAATAGTACTAAAAAATAAATTTAAAATATCACAAATTCGATTAACTCTCAAAATTTTACGCGAATTCTATAATTAAGACGAAGGGAATAACATATATTATTTGAAAAATTACTATATAATTACTACTCTTCTTATATAGTAATATTTTAATTTTTTCCTTTTTAAATAGTACTAAAAAATAAATTTAAAATATTACAAATTCGATTAACTCTCAAAATTTTACGCGAATTGTATAATTAAGACGAAGGGAATAACATATATTATTTGAAAAATTACATTAGGAATACCATAAACCACAATAGTTAACAACTTACAATATTTGAAAAACATATTAACTCTCAAAATTTCACATGTGTCACATAAATTGGGACAAATGGAGTAACATATATTATTTAAAATTACGTTAAGAATATTATTAATCACAACTTAAAGTATTTAAAAATACATAACATATATTATTTGAAAATAATGTAAAAAATATTATAAATCATAATAATTAACAATTTAACGGATATTGTGCCTGTGCTTCCATTTAGAAGTGAGAATGTTTAGGAGCTTAGGGTTAGTCAGTCAATTGACCGATTTGCCCTTCTTCTTCAACTTCCTCTATTTACTACAAAAATAGTACTAAAAATCAATTTAAAATATTAAAATTTTGGTTAATTCTTGAAATTTCACATGTATTGCATAATATAATAAAGTGAGTAACATATATTATTTGAAAATTATATAAATAGTACTAAAATATAGTTTAAAATAGTACTAAGAATTTGATTAACTCTCGAAATTTCATATGTACTGCGTAATTGAGATTGAGTGAGAAATATATATTATTTGAAAAATAGAATAAATATGTGATATTATTACAAAGAGCTTTAATATATATTTTAAAAATTATTTTGTCTTCCGTATATGATTTTCTGCATATATGTGGAGTTTTAAAGTTTTTAACATTTTAATATAGAAATATGATTATTTGAAAATTTTAGTACTTTCTTCATTTAAATTTTTCCTTGTTTTTCTTTTAATTTGTTCTAGATTTAAAAGTTACATAAAAAGTACTTAAAATCACAATGTAATAATATAAGATATTAAAAAAACATAATTAAAAATCATAAAAGAAATTTTATTGACTCTTTAATTCCATATTGAAACAAAAGAAGTTTGTTTGAAAATAACATAAAAAGTAACGTAAATTAAAGTAAAATAACAACTAAAAATATTTAAGAATCATATAAGAAATTTAGTTGAGTTTCGTAAAAGTACCTATGTCACATAAAATGGAACAGAAAGAGTAATATATATTATTTGAAAATGATCTAAGAAGTGCTATAAATCACAATAAATTAACAACTTCAAAATATATTTAACAAAATCACATACAAAAAATTATATAACTCTCCAAATTTCATCGCTGTCACATAAATTGAAACAAAGAACTACTCCCAATTTATGTTATTTACTTTCCTTTTTAGTCAGTCCCAAAAGAATGTCACATTTCTATATTAACTAACAATTTGATTATAAAATATTTATTTTACCCTTAATGAAATAATTTACAGTCATACAAATTTATATCATTCATTTTGGACCACAAATTTTAAAAGTCTTCATTTCTTTTTTAAACTCCGTGGCGAATCAAACTACCTCACATAAAATGAGACGGAGGAAGTAATATACATTGGGCCCGCGCTGGCGTGGGAACCTAATAACTAGTTAATTGAGAGAGGATAATGCACATTTCCTAATAATCTCACAAAATTATTTCAAAAATGGGTAAAAAATAAAATAAAATAAATCTCTCAACTCCATTTTTAAATACACGCATTGCCAGTGACTCATAAGTCCCATTTATACATCAAAATATTTTTTAATAATTATTTAGTATTCGATATACACTTGCATCACTAATCTAGATATCGTGAGTTAAACATTCAGTAAAGGCGAAACCTTCCTACCAAAAGTTTCTCCATGTTAGGTACTATTACTATTTCTGATACTCATGATCCATCCTAATCTAGATATACGAGAGTTGAAAAATAATTAATTAAAGACGAAAATCTTCTACTAAAAATTTCTCCATTTTAGGTGTTATTACTAATTCCGGTACTAATGCTCCATCCTAATCTAGATAACTAATTCCGGTTACTCCATCCCTTGCCGAGGTAATATTAACAAAAATAAAATAAAATGATAAGACAAATTTTAATTTTACGATTATCTCTGCTTGTCTAGCATACCAACAACACCTTAACACTTTTACAATAAATCACTTCATATTATTTGTTTTTCTAATTGATGGTGCTGTGATTTTAATAAATAATAACAAACAATTTGTGACTTGTTTAACATGCCATAAAGTGTGATTAAATATTAACTCAATTATTCTTTTATGAATATTTAATTTTTGCAGTTTAAAGCTGAGGAGAGTAAGCTTATATTGATTGATTCTGGGTCAATCTAGCATCAACAAGAATATTTTTGGAAGAACAATCCATCACGCAACGAAATCAACGTGAGGATTTTTGTTATTATTGAGGGCGAGAATCATACAAGGTGTTATTTACGGTCGATCAGGATAAATTCGCAAGTATAACCATATCCAAGGAATTTGAGATCTTTTCCATCAATTGCACAATCCAACACGCAACGAAATTAACGTGAGGATTTTGGTCATTATTAAAGGCGAGAATCATGCAAGGCGTTATTTGCGGTTGGTCAGGATAGCTAGCAAGTATACCCATCTCCAAAGAATCTGAGATCTTTTCCATCAGTTGCACAATCAAACACACAACGAAATCAACATGTGAATTTTTGTCATTATTGAAGGTGAGAAACATGCTAGGCGTTATTTGGAATTTAATCTTAGATCTATATATCCAATATCCCTCATTTGTATGATCACATTTGAATTTTTCAATTGACAACGGTTTACTCAAGCATTGTAAATGAACAATTATCAAGTTCTTGAATATAACTGCTTCTTGCTTTTCTGATTACGTTGTTGAACAACCACACTATAAAATAGACTTAATCTATTTCATATCGTCGATCGTTCAATTCTTATTTGTTTTCTTTCATCGTCATTGATCACGTTTACCAATCAAGTTAGTATTAACAATCTTATTATTTAGTCAAAATATATCGGATAATATATTTGGACCAAAAGTCTTCAATACTAAAAGCCCATTTAAGATGAGTGTAAATTTGGGCCTTGCAGATTTCAAACCCATAAGCCCAACTAGACATGGATTGGGCTTACCGATTACTTCGGCCCATTATCTGAGTTGTATTTCTAACCTTTAATACATCAATTAATTATACGAGCATAAAACGTCTTTTTGTATTTATTGATTTGACATAAATATATAAAAAAATCGACAAAATGGCTACTTATATAATGGAATTTCTTTTCAACTATACGTAAATATGTAAATTCTCGTTTAGCCAAGTGTTTTCAAGCCCATTGTAAGTTAACCAACGTGCAATAAATAGTGAAGGTCAGTGGTGGAGCCTAGATTTTCACTAAGGAATTCAAAATATAAAAAGTAAACACACGATGAAGTTGAAGGAACATAAAAAATAATTTTATCATATATAAACAATGTAATTTTTCATCAAAAAAAATCCCTTAACCCTATCTAGCTCTACCCGTAGAAAAAGTATAGTAATATTATGAATGATTCAAAATCGAATACTCATAATAATATCAACAAACTTAACGTTCTCATGTATTTCTAGATATGTTAAGCTTCATATATTTTTGATAAATCGTAAAATATGAGATTAGTAAATAATTATTATTATAAATAACAAGTCCAAGATAATATAATCCGTTTCCTAAAATAAAGGCGGACATTAATCTTGGTTGTTTTTGATTTTTTAATTGAGAGAGGATAATGCATATTTCATAATTAACCCCACAAAATTATTTCAAAAAAAGGGTAAAAAATAAAATAAAATAAAATAAAATCTCCCATCTCCATTCTCAAATATAAAACTTGTAAACCTTTTAAAGCACAAGATAATAATATAGCATTGTGTGTGTGATTTTTGTGTGTGAAAAATGTCATGGCAAACGTACATAGATGACCATTTGATGTGTGAAATTGAAGGCGGCGGCCAACTTAAGGCCGCCGCCATCGTTGGCCACGACGGCTCCGTCTGGGCCCAAAGCACCACCTTCCCTAAGGTATATTGCTTTTTTCTTTTTCAAATTCGATTAGCCTGAATTCATGTTGCATAATATCTATTTAAGAGGTGGTGCTCCATGTTAGAAATTAGAATTCAAATTCGAGATTTTTAGTTAAAAATTTATGTGATTTCATTCACCCTAACACACATTGCCAACGACTTGAAGTCCCATTTATCAATTAAAATAATTTTTAATAATTATTCAGTGTTCGATATACACCAACATCACTAATCGAGATATATGTGATTTTAAAACTCATTAAAGGCGAAAGCCTTCTATGAAGAGTTTCTCCATTTTAGGTACTATTACTAATTTAGAAATTATTATTTCATCCTAATCTAGATAACTAATCTCGATACTATTACTTCAACCTAATCTAGATAACTTATTCTGGTACTATTACTCCACCCCCTAACAAGGCTAACTTATCATGATACTAATTACTAATGCTAATAAAATTTGTCTTAGTAACAAACAAGGGATGAGACAATACTAAATTTTTACCCAGAATTATATGTACTTGTCCAACCTACCAAACGATCCTTTTAGCAATTTTACAATATATGACTTAATATTATTTCTCTTTCTAATTGATGGTATTGTGATTTTAATCAAAATTAACAAACAATTTATGACTTGTTTAACATGCCATAAAAGTGTGATTAATTATTGACTCAACTATTCTTTTATGAATATTTAATTTTTGCAGTTTAAAGAAGAGGAAATTAAGCCTATATTGATTGAATTTAATGACCCAGGCCATCTAGCACCAACAGGAATATTTCTTGGAGGAACAAAATATATGGTGATTCAAGGAGAATTTGGTGCTGTCATTCGTGGAAAAAAGGTGTTGTATACTTTACCATATAATAGTGGATTATGTTGAATTCGATGTGTCTAATCTGATATGAATTATATAAAGAAAAATTTCTTATATGTCATGATGTATGGACCTTGTTTTAGAATCTAGGATTTAGAGTAAACGAGTTACGTTCTTTATATGTGTTAAATTGTTTTCTTCCACATATAAATTGAATTAGACGTAGTAGGTTCTGTTGAACTCGATATGTCTAGTTTGATTTGAATTACATAAAGGAAACTTTTTTTATGTGTTGACATGTAGTAACTTTGTTTCAGAATCCAGTATTTAGAGTCAATGAATTGTATTTTCTTTATATATGTGTCTATTTTTTTCGCACGCATATAAATTGAGTTAGATGTAGTGAACTTCGCGATGTGTTTAGTTTGACTTGAATTACATAGAGGAAACTTCTTATATGTTGTTATGCACTAACCTTGTTTCAGAATCTAAGATTTAAAGTCAATGAGTTTTATGTTCGATTTTCATATAATTCGAATTAGACACAGTAAATTCTGTTGACCTCATTACTTCTAGTCTTACCTTATTTATGTTGAGAAAATTTCTTATATATCCTCATGGACTAACCTAGTTTCTAAATCCATAATTTAAAGTCAATAATTTTTACTCTTAACATATGTATCAATTTTAATTTTTCATACATATAATCCGAAATAGATGTATGTCTAGCCTTATCTTAATGACATAGAGAACTTTTTTTTCTTCATATCTCACATAGATGTAGAGTCGATGAGTTATGTTCTTTATATACATGTTAATTTTTTTTCACACACATACAATATGAATTAGACGCTTTAAATTCTATCGAACTTGCTACGTCTAGTCTGACCCGAATTACATAAATTTTGGTAGGGTTCAGGAGGAATAACTATCAAGAAGACAAATAAAGCTTTGTTATTTGGTATTTATGATGAGCCTGTTGTTGCTGGACAATGCAATTTGATTGTTGAGAGATTGGGAGATCATCTCATTGATCAAGACCTCTAGGATGCAATTAGGACATCATTTGGTTAGCAGACTAAGTTATTTCGAAATTATAAGTATGAGATTATAATTTTTGGATTGATTTGTCTATATTAGAGGTGGAATAAAATAATATCAAGTTAGATGAGATAAGTTTGAAATTGATATTATAGATATTTTTCCCACCTTATTCCATGAACTAAACGACTTGATGGACGTGTATAATTGATTGAGAACCTATAATTTGTATTAAGATTTACAATTTTTTGTGTTTGAACTCTTCTTTCTACCTTACTACATATGTTATAGCAAAAACATAACATGTATCAAGTTCGGATATAGAAGAAGGGTTGAACGGTTAATTTGTTGGAAAATTACGCGTTTTAATAACTTTAAGTGTTCAGTTGACAAAGTCGTGAGTAGAAGGATCTAGGTGACAAACGGAGCCAAGTATAAAGTTCTTCCCGGTCATTCTGTCTTTAAATTATTAGATCACTCATTAATGCTTATCAAAAGATCATTTATTCGTTATTATCAAATAAGTAATCTAATTATGTGGATATTGTTTTACGCCATTAGTTCATAGAAGATAAAAAAACTCAAAATAATCCCTTATCTTTGGATTAAAACTCAAAGTCATCCTTGAGTTTTCACATGAAGCACTAATAGTCCCTCATGTTTGCAATTAATATTGGTGCACTTTTGAGAAAATCGTGGGCTAACACCAAAATATTCATGGGCTAACACAAACGATAAATTGAGAAAATTGCCAAATTCCTGTTGAGTGACCCCTAAATGCTAAAAAGGCGGTGTGAAAAATGGTGAAACTATTGATATTTTTTCCCAGGTCATTACTGAGGGTTTTGTAAAGTTTTCGTAAAGAAAGAGCAGACATGAAAAACTGAGAAAATCGTTTAATTCCTGTTGAGTGACTCCTAAATGCTAAAATAATGGTGTAAATCATGGTGAAGCTATAAATATTATTCCCCCGATCATTATGGATGGTCCTGTAAAGTTTTTTTTTTGCAAAATAAGCTTAAGAAAAAATTACTATAGTTATAAGTTATAATCCAAACATTAGAAGAAACAAAATTGAATAGCTACGAGGATAATAATAATTATTGCTCATTGAATAAAAAAAAATCAAAAGCCTTTGTACTTAGTGTACTTAAAAATGTCTTAAAAGTTAAACTAAGCCAATTAATTAGGTCAAAATGCTTCCTAATTTTCCTCTCCTTTAACTAACTACCAATAATTTAATATATGGTGTGACTTTTAGATTGTTAACACCACAATCATGAACCTTAACCAACATAATTTTTTTTTATTTTTTTTAAATTACTTGTACATCAAAATAAGTGTCAATCAATCAATAAATTAATTAAAAGTATCAATCAATTGCCATGATTATCATGATCAATATGGGAACTGGGATCTACATTGAGGATGCACTACTAAAAAAAGTAAGAAATCCCTAATCAAAGAAGGGATGTGCCTTAGTTCAGTCCCGAAGACGGGATAATAGGAGCGTAGCACCGAATATGTAAGAGTAGTCTCACCCCGATTGGAATCTTGTACACTTTCCTTATCTTTGTTTTATTGATCCAGCCTACCTCATAGAAAATCCTGTTTAGGAAGCTAGCGCCCGCTCTCACTCCAATATACGTGTAGGGGGAAGCACCAATGAAAGTGAACCTTTATTGTTTCGTTTTCTTTTCTCTTCGAACAACATCAAATCGGAGGTCGGTAAAGTTCTGATCGATAACCTCTGGAGATCGAATGTGTTGTGATACACACATGTTGAACTCAACCAGAATAATTGATGTACGTATATGCAGAAACATATGTAGTTCATAAGTTATGAATTCATCTTAAATAAATAATTTTGGCTCAAATTTTGTATATGTATGTTAAAAGATTCGATAAATATATATAAATTAAATGATAGATTTTGAACTCAGCAGATCAAATGTGTTGTGATACGCACATTTTGAACTCAAATCCATAATGTTCTAGTTTTAAATCTACCTCTACACACAAGTTGATTATTGTGCCATCGTTATTACAAAAATTAACCACCACCATTTGTGGGCATGGGGGATCCACATCATTAGTTATAAGAACTAATTAGTAACTTTTACTTAGAGGTAAACAACAAAATTTATCGTGAATCTTATTTAGCATGAGATTAGTGGCAAATTATTTAAAAAATTATTCTATTAGTTATACATCGATAGATTAACAAGAAAATTCATAACTAATTTCATTTTTTTTACTACGCTAGAATATTGAACTCATAAACGTAAAATTCTGAACTCGTTTTTATTTGTGCTTGATGGGGTGGGGACTAAATTATATTATTTGACAGACAACAAGAGAAATGCATGTGTGCATGATACACACAAGAATATTTGTACAGAGTAAAGAGTACACACTCACTAGGACTTTTTTTATTTACTTTTTTTTGTGTGTGTGTGATTTAATGGTGGAGGATGTTATGTTTGGAATTTTTAAAAAAGGACAAAAGAAACTCAATTATTTTGTAAAATAATTTACTGAATTTAACGGTTCCAAAAATTGATGTCAAATAATTTTTTTTTCTTTTTCTAAATTCAATCAAGAATATTATTCTAGAAATTTACTCTTTGTGAAAAAAAAAAAAACATTGGATTTTAGGTCTCTTTGCTCTTGAAAAATGATAAAAGTTTGAATTATACATTCGAAATGCTTAGACTTTTTTAGAAGTCGATAGATTCAAGTTTGTGTCGAAGTAGTTTTATTTTAAGGGTATAATGTTCCCTTATCAATAGGAATTTTATTTTTAAGATTTGAATTCGAAATGCTTTCAACTTTTTAAAGGTTGATAAATTCTTATTTACATCGAAGTTGTTTTTATTATAAGGGTATAATATTCTCTTATTGATAGGAATTTTATTTTTAAGATTTGAATTCGAGATCTTTAATTTGAACATAAGAATACTTACTATCTGGATGACCCACCATACCTTTGGATACATCCATCATCTTTCTTTCTTTTATTAGGTTTCTCAATCCGACTAACCTTTGAATCCATCCATCTTTTTTTAATAAGGTTTTCCAATCGAATTAAATTTGAATTTATATCGTGAAGTCCTGTATTAAAGATTAAAATGTTCTCTAATAAAGACAACTAATTAACTTTTGCATGCATCCATCTTATTTTAAATTTCTCAACTTGATTAAATTTGAATTTGTACCGCGAAGTTTAGTATTGAGAGATGAAATATTCTTTGACAAAGACAAACTCAATATCATAAGGATTAAGGGGTCTGAATCTATAATTTCTCATTAAAAATAAAAATATATATTTATCACTTTATCAAAACAAAAAGATACTAATTGAGTAATTGAAATTAGGAAACTTGGAGCATTGCTAAATTCCATGAATGACAGATGCATGCCAGCATATTATGAAACATGTCACACAAATTTCCAATATTGCACATAAAGCGTTACCTTCAAAAATAGGTCATGCAATGTATGATTAATTTAGATTTAATCGAATAATTAATATAGGTATAAGAATCCATATGCTAGAAGTGTTATCTCCAAAAATAAGTCAAGCAATGTATGATTAATTCAGATTTAATTAAATCGTAATATAAATATTGAACAATTAATGCGACACAAAAAAAGAATCACGTTGACCCACTCCTTACAGCTACTCAGTGACGGAGCTAGGATTTTTTATAAGGGAATTCAAAGTCTGAAGAAGTAAACACATGAACTAATCGAAGAAAATTCGACATCTGCTATATATACATAAAAAAATAACTTTAACTATGTATATGTTGGCTCCCCCCTACGGCCCTACCCCTACCCCTAACAATATGCTGGCTCCGCCCCCAGTCCCTACCCCTACCCCTACCCCTTCAAAGTCCAATCACACACAACAACAATACCTCAAACACCTATCAACATTATGCTATAAAAATGTTATGTCTATTTCCAATGAGAACTGGATGGGTTGAAAGAGACAAATGATTGGAAAAAAGAGAAAAATGCGACATGAGAAAAAAGAAAAAGTGAAAAAGTGCATTAAGAAAATATAGTAAGGTACCAAAGTGACAATATCAAAAGTAACAATCATGAATAGTGCAAAAAAAAGGGTATTTTCTTTGTTGCAATTTATACGATGTTCCAAAAAAAAATTTCGGTCTTAAAAATGGTATTTTTTACATTAAAATCGTGTAAATTTTTATTTTATTCTTAATGATTTATAATCATATAAATATTTATAATATATTTAAATGACAAATTTTAAGCTACGAGTCTTATCGAACGTGTCCTTACATAAATTGATAAATTGAAACGAATAGAATAAATAGCTAGCATATCGATTGACAAAAAGAAGTTTAAGAATGCAATAAATATTTTTGGACTATACCATAAAAATCTTAATTAGAATGAAAGATTGCTATATGCGTGCAAATAATAAATCTCACATTAATAGCTGAAAAGATCGAAAGAAATTACATATAAAACATAAATATACTTAAATTAATATAATGTCTTATTTTAAAAAATCGTGCAAATTTCGCCCAAAACGAACATACAGTGTAATAGGTGAAGTACCAAGACAATAACAACCATAATTGACTAGGATGGTAGGACATTTGCATTGGTTGTTTGCCTACCTAGTCCTAGGTAGAAAGAAAATTATATTCAGACCTTCATCTCTAATTAAATTCTATTGTGCATGATTCAAATTTAGTCGGAGCTCTAATATGGACATGTCAATATCCTATTGGAAGCGTTTTTTCTAAATAGACCCTATTATGTGTGATTCATATTTAGTCAGAATTCTAATGTATACATCATACCAAACCCAAAAAAAGAAGTGGTTTGCCTACCCTAATCTCAAATCAAAAGGCCAAAATGGTTCTTGGACACCCCCACCCCATCCCACCCTTCTGGGGCCGACATCCCCTGTTAGATCATCTTCTCAAGTTTCTTATCGCGTGGAAGGTTTATGAATCGTTTTCCCGACCCCACCTGTATGGACTGTCAACACCCCTACCTTAGCTGTAATGTCTCAAATGTGGGTTCCTACACATTATATTATGCTATAAAATGCCAGGTCATTTTCCAAAAAGACAACCTGGATGGGTCGAAAGGGACAAATGATTTGGAAAATAAAAAAAGAGAGAAAAAGTTGATACGAGAAAATAGAAAAAGAAAAAAGTGCATTAAGGTTCTGTCAATTATTATAAAAAGTAATTGAAAATTATGAGATTTAAATTTTATCAGAAATAAAAAGACTAAATATATAATTAATTGGTCTAAAAACTTGTCTGATATTTTATTTTGACATCTAAATTAAGTTTAGAATATGTATATACCAAACACTCTAGCATGATTTAGAGTGTATCTATTTAGTGGCGCAATTACATTGATTCAAAAGTGATCACTGAAAATTTTTCATCAAAATATTATGTATATAAGTCAAAAATAATTTCTTTTAAAATTTACACAAAAGTTTAAATATTCATAGTAAAATTTCTAATTTCGTCAATATTTCTATTATTAAAAAAATGATAACTTTATTATATTGGGAAAATATACTAAAGTAGCAAAGTGACAATCTTGTTATTAATTATTACGTACATAGTAATAAATGAGAGGTAAACATTTATTTGCATTCGATATTTCAATTCAAACATATATAAATATATATGAGCTATTTATTATTCATTTCTTTTGAATTTGTTAATCTGATTTTGATTTGAAACATAGTTTACGAAAGTAAATTAGATTTTGAGAAAAAACATTAAGTGATACTTGAAGTTCTCCCAGATTTTCAAAAAGACACCTTAACTTTGCGTGCGTCCTATTACCCCACAAAACATTCAAAATCACAATAAATACACATTTTTTACACAATATTTCCACTTTGGACAAAAATATCCTTCGAATGTGCAATTTCTTAAAAATAAAAAGTCGGACCCATTATTGATGTATTGAAGGATGCTTTGGTAATTTCCTATGATGAATTCATTTTGTTTGTTTCTTTTAAATTTATTTTACTATACTAAATAATTGTATAAAATATTATGAATCACGATAATTAATTACTTAAATATTTAAAAGATATAAAAATATATAAAAGATCTGATTGACTCTTCAAATTTTACCGGTGACACATAAATTGGACAAATGAAATAATAGATATTATTTGAAAATTTCTTAGAAAGTACTATAAATTACAGTAATTAACAGCTAGAAATATTTCAAAGACAAAAAATTTGATTGAATCTCAAATTTTTTTTAGTACTACATAAATTGAGAAAGAAGAAATGACCTCTATTATTTGAAAATGACGTAAAAGTATTACAAATCATACAATAAGATTTAACAATTTAAAATTTTAAAAAACTTTAATGCTTTATACTTATTCTATTTCCACTTTGGACAAAAATATCCTCCCAATATGCATATTTTTTAAAACAAAAAGTGGGACCCATTATTGATGTACTCAAGGATGTTTTGGTAATTTTCCTATGATGAATTCGTTTTGTTTGTTGTTTAATTTTTTTTAAATAATTGTATAAAATATTATAAATCACAATAATTATTTACTTAAATATTCAAAAGACGTAAAAATATGTAAAAGATCTGATTAACTCTTCAAATTTTATCGGTGACACATAAATTGGACAAATGAAATAATATATATTATTTGAAAATTACTTAGAAAGTACAATAATTTACAGTAATTAACAATATAATATTTTAAAGACAAAAAAATTTGATTGAATCTCGAAATTTTATTAGTACCACATAAATTGAGAAAGAAGAAATAACCTTTATTATTTCAAAATTGCGTAAAAGATATTACAAATCATACAACAATAATTAGCAATTTAGAATGTTAAAAGATATAAATTTTTTTTACCATAGTTAACAATAATTTAAAATTTAAACTATTTTAAATTGATATTAAAGTTTAATTAACTCTTTAATTTTGTCTTTGTCACATAAATTGAATTAAAAAAATGATACATATTGAGCCCGTGCTAGCACGGGCTCCGATGTCTAAGTATATATATATGCATCATTAATTAATATTTAAAAATGCTAGGATAGTTGGTAGTGAAGGGTAGCACGGGCTCCGATGTCTAAGTATATATATATGCATCATTAATTAATATTTAAAAATGCTAGGATAGTTGGTAGTGAAGGGTAGCACGGGCTCCGATGTCTAAGTATATATATATATGCATCATTAATTAATATTTAAAAATGCTAGGATAGTTGGCAGTGAAGGGTATTAATTAGCTAGATTTGATAATGGATTGAACAATAAATGAAAAATGTCTATGTGGTTCCACTATGACAAAGCAAATCTTGTTGAAAAATATGTATTGTGAATAGCTAGACATAGCCTAAAGTGTACAGGTCACCATGGCCTAATATTAACACAAATAAAATCTTGATCAATGATCTGATCGATAAGTATTCTTCTGTTCTTAATTGTAGGTTTGGATTCAAAAAAATTTAATATGAAATTAATTTTGTTATTGAACATTTTTATCTTCAATTTTCTGTTACAAATTCAAATTTAGTTAAATTTTAATACGGATAATGAATACTATGTAACTGTGAGAAAGTTAAAAAAATAAAATAATACCCACCTTATACATACACAAAAGATCAAGAGATGAAATCAGAATTTGATATTGTAGATTTGAGTTCGAAAAGTCTATTAAAATTAATTTAATTTACTGAAAACTCTATTATTTAAACTTATTACTATTGAATTCAGATGAATCCTAAACTTTTTAAAGGATAATTTAGTTATAAGGATTAGGGAGTTATTTTAGTGAAATTTGATATTAAATATGTTCAATTTTTGCAGGTATTGCTGGTGCATTAACTTAATTACTTAAAGTGGGGATTTTTAGAACAAAAATCTCTTAGAAAAAAATAATAGAGTTATACTCATTATAAACCAACTTTTTTATTATTTAATGCATGATTTTCAATTGTATTTGGAGTGAAGTGGGCCAAATTCTTTTTATTTATTTTGGAGCATAAAATCCTTCACAAAAGAGTGATAAACAAGAAAGGATCTTTCAAATAGTTGTAAAAATTATTGAGCACCATCTTCCTCTATCAAAAATTCTTTTTATAACAATAAAATAAATTATTTGTGCCACATTTATAAATAAAAAACTAAGGGTGTGTGTTTGGTAGGGAGAATTCATGTTTTTAGAAAAAAAACATTCATAATATTATTTTTACTAAATTACATATAAATATTTTTGAGATACTACTTTTTACCTACTTATTAAACACTATAAAATAAACAAACGTATTTATTTTTCAAAAATTATCAAGGAAAATATTTTTTTGAATTATATTTTCTTCTCCTACCAATTAAAATATAATTGGTATCACTAATTATTTCAGAATAGAGCCGCCGTTTGACAGCCGTCAAAAAGATCACATAATCTGAGAAAGCAGACAAATGCACAAAATAGTTTTTTCTGTTAAATAAATAACCAAACATATAACGACCAAACTAGTTTAACAAATAATAATAATAATAATACACAAAAATAAAATTTAAAATTTTAAAAGAAAATAACAGCCTTAGCCAAGCTGTTATGGGACCCAATTTCTAAAGACCCAATGAAACTTTAAATTATGTAATTTATGTCTTTTTCCGCTAGAAATTATCGTCATTTAAAAAAAAAAAAAAAAAAAAGAGCAAATGATCTTGAAACAATTTCTGAAAAAACAAAGATTATGTCACATAATAATAATTGAAATTATCTTTCATGTGATTTGGTCGACGATAATTTTAAGAATGTTGGTTGTAATTATACAAAAATTTGGAATAACATCATTAAAAAATTATGCGAAAAATATATTTATTAAATCTTGAATATTCTAAACGAAACTTCTGACTTTTCAATACTATTTAGAGTCATTATTAGAAGGTGTTAATTATGGCGTAGCTACTAATTGTAAAAAGAACAAAATATTCAATGAATGGTTAATTATATATATACTCCCTCTGATCCATTTCATTTTAAGTGGTGCTATTTTTTTAGTAGATCATTTTTAAAAAATAATATTATTTTATATCAGATAAACAATTTAACTTTATGAAGATGTTACACTTTACAAATGTATTATTTATTTATGTTAATTGATTCACTAATTTGATATTCATGACCACTAATAATGAATTATTCGAATGTAATTAGGCTTTAAGGTTAAGATATATAATTAGGGATTTAAGCTTAAGGTATAAGAAATTAAGGATTAGTACTTAATACGTACTTGATGACAAATGTCTTCTCATATACTAGTTTTTGTGCCGCTAAATGATTAAATTTTTTTTCAATTAGTAGTTAATTCAAAAGTCATATTCCAAAATTTTAAAAAATAAAATAAAATAAAAATGATTGCACTGCTTTGCATGTTATAAAAACACTGTCCATATTATAACTTTTTTATGTTTACCAACTGTTTTGTGGTTGGAGAATAGTTGAACTTTAGAGAAAATTAATCATTAAACATTATTTGAGGGAATAAATAATATGATTATTCATAAAACAAATGCTATGAAGATATTCTATATCTCCAATAGATACTTGTGATTTGCCATATAATCAATTTCAAGAATCACTCAATAAATTTTCTCATAAAATTGTTATTATGATGACCTTGGTTAGGTGTGTATATGAATCGGTTTGATCAAATTTTTATCAAAATTAAATTAATAATATTTGTCTGATTAGTTTTGTTTTTCGTTTTTTATCACATGAATATTATTTTTATCTTATTTTGTTGATCAGTATGTGTATAGTAACGTAATAACTGACAAGCATATGATTTATTGAACATATAAGAGTTAAATCAAATCGATAAAAAAAACTATGTGAAATAGTTTAAATTTATCCTTAAACTTTATGAAATTATGCATATTTTTATTTTTTTCTGCTATTACCCATTATCACTCTAATTTAATTACCGCCACAATAAGTAATGCTTTAAAGTCTTAGAAACATCACGTAAAGCTATGAAAATACTTATAATAAGAATATACATAAATTATCACATTCAAATAATTTCTCTCACTCTTTTATCTTTAACATTTTTCTATGTCATTATTTTACTTTTTGACGTAATATCCCACTATGATCATCACAATACTATTATAATTGATTTAAAAGCTAAATATTATGTACTTAGGTTTATTTTAGAATTAGGAGATCGATGTGGAGCTTTGACATTGTTATTAATGATTTGAGAAGTATTAGTGATCAAATCGTGTAAATGGAGTTTTGGCTAAGTTAATTTTTTTTAGCTTGATGGTGTAATTGTGTAATGTTTGAGTTCATTTAATAGATTATTCGAAATTTCAGGATATTTATATTAACTTCTGTTTAGAATAATTATATTATTATTGGAGATTTTGAGTATATTGAAAAAGATGATATTGTTGCCACTACAACATTAACCTCCTTCTTCAAAGTTCATGGATAAATTTAAATCATTTCACACGATTTAAGGATAAATTTGCTAATTTCCCTTTATAAAATATTCATATATTGAGAACTTTTATCGTCAGAGAATAAGAATATAATTGAACCAATTTATGATAACACTTGACAAGGATATATTTGACCTCAATTATTAATGAAGGATAAACTTAAATCATTTCAGAAAGTTCAGGACAAATATACTACTCGTTTGGACATGATTTGAAATCAGGTTAAATTGAAATTGAATTTTATTTTAAAATATAATTTAAATTTCTCAAGTCGTATTTTTCTTCTTGTAAACACGATAATCTTATAATTTGTGAAAATTATCATAACTTTCACAACTCTTATACAATTTCATCAAATAACCAAATTTTAGTTCATAAATCATACACAATGTATCAAGCTAAGACATCCTAATACGCTGAATTAACAAATCACATATTTATACATTTATTTTAATAAATACATTTCCCATACCATTACAAACTTTCAAATAAACTTAATTTCACAAAAGTTTCATCAATTAATAACTAATTATCCTTTTAAAAAAAAAAAAGACAACCTGGCAAGGGTAGGTTGGTGGGCGTGGGGTGGGGTTGCAATTACTATAAGCATACATTCATCCATTGAAACAAAATATACATGTTCTCTTCAACCTCCATAATATCACCATTTTCATCTCTGAAGCTTCCTCGAAGAAACAAAGAAGAAAATAATTGCTACGCTTTTACTAATAAGCTATTAGTTCAATGGATCCATGTCCATTTGTTCGTTTAATAATCGAATCATTAGCTCTAAAACTTCCATTAACAGCAACTAAATCAGCTTCTCATGGAATCCATCCATCTTCAACTCCCTGTTATGCAAAACTTAAGCTCAAAAATTTCCCTACCCAAACCACAATTCTCCCTCTTTCCCCAAATTCCTACACCCAATCCCCGCCGGAATCTGCCGCAATCGCAACCGGATTTCATCTCGACGCCGCCGCACTCCGTCGTTTATCCGCGAAACCCGTAACCCTAACTGTCTCTGTTTTCACCGGTCGAATGGGGGGCCGCTCGTGTGGAGTTACGTCGGGGAAATTGATGGGTTCTGTTCAGGTGAGTGTGGATTTGAGTGGGACGCATTCGAAGGGGAGGGTGTTTCAGAATGGGTGGATGAAATTGGGGGCGACGGCGATGACGGAGAAGGATAAACCGGTGGCGATGTTGCATATAGCGGTTCGAGCTGAACCGGATCCGCGGTTTGTTTTTCAGTTTGGTGGTGAACCGGAGTGTAGCCCGGTGGTTTTTCAGATTCAGGGGAATATTAGACAACCGGTTTTTAGCTGCAAGTTTAGTGCTGATCGGAATAATCGCTCACGGTGAGTCTCCGTTGCTACCGTTTTGTTTATCTCGTTATTTTGTTATCATCATTTTCCTGCTTCGGTTATATTCCAAGGGTCAATCTCCTATCTATTCTAATAGTGACCTCACGTAAAACTATGCTTAATATGTTATTATTAAAAACTATCAAAATCCGTTAGTATAAGTATATGTAAGGTTTTTTTTTTTCATGTTACTTCTCCTGTGATATTAGAGTTTTAAGGACTATTTAAGTATCTATTAATATGAAAATGAAAATATTTATATAATGTCATTTAAAAAGTAATATAATAAATTTTTTAAAAAAACTTAATTTTTACGTAGATATAATTTTGTCGTTTCTTTGAACTTTCTTGTGGAAATATGTCGTGGGGATTGGAAAATATGGGACCATATCATTGACTCTCTTTGGACAAATGGAGTGCTAATATTAATGGTTGAGTCGAAATTTTTACTAACGTTAATCAAAATATAAAAAAGTAATTATACGATGAAGCTGATAGAATGATAGTATTCAACATATATATAGTAGAAATAAATATATAATTTTAAAAGTATAGTAAATTTCAATATTAAGAACCTCTCAAGTATTTAGCTACTTAGTTAACTTTTACAAGAAATTTTGATAATTTATTTTTTGAAATACCCATCACTAAATATAGAAAGGAGAGTTTTGGCGTAATTGATAAAGTTGTTGTTACGTTGCTGTAATCAGAAGGTCACGTGTTCAAACTATAAAAATAACTTCTTGCAGAAATATAGTGTAAGACGGCATATAATAGACCTTTGTATTGTAGGACCGTCTTTACTTATTATGAACATTTACCTGTCTTTTTAATGGACAATTCTTTATTAGGATTTGTTTTTACTCTTAACATGGGAGATATTAACTAAAGTTGATTAAAGATTATCTCATGATTTTATTCTCTTAAATTGTGGGTCCAAAAAATTAACTATTTATCAAGTTGAGCATTTTACTTTAATGACAAAGATTAGAGAATTGTCAGTCAACATAATTAGTTTGATCTAACAGACAAAAAATTTAACTTAGTGTTATTGGCAACCACCATTGATTCCCTTTCCATGTGCAAAGATTTAGTTATAAATTCTTCATTAAAGTTATTAATATTCTTCTTTGACTGTTTGTTTAGTTGGATCAACCATCTATCTTAGCATTAATTTTGTGGATTATTGAATACACCTACCTTACTATTTAGTTTACCAAATTAAGCTTACTATTATCACTCTCTTAGAGGGTGTTCGTTATAGAGTGAACGTTTTCTTATTTTTTCATGTCTGGATAATCAAAATGTTTCGATATGCATTTTTCTAAGAATATAAGTTCCTTAAAACTATGAAAAATCACTTTACTAAGAAAACCAAGTATTATAAGTGGCATCCCAAGCTCATTGTCTCCTCCCCAACCCTCCAATGCCCCCAACACCCAGCCTCACCACCACCACCCCTCCCCTTCTGACCAGGGGTGGAGACTTAAGAGGAGCAAAGGGGGGTTCATTTGTCGAAAAATCTCACTATATATAAATATATGTAAGGTCAGAACTTTTTTCATGTACATATAATAGATGATGAATCCCCTTATTAAAACTTATGCCTACGCCCCCGATTCCCTACCCCACTCACCTTGATGTTTTTCAAGATTACGGATATATATTTTTGCTTACTTACTGAACACTAGAAATGTTTTTCAGGAAAACAATTTTTTTCATACTAAACACACCCTTCATTTATTGTTCTAGGTACTGAATTTGTTAATAAGTTGTCCCTAAGCTGATATTTGTCTCTCTTTTATGTGTTAAAACAGATCTCTACCAACTGATTTCAACTTAAACAACAGAGGATGGATGAGAACATTTTCTGGAGAAAGGGACAGAACAGGAAGAGAAAGAAAAGGATGGATGATAATAATCTATGATCTTTCAGGCTCAGCTGTTGCTGCTGCCTCAATGATCACACCATTTGTCCCCTCTCCTGGTTCCGATCGTGTCTCACGATCAAATGCCGGAGCATGGCTCATCCTCCGGCCTAATGGCGCTTGTGTTAGCAGCTGGAAACACTGGGGTCGACTCCAGGCGTGGAGAGAAAGAGGGCCAGTTGATGGTCTCGGTTACAAATTCGAGCTTGTTACTGATACTGGCCTTACTAGTACCATTCCAATAGCTGAAGGCACAATGAGCATGAAAAAAGGTGGTCAATTTTGCATTGACAATACAGTGAAAGACACTGCATTGAGCACGAATTCTCCGATAAGAGGATTCGTGATGGTGTCAAATGTAGAAGGCGAAGGCAAGATTAGTACACCGATGGTTCAAGTCGGGGTGCAACATGTCACTTGTATGGCTGATGCTGCCCTATTTATCGCACTTTCGGCTGCCATTGATCTAAGTATGGATGCTTGTAGGCTTTTCTCTCAAAAACTCAGGAAGGAACTTTGCCATGATGATCAAGAATCATACTTCTAAATCCGACACGGGTGCAACAACATTTTCACAGAGGTCAAAGACATACAATTTTTTCATTCATATGCAGTGATGACCAAAATGTGAACTCTGGTTTGAGCATGAAAGATATATACCTTTTTTTTATTGCTTCAGATTATTTTCAACACACACATACATACATATTCATTTAGAGTTTAATTATATACATCGTCAATGTAAGGAATTTTTACACTATCTGGTCATCTTTACCTGTTATAGCAGATAACAATGTCTTATTTTCAAGATTACGAATCTCACATTTTAAGTAAGCTTACAAGTAGATATTGTCTTTTTAGATGACCAGATAATGTTAAGAGTTCTGTACTATGAAGTATATATAATTTAAATCCACTTATTTTTTATTATTTTTATAATGAAAACACTTTTGACATTTTGTAATCCTTTTCGATTTAATAAATATAAAATATACCAACAGTGATCTTTTTTACTAGACCACTTATTAATGCTTAACATGGAGATTAATCTAAAAGTGTGTATAGATAAATAATCACCTATACTCGATATAAATGTTTGATTTTCACAATTCGAGAATAAAGCTTTTACCAAGAATTTCTCTATATTCAAGACTCAAACTCAAGACCTCAGAAATAGTCTCATTCACTGCACCTCGTCAACAACACGTAAGACCTAAGTCTCAACAGAAAGAAAATGAATCAAAATTTGGCAAGGCTAAGCTATAAGCCGTCCTCGAGACAACACCTTCTAGGAAGGGTCTGCCTTTGGACCTCGTCATTTAGCAGCAGATAGGTCTTACATTTAAATAACAACATATTAGCGTAATTCCACAAATTAAGTCTGAGAAGATAGTATGTATGCAAATCTTACTCAGTGGCGGCTTAAACTAATTAGTGACTTAAACACACAAAATAAATTGGAACCTAATTTTTATTTTATTTTTTATAGTTTTTGAGATGCAAAGTCATTTCATTCTTTTTATTGAAAAACCTTTATTTTTTCTGTGGTCTTAAACTAAATATATAAATATATATGTTTTTTGATCTTGTGGTTTTAAACATGTCATGTGGAAGATAAATTTAAAATTTGACAAAAATGAAAAAAAAAAAAACTTTAATTTTTGTTATCATAATTTTATTTTTATTAAAATATTGAGCCCCTACAAATTTGAGGGCCTATAACGGATGCCTTATTTTTTAAAGCATTAAATTGCATACACGACAAATCGAAAAAGCCGCGTAATTTTTAAAAATTGGCTTGTAAATGCAGAAATAGGCTTAAAATATAGTGGGACTATACGTAATGCTTCCCCAACTCATTACGGAGGTCCTCATAAAGTTTAATGGTGCTCCAAGACGTCAGATCTAGAGGCTAATACACACGAAAAGCCAAAAAAAGTCGCGTAATTCCTAAATGTTGGTTCGTAAATGCGAAAATAGGTCTTAAATGGACAATATGTACTGCTTTCCCAACTCATTACGAAGTTCCTCATAAAGTTTTTTCAGAATTTTTTTTTCAGTGCTCCAAGGCACCAGATCCATAGGTTAATACACATGAAAAACTAAGAAAGTCGCGCAATAAATGCAAAAATAGGCCATAAAATATGGTGGGACTATACGTCATGCTTCCCCAACTTACTACGGAGGTCCTCATAAAGTTTTTCAGAAAATAACTTTTGGGTGCTCCAAGGTGCCATATTCATTGGCTCATACACGAAAAATTGAGAAATTTGCGCGATTCCTAAAAATGGCTTGTAAATGCGAAACAGGCATTAAATAAAATTGGTTTGAGTATATGTTATGGTTCCCCAACTCATTACGGAGGTCTTCATAAAGTTTTTTGAAATTTTTTTTAGATACTTCGAAGCGTCAGATCCATAAACTAATACACACGAAAAATTGAGGAATTTGCGTGATTCCTAAAAAAGGGACTGTAAATGCGGATATGGGCGTTATAAAAATGGCGTGAGTATATATGATGGTTCCCCAACTCATTAAAGAGGTCCTCATAACGTTTTTTTTAGAAGAAAATCTCCGAGGCGCCATATACATGGACTAATACACACATTAAATTGAGGAATTTGCGCAATTCCAAAAAGGGCCTGTAAATGCGGAAATTGGCGTTAAAAAATGGTGTGAGTATACGTGATGGTTCCCTTACTCAATACGAAGGTCCTTATAAAGTTTTTTGAGAAAAAATTTTGGGTGCTTCAGGTACAAGATTCATGGGCTAATACACAAAAAAAATTGAGTAATTTACATGATTTCTAAAATTATGCGATTCTTAATAAAAATTTTGAGGAAAAATTGTGGTTGATTTGGACGCCAGATCCATGGGGTAATACATACGAAAAATTTAGAAATTTGCGCGATTCCAATAAAATTGCCAGTAGATGCTGAAATGGGAGCGAAAAAATAGTGTGAGTATATGTGATCGCCCCCCAACTCAATATGGAAGTCCTCATAATGTTTTTTTCAAAAAAAAATTTTGAGTGCCCGAGCGCCAGTTGCATAGGCTAATACACACAAAAAATTAAGGAATTTGCGCGTTTTCTAAAAAAGGAATTGTAGATGCGAAAATGGGAGAGAAAAAATTGGTGTGAGTATACTTGATGGTACCCCAACTCAGTACGGAGGTCCTCATAAAGTTTTTTGAGAAAATTTTTTTGGATGATCCGGGAGTCAGATCCATGTGTTAATACACACGAAAAATTGAGAAATTTGAGCGATTCCTAAAAAAGGGCCTATAGATGCGGAAATAGGAGTGAAAAAAAATGGTTTGACTATACGTAATGGTTCTCCAACTCTTTATGGAGGTCCTAATAAAGCTTTTTGAGAAAAAAAATATGGTTGATATGGGCGCTAGATCCATGGGTAATACACATGAAAAATTGAGGAATTTGTGCGAATCCTAAAAAATGGACAATTGATGCGGAAATGGGGGCGAAAAAAATAATGTAAGTATACGTGATTGTTCTCCAACTCAATACGGAGGTCCTCAAAAAGATTTTTGAGAAAAAAATTTTGGTGCTCCGGGGGCCAGATCAATCTGTTAATACACACGAAAAATTGTGCAATTCCTAAAAATGGGCCTATACATACGAAAATGAGAGTGAAATAAATGGGGTGAGTACACTTGATGGTTCTCCAACTCAATATGGAGGTCTTGATAAAGTTTTTTGAGGAAAAATTGTGATTGATCTGGGCGCCAGATCCATGGGGTAATACACATGAAAAATTAAGGAATTTGCGCGATTTCTAAAAAATGGTCAGTAGATGAGGAAATGGGCGCGAAAAAATGATGTGAGTATACGTCATAGTCCTCCAACTCAATACGGAGGTCCTCATAAAGTTTTTTGAGGAAAAAAAAATTAGGGTGTTCCGGGCGCCAGATCCATGGGTTAATACACTATAAAAATTGAGAAATTTGCGCTATGCCTAAAATAGGGCCTGTAGATACGAAAATGGGAGCGAAAAATATGGTCTGAGTACACTCATAATGTTTTTTGAGAAACAAATTTTGGGTGCTTCGGACACCAGATCAATGAGCTAATACACACAAAAAATTGAGGAAACTGCGTGATTTCTAAAAAATGCTTGAAGATGCGGAAACGAGGGCAAAAAAATGGTGTGAGTATATGTGATGGTTCCTTAACTCAATATGGAGGTCCTAATAAAGTTTTTTGAGAAAATTGTTTGGGTTCTCCAGTTGCAAGATCCATGGGCTAATACACACGAAAAATTGAGGTATTTACGTTATTTCTAATATTGGGGCTGAAGATGCGGAAATGGGCGCGAAAAAAATGGTGTGAGTATACGTGATGATTTTTCAACTCAATACAGAGGTCCTCATAAAGATTTTTTTTTTAAAAAATTGAGTTCTCCGGCCGCCAGATCATAGGGCTTATCACACAAAAGATTGAAAAAATTGCGTGATTCCTAAAAAAAGGACCTGTAGATGGTTCCCCAACTAAATATAGAGTTCCTCATCAAACTTCTTGAGAATTTTTTTTTGGTGCTTCATGCGCCAGTTTTATGGGTTAATACACACAAAAAATAAAGAAATTTGAGCGATTACCAAAAAAGGGCCTGGAGATGCGGAAATGGGCGCGAAAAAAATTGTGTGAGTATACGTGATGTTTGCCGACTCAATACGGAGGTCCTCATAAAGTTTTTTTGAGAAAAATATTTTAGGTGATTTGGGCGCCAAATTCGTGGGCAAATACAGACGAAAAATTGTGAAATTTTTGCGATTTCTAAAAAAGGGCATATAGATGCGGAAATGGAAATGAAAAAAATGGTCTGAGTTTATATAGAGCTCCTCAATAAGTTTTTTTTAGAGAAAAGATTGGGTGCTCCCGGTGCAAGATGAATGGACTAATACACACGCAAAATTGAGGAATTTACGTGATTTCTAATATTGGGCCTGAAGATGCGATAATGGGTGCGAAAAAAATATTGTTAGTATACGTGATGGTTCTGCAACTCAATAAAGAGGCCCTCATAAAGTTTTTTGATAAAAATATTTTGGGTGCTTCGGTCGCTAGATTAATGGCTAATATACACGAAAAATTAAAGAATTTGTGCGATTCCTAAAAAAGGCTTATAGATGCGGAAACAGATGCGAAAAAAATGGTGTGAGTATACGTGATGGTCCCCCACCTCAATAAAGTGGTCCTCATAAAGTTTTTTGAGAAAAAAATTGAGTGCTCCCGGCGCCATATTCATAGGTCTGTAGATTGAGAAATTTGCGCGATTCCTAAAAAAGAGTCTGTAGATGTGGAAATGGTCGCAAAATAAATTGTGTGAGTATACTTGATTGTTCCCTTATTAAATACAGAGGTCCTCATAATGTTTTTTTGAGAAAAAAAAATTTGGGTTCTCCCGGCGCCATAATCATGGGTCTGTAGATTGATGAATTTGTGCGATTCCTAAAAAAGAGTCTGTAGATGCGGAAATGGGAGCGAAATAAATTGTGGTGAGTATACTTCATTGTTCCCTTATTAAATACAGAGGTCCTCATAAAGTATTTTGAGAAAAAAAAATTGAGTTCTTCGGGCGCTAAATCATTGGGCTAATACAAACAAAAAATTAAAAAAATTGCATGATTCTTAAAAAAGGGTATGTAGATGCGCAAATGGGCGTGAAAAATGTGGTTTGAAAATACGTGACGGTTTCCAACTCAATACGGAGGTCCTCATAAAACTTCTTGAGAATTAATTTTTTGGTGCTTCGTGCACCAGATCCGTCGGCTAATACATACGAAAAATAGAGAAATTTGAGCGATTATTAAAAACGGGCATCTAGATGTGGAAATAGGCGCGAAAAAAATTGTGTGAGTATACGTGATAGTTTCCCAACTCATTACGGAGGTCCTAATAAAGTTTTTTAAGAAACAAATTTTTGGTGCTCCGGACGCCAGATTTATGGGCTACTACACACGAAAAATTAAGAAATTTGCGCGATTCCTACAAAGAGGTTTGTAGATGCGGAAATGGGCACAAAAAATGGTGTGAGTATACGTGTTGGTTCTTCGACTCAATACGGAGGTTCTCATAAAGTTTTTTGAGAAAAATATTTTAGGTGTTCTAGGTGTCATATCCATGGGCTAATAGACACGAAAAATTGTGAAATTTTTGTGATTCCTGAAACGGGGGATGTAGATGCGGAAATGGCAGCAAAAAAATGGTGTGAGTTTATTTAGAGGTTCTCATAAAGATTTTTGAGAAAAAAATTTAGGTGCTCCGGGCGCCATATCCATGGGCTAATACACATGAAAAATTGAGAAATTTGCGCACTTTCTAAAAAAGGGCATGTAGATACGAAAATGAGCGCGAAGAAAATGGTGTGAGTATACATAATGATCCCCCAACTGAATACAAAGGTTTTCATAAAGTTTTTTGAGAAAATATTTTCGGTGTTCCAGGCGCCAGATCAATAGGATAATGTACACGAAAAATTGAGTAATTTGTAAGACTCTTAAAAAAGGGCATGCGCAAAAAATATGTTGTGATTATACGTGATGGTTCTCCAACTCAGTACGGAGGTCCTCATATAATTTTGTGAGAAAATAATTTTGGGTAATTCGGCCGCCAGATCCATGGGCTAATACACACGAAAAATATGGAATATCGCGATTCTTAAAAAAGAGCCTGTAGATGCAGAAATGGGCACGAAAAAAATAGTGTGAGTATACGTGATTGAGACCAACTCAATATGGAGGTCCTCATAAAAAATTTTCTGAAAAAATTTTGGGTGCTCCGGGTGCTAGATCCATGGGTTAATACACACTAAAAATTTAGAAATTTGTGTGATTCCTAAAAAAGGGCATGTAGATGCCAAATGGGCGCGAAACAAATGTTGTCAGTATACGTGATGGTTCCCGAATTCAATACGGAATTCCTCATAAAAAAATTTGAGAAAACAATTTTTAGGTGCTCCTGGCGCCAGATTCATAGGCTAATACATACAAAGAATTAAGGAATTTGCGAGATTTCTTAAAAAGTCATGTAGATGCGAAAATGGGTGCAAAAAAATGGTGTGAGTATACGTGATGGTTCTTAACTCAATACGGAGGTCCTCATAAAGTTTTTTTAGAAAAAAAAATTGGGGTCTCCGGGCGCCAGATCCATGGGATAATACACACGAAAAATTGAGAAATTCGTGCGATTACTAAAAAAGGACCAATAGATGCGGAAATGGGCGCGAAAAAATGGTATGAGTATATGTGATGGTCCCCAACTCAATATGGAGGTCCTAATAAAGTTTTTTGAGAAAAAATTTTGGGTGTTCCGGGCGCCAGATCCGTAGGCTAATACACACGAAAAATTGAGGAATTTGCGCGATTTCTAAATAATTGCATGAAGATGCGGAAATAGGGTAAAAAATTATGTGAGTATACGTGATGAATCCTTAACTCAATACAGAGGTCCTCATAAAGTTTTTTGAGAAAAGAAATTTGGGTGCTTCAGGTACAAAATCTATGGTCTAATACACACAAAAAATTGAAGAATTTATATGATTTCTAAAATTACGCGATTCTTAATAAAAAATTTTGCGGAAAAATTGTGGTTGATCTAGACGCCAGATCAATAGGGTAATACACACGAAAAATTTAGGAATTTGCGCGATTCTAATAAAATTGCCAATATATGCGAAAATGGGCGCGAAAAAATGGTGTGAGTATACGTGATGGTCCCCAACTTAATACGAAGGTCATCATAAAGTTTTTTAAGAAAAAAAATTTGGGTGTTCCGAGCGCCAGATCAATGGGTTAATACACACGAAAAATTGAGGAATTTACGCGATTTCTAAAAAAGGGCCTATAGATATGGAAATGGGGGCGAAAAAATTGTGTGAGTATACATGATGGTTCCACAACTAAATACAAAGGTCCTCATAATGTGTTTTTTAGAAACAAATTTTTGGTGCTCTGGACCCTAGATCCATGGGCTAATACACACAAAAAATGGAAGAATTTGCATGATTTCTAAAAAAGTACATAAATATGCGGAAATGGGGGCAAAAAAAATGGTGTGAGTATACGTGATGGTTCCTTAACTCAATACGGAGGTCTTCATAAAGTTTTTTGAGAAAAAAATTTGGGTTCTTCGGGTGCAAGATCCATGGGCTAATACACATTAAAAATTGAGGAATTTATGCGATTTCTAAAATTGAGCCTGAAGATGCGGAAATGGGTGCGAAAAAAATGGTGTGAGTATACGTGATGGTTCCTCAACTCAATACAGAGGTCCTCATAAAGTTTTTTGAGAAAAATATTTTAGGTGCTCCGGGCGCCAGATCCAAGGGATCATACACACGAAAAATTATGGAATTTTCGCGATTCCTAAGAAAGGGGCATATAGATGCAGAAATGGACGTGAAAAAATGGTGAGTATACGTGATGGTTCTCCAACTCAATATAGAGGTCCTCATTAAGTTTTTTAAGAAAACGAATTTGTGTGCTCTGAGCGCCATATCCGAATGCTAATACAGACGAAAAATTGAGAAATTTGAATGATTACTAAAAAAAGGCCAGTAGATGTGGAAATGAGCGCGAAAAAAGCAGTGTGAGTATACAGGATCGTTCCCCAATTCAATACGGAGGTCCTCATAAATTTTTTTGAGAAAAAAATTTGGTTGCTTTAATACACACGTAAAATTGAGAAATTTGTGCGATTCCTCAAAAAAGGCCAGTAGATGCGGAAATGTTCCCGAAAAAAATGGTTTGAGTATATGTGATGGTTCTCCAACTCAATACGGAGGTCCTCATAAAGATTTTTGAGAAAAAAAATTTGGGTGTTCCAAGCGCCAGATCCATGGGCAAATACACACAAAAAATTGAGAAATTTGCGCGATTCCTAAAAAAGGGTCTGTAGATGCGGAAATGGGCACGAACAAAATGGTGTGAGCATACGTGATGGTCCTCCAACTCAATACGGAGGTTCTCATAAAAAAAAATTGAGAAAAAATATTTGGGTGGTACGGACGCCAGATCCATGGGCTAATACACACGAAAAATTGAGAAATTTGTGTGATTCCTAAAAAAGGGTCTGTAGATGCGGAAATGGGCGCGAAAAAAATGGTGTGACTATACGTGATGATTTCCTAACTCAATTCGGAGGTCCTATGAGTCCTATGCCCTCAATTAACCAAGCCTATGGTAATCGTGATGAAAGACAGAAGTTTATAGTTGCAAATTCTGGAATTTTAGGGGCAAATCCTGCGTCTACTGGGAGCAGTAATTTTGATATGGTCATGTTCTCTTGAAGTGGTCCTTCATGGTACAAGAAGAATTTAAATTTTCAGTATGAGTTTAGTAAAATGAAAGGGCACACAAAGGAGGTGTGTTACAAATTAGTGGGATATCCACAAGACTACAACAAGTTCAAAAAGAAAAGGAGTTCAGGTTGGAGTTAATTGGTACAACTCAGGTGCTTGGGCTCATAATGTGATAGTTGACAGTCACTTTCAAGGGCGTGATCAGTGTGATAGCATGGTTGATACATGTAATGTTGTGACTGAAGGGACTGGTCAGAATACAAAGGAAAATAATGGTGTAGTAGTTGAAGCCTATTATAGAACCCTACAGTAGTGTCCAAGAAAGTTTATTTACCTAATGGTGTAGTAGTTGAAGTCACTCATATTGGATCTAGTAATGTTTCTACAAGGACCTCTTTGTCCAATGTATTGCATTTTCCCCAATTCAAGTTTAATCTGATGTTTGTGTCGAAAATAACAGAAGAACTCGGGTTCTCAGTGAGTTTCTTTCCTGTTTTTTGCCTCTTTTAGGATCGAAGGGTGAGAGAGATTGGTAGAGAGGAAAATGGACTATACATCCTAACTGGAAATACAAATGTTCAGCATCAAAATAGTGGATGTGCTCTTGCAGTAAAAGAAGACAACATCTAAAGGATATCTGAAGATGTAGATTTGTGGCACAAGATGTAGTCTTGACATAGTTCATTAGACCAATTGTGCCTATACCCCCTCAGCAAACTGGGGTGGCTAAGAGAAAACACACACATTTGCTAGAAGTAACAATGGCAATCAAATTTCAAGTTGAGATAACTATCAGGATTTGGGGTCTGTGTCTTTTAGCTGATGTACATTTAATCAATAGATTACCTATTTCAGTGTTGCAATATAGGTCTCCATATGAGGTGTTTTACAACAAAAAAACCTTGTGTCTCACATTTAAGAGTACTTGGTTGTCTCTGTTATGCTAAGGTTGTGCAAGAGCTTGACAAGCTAAAACCAAGGTCTAAGGTTATACACAACACATTTCATGAGAACAAGGCATTCCTTGAAAATGGTTTGCAAATGGTTGTCACTTTGGTGAGGATCTGTTTACGCAGAAGGAAGACCTGAGACCCAGTATGCTTGAATCTCAAAAAGCACACTCTTGATCAATTGAAGTCTGCCACTATATGAAAGAAACTTAGTGGTCTAGCTACTGATTCTAGAGAAAATACTATCGATAATAGGCATGTATTGTTGAACAGTAAGCTTCTTTGAGGATAACGGTACCCCTAGATACTTTAAAGGGCATTTCTCCCCTAGTGAAATTCATTTCTTGTAGTAACTACTGCTTAAATTCATCACTCACACCAGCAACATACAGTGAGCTCTTGTCCATATTAGCAGGGAAACCAGAAACCTCAGAGAAAAGATTGAATGCTTTCATCATGAGGTGTATACACACACATTAAGAGGTCATTGGCCAGTTTTCTACCAAAGCATCACACAGACAATAACATACCCAACGTAATCCCACAAGTCAGGCATGGGGAGGGTAGTGTATACACAAACCTTACCCATATCTTGAGAGATAGAGGGGCTATTTCCGATACAGATACACCCATCACATTGATAATAGCCCTTCTATCTCCGATAGACCCATCACATTGATAATAGTTCAACTAATAAGGATACTTCATGATATTAGACAAATGAACGAAATGTTTGAGCTCTAGATTACATCTGCTTGTTCACACATATGAGGAAATCGCAATCAAAACTAAACCTTGCATTTCGTATAATTGAAAAGAAAAACTTAAGCAATCAATCCAATCATCTTTTGATGTACTCAAAACCAAAAATGGTACATATGATATGAAATCTCTATGAGGGAAAAGAAACAACAAAGAAAATACACATTCTACCAATTCCTACAAAAGAACACAAACTATATATAATGTATCACAAAACATCATTTTACTACAAAAATTTTTAGTTAAAAGAGTCTTCTTTTCCTTTTTCTTCTAGCAATCTTTATGTTACCAAGAAAACTAACCCATTTCTGCAAATCTTCTTTCAACAACAAACCTACCAATGCAGCACAACAACAAAACCCTAATGCCCAATCCAAAACCCCTCTTTTCCACACATTAACAGAAAACCCAAAAAGGGTTAAACCCAAACCCCCCAAAAACACATCAATTTCCAATCTTTTCATCAAAATCAACCACAACCCAACACCAAGAATTGCAAAAAACACAACCCCAAATCCCCAATTCATCTTCTTTCTACTTTTTCTTCTTCCCCACCCATCAAAACCACCCGACCCGAAACTAAACCCACCACCTCCACCTCCACCATTTCCACCTCCAAATTCCCTTAAAATAGAATCCAATGGCTCTGGCAAAAGCTTGAGCTTTGAAGCAATGAAGTAAGCTGATTCTAGCATGATTTTCGTTGATCTAACAGACCCAGATGGCCTTTTCTTTTTCCAAGCTGATACAATCGGTTTCTGCAAATGCAAATGCAAATGGGGAAGAACCCCATTTCTGGAAAATGGATCGGAATGGTTCACTGCAAGATTTCTTGAAGAAAAATCACTGGTTTTTCGAATTGAATTTGGTAAAAGGGAAATATACTTGGCTTGAGTGCTCTGCATTTTCGCTCTAAGAAAATTTTGAAGAGCTAACCGCAACCTTACGGTAATTTTGGCAAAAAAGACAAAGGAAAGGAAAAGAAAAGGACCGTTGATAGGTTTTAATGGAAAGGATTTTGTGTTTCGAGGGTGGAAAACATATCTAAATTATCTTTTTTATGAGTTGTGTTCTTTTTATATTGTGTATATTAATTTATTATCGAGATGTATTTCAATACCAATAAATCATAGTTGAGATATGAAATGGATGAAAATGTGATAGTTTCGGTGTTCTTTTAACCATTAACCAATTATATCTTACTATTGTGTATCAGAGATCGACTAAATTTGAACTTATTGAAAAAAAAATGAAAATATGTCAGGTGAATTCGTTGTAAATATTGTGATCTAGTTCATGGCTTATTAGAAGTAGAATGCATTTTGATGAAATGTATTTTCACGGACGAAAAAATTATAGTTGAATTGACAATCAAAAAGAACGTTGCTTCTAGTGACCCTAATTGAGGAAATATGATGCTAACGATTCTTATTCTATCCTATATCAGCGATCTCTTTGAGAAAAAATGATTTGGAGTTTGAAGAAGGGGTGTGAGAAGGAGTTCTTAACCTGAAAAAAAAAATTATCCAATTACATTGTTTAAACTCCTAGAATATGACATCCTCAAGAGTTTTTATTTGATTACATCAAAAGGCTCAATGAATTGTGATTTCACTTTTAATTCAGAAGCGATCTTGGAGTTTGAAGAAGGGGTGTGAGAAGGAGTTCTTAACCCGCAAAATTTTTTTATTCAATTACACTGTTTTAAACTCCTAGAATATGATATCCTCAAGACTTTTTATTTCATTATATCGAAAGGTTCAATGAATTGCGATTTCACTTTTGATTCAGATTATTTCAGGGCAAGCAAGTCATTTTTAATAAAAAAGATGAGCTTCAAAAGAGTTAATAATTCAAATTCTTTGGCCTTATTATTATCCTTATAAAATTTAGCTTATATGAATCATTATTGATTATATATATATATATATCAATAATAGTTATAAAAAAAAATAAGACATAATACACTATTTTAACTTGATGCCAATTTACTTTAAAACCTTTAATTTTAAACGTGTATAAATAGACACTTATTAAATTATCATAAAATTGAAAGTAGATATACACATCCTACATAACAAATATCATGTAATTTGCCATAAAGGACACATGTTTCTCACACGATTTGTCATGCATAACACGGATCTATTTATTTGATTTTATGATAGTTTAAATATTTACTCATGTACACACAAAACGAAAGATCATAAATGTCATTTGAGTTTAATTTAGAATATACGTTTATGTATTATATTATATGAATTCATTTTCAAACATTTATATATTATTATTTTTCAATTTCTTCCAACCAAGAGTCACATGCAACTCACGTGACAATTCCTAACTTGGACTTTTCTGTAAATATCCTTAATTCCATACCTAAATTATTTGCTTTCATTGCTCTTAATTTCCAAATTTTTTCCACAAATTTCGTTCTACTGGTCCATTTTCTTCTCTTCTAGAGTCCTCTCAGTTCAATCTTCGAAAATCTCCAGTTTTCTTACAATTATCAACGAATTATCCCTCAAAATCTCCATTTCTACACAATCTCCTGCTTTTTCTCTCTCGATCGATGTAATTTTCACCCAAAATCGTTAACAATTCAATCGCTCAAAAGTGTTTTTTCTTTTTATCAGTTTTAGGGTTCAAATCTTTAGCTTCAATCAGTTTAGTTGAGTAGGAATCTCGGAAATGAAGATCGTGTATGGTTTTTGTACAGTTCAGTGTTAATTGTAGACCCCCCAAATTTTCGTTTTGATCAATTTAGGGTTCAATCTTTAGCTGCAATCGGTTTGGTTGATTGGGGTTTGTGGAAATGAAGATCGTGTATGGTTTTTTTACAGTTCAATGTTCATTGTAGAACCCCCAAGTTTTCATTTTGATCAATTTAGGGTTCAATTCTTAGCTTTGATAAGTTTAGTCTAACATCAGTTCAGTATTCATTGTATAGAACCCCCAATTTCTCGTTTTGATCAATTTAGGACTCTAAGTGTTTAGCTGTAATCAGTTTGGTTGTTTAGGATTTTGGAAATGAAGATTTTTCGTCTAGCATGTGATAGATTTGTTTGATTTATGTATAGTTCAGTATTCGGTGTAGACGCCGTTGTTTTGATCAATTTAGGGTTCAATTTTTAGCTTTGATCAGTTAAGTGGATTAGGAGTTAGTGGAAATGAAGATTGTGGAATTGGATGGCTCGTTAATAGAAGGTGATGGTAAGTGTGTGAACACTGAGAGACGGGTGATTGTTGGTGTTGATGCTAAGAGAGTGTTGGTTGGAGCCGGAGCTCGGATCCTCTTCTATCCGACACTTTTGTACAATGTTTTTCGTAACAAAATTCAGTCGGAGTTCAGATGGTGGGATCAAATTGATCAGGTTTACTTCATCCTTAACATAAGTTTACACTCCTTTCCCTAAAAAGAATGAGAGTCTAGAACACCTAGGTCAATGCATTTTATTTTTTCAATGATCTCTCAATTTTTCAAAGTAAAATTGCATATTAAGAAATTATGTACTGTGTGATTTCCATAGTTGTAATATATTTGATGGATGTTTGAGAAAATCGTTGTAGAAAACTTTTGGACTCGCCAAAAAATGCCGTTGTCTTTGCAGATAGATGATTGCCAGATAATGGGTTCATCTAGTCCAATTTGACTGTTTTTATCTATGGAAATGCTGGGGAAAGAGTGAATTTTATTGGTCTGTTATTGTAATTTTCAATATATTATATGCTTTTGTATAGGGATGAGTTGTTGTGTGCAATAACTTATTCTTTAGTTGCTTGCGCATTTGCAACTTTGAAGAAGTAAGGAAATTGCCTCCTCCTGTTCCTGCCTCCCCACCCCGCTCTCATAAAGAAAAGTCTAAAGGGAGAAATAAACAATTACTTCTCATTTGCCCTCCATTAGTTTAATATGTTAAGGTTGATGCCTTTGTGACTCTGCTTTTTTGGTTGTTCAGTTTCTCCTTCTTGGAGCAGTTCCATTTCCATCGGATGTCCCTCGGTTGAAGCTGCTTGGAGTTGGTGGTGTAATAACGCTGAATGAACCTTATGAAACTTTGGTACCATCATCATTGTACCATGTGAGTGATACATGTATTAAATATCATCCATTTTCATAGTCATAATATGTGATTATATTCTCGATAAGATTTTTCTCCTGAGAAGCTTTCGGACTATGATGTTTGTTTTTTCAGTAGCTCAATTAAAATTTGCTTAGTTTGTTAATTGGTGTGTGCATATAGCAGGGTATTAGTTTTCGTTTGTCACAAATTTAACATTAGTACCAAATGACATGATAAAATCTTCAGGGTGTTGCTCAGGATACCCAAAGTGACATGTAGACACATCCCCTGTTGTAGGGTGGTAAAGATTTCCTTTCATGAATGAGTAGGCAGTTTATGAGCATCAAAGAGTAAACAATCTTCTGTCATTGAAACTTCACAGTTTTGATCTCATATGATATCGATCAGTAAATACACGTTTCTCTATTTCTGATATCCCATATTTCACTACCTGAGGTGGACACCACCTTCTGCCTGTATTATACAAAGACATGGAACAGCTTTCCCCCTTCCTTCCATCTCTGCAACTACAGTGTGCTGCAGAGGTTGGTATCTTCAAGAGACTCCTTGATATCCTTTACGATTTGTTTGATTCGTTTTTTTCCTTTTTAATTTGATACTGTTGTTAATGCATGGTAGAAATGGGTTTCCACACGTAGAGGTGTATTCACATTCCTATACTCTGATTTCAGGCCCATGGAATAGACCATCTCGTTATTCCAACCAGAGATTATCTTTTCGCACCCTCTTTCATGGATATAAACCGAGCAGTAGATTTTATTCACAGTGAGTGATTATCATTTATCTTCTGTATTATTGACTTATTGTAGGGCCCTTCCTCACTTCCTTTTTCTCTTCTCTGTTGCAGGGAATGCATCCTGTGGTCTGACTACTTATGTGCATTGCAAGGCCGGAAGGGGAAGGAGCACAACCGTTGTGCTTTGCTATTTGGTAGCTACCTTAACCCAATATAAAGCCATTTGTTTTCTGTGTGGATATTGTTTCTTGGCCAGCTAATTTTTTAACTTTCAAATGACTAAAAGGTTGATTCTTTCACTAATTTAGGTTGAATATAAGCATATGACTCCTGCTGCAGCACTGGAATTTGTCCGTTCCAGAAGACCTAGAGTTTTATTGGCTCCTTCTCAATGGAAGGTAAAGAACATTTCGAGTAAATTTTCTGCTCCATTGTGCACCATAGGAAGTTTATCTGTGTCAACATATCTTTTTCGTTAAACAGGCTGTTCAAGGATTCAAGCAGCAGCGAGTGGCATCTTCTCCACTCTCTAGTGACGCTGTGTTGATCACTAAAGCAGATCTTGAAGGGTATCATTCTTCTTCTGATGATAGTCATGGTAAGGAGCTAGCCCTTGTGCCCCGAATCGCAAGAACACAACCAATGATAGCTCGATTATCCTGCCTCTTTGCGTCACTGAAAGTATCCAGCAGCTATGGACCCATCACCAGGCAACTGACCGAGGCACGTGCCTGCTAACTGCTGCACACTCATCAGCAGAGCTTCCTCGTACAGATTAGGTCTCTGCTTAAATAAGGTCCCAAGAGCTTTATATCTTTGATTCTGTAAGAGTTTAACATCAAGGGATTCTGAATACAGAAAAAAAAACTGTTGAATGGGTCTTTCAACATTGTATAAACATGTGCAGAGTGTATGACTTTTGGTTTCATTTGTAAATATTTGGGTCATTATCACTCCCTCCATTTCAATTTATGTTAACATAGTTCGAATTGATACGGAGTTCAAGAAAAAATTATGACTTGAGAAACTTTTTTTTCTTAGTCATTGCGGTATAGCATTTGAAGCCAGAAAACTTTGAAACTTGTGACCTCAAACATGCTATAATATTTGTATGGTTATAAAAGTATACTAATAGTCAAGGTGTTTTGTTCACACTTGGATTAATTCATCAATATTTACATAGCCATGATTTTGGCATTATGCTAACCGAAATAATTTCAATTTTACAATAAATCCAATCCGAAGTTAAGTAAGTTGAATTGAATGTCTCTTATATAGCCGACAGAGACTTTTCATATCTTATCTTATCCTATACCTAATGAAAAAGAAGTTTGTACAGAAATTATGGAGTGCCACAACTTTTAATCGTTTTGTTGCAATGCAATAATAGAGCTAAATTCTTATATTCAATAATTTATTATAAAGTATTTTAAAATGAGACATATAAATTTAAATAAAGGTGAAGAGTAAGTGTAAATTTACTCAAAAATAAAGATCAACAAAGAAAGTTGTTTATTGATATGTACGATGAAGTTCGAGATCATTTGGACATGTGAAAGAAATAGCCTATAAGTAGAGATAGAAGTAGATCGAAGACTAATTATGGTTAGTTGATTAGACCAGACATAACATATTTTTAACGCACAAAGAACATGATGCTACTAGATAAGGAGAAGAAAGCATGAAAGTCAAAGCTCAAAGCAAAAAGTCAATAGATAATCGCAAACGTTTTCTCTCTTTTGTGTGAAAACAGGAGGGATTTTTATCTAATTTCTTCAATTCTTAATTTATCACTATTATTAATGGGTTTTTTTTTACTTTGGATATCTCACTATTTTTTATATCAATGCTTCTTTTTTCCAAGTATTTTCAATTAAAAATTACTTCACATCTGTATTTTTCAAACATGTTTTTTAAAACATTTTTCTTGAGACAAGGATCAATCAAAAACCACTTCTCTACCTCAAACAAGGCAGAGGTAAAGCATACGTACACTCGACTCTTCTCAGATCTCATTTGTAAGATAAGATGACATGTTGTTGTTTTTATTATACCAACTCCCAAGGCTAATTAATATCCATCAACCTTGGTATAAATTCATTGGATTCACAATATTGAGATAAAATTAGTATTTCTTCCCATTTTGGGCAAAGAGGAATTCTCAAAATTGTTAACTAGAGTAATCTGATGACTTCCAGCTGCAGCAGTAATGCCCTATGCCATTATGTCATCAAAATATCAAAGAAAGCTGAATGAATTACAAACTGTATACACAAAAACCATGTGCCCAGATGCTCTTTATCACAAAGCTTTGACAGAGCTGAATTATCGATAGCTCGTAACCCTTCTTATTTTCCGAAAATTACAGTCACACGCGTAAAGATTTTCTAAAAACCTAAAAAATAACAGCATGATAGTCCTGCTGTGTACTTCGTAGTTGACAATTGATTTATTTGGAACGGAACCTGCTGCTGACTGCATCGTATGATGGGAGGGAGAGAACTGCGATTTTGAAGTAAAATGAGCAAACCCACGGGAAGTCGAGAGAAACAAATAATTATAAAGAAGGATTCACAATATCAGTCACTTTCAATAGAAACAAATAATTGTAAAGAAGGATTTACCATCTCCATAGGATGCCATGGTCAGAGGAGAAGAAATAAGCTTCTGCACAACGGAAGCAATATCTTTTGCTGAAACTGCATCAATGGCTTTCAAGAAATGTTCCACTGGTTTCCTGAGGACCCAAAAGCAATTGCATAGAAAATCTTTGTAAGTACTAATTTGATCAGAGAGGTACAATGATCGATCATACGTGAAGAGGCCCGGGAGAGGGAAACGGGGGGGTGTCCTTTTTCTGGACAAAGGAAGAACACCATTTTGATCTCTTAGGGTCATATACAATATCCGCGGCAAAATGGGTCTTTGAATGGAATTTTTAATATAGGGAGGACAAAGCCTGAATACAAAGTTTCCTCAGATTTTCTTGATATATATTGGGAAAGCTAATTTTATGATTAGCCAATCCAATGGAAGGTCAACGTAAACCACCTAATCTATTTATTAGGTGGCACCAGCTTCTCAGATTCAAACAACGTAACATGGGCAATCCGTAGAAAACTTCCAAGCGAACAATGTTCATTCAGAGCAGCAATTTTTTTAAATAATTAAGTCAGCTAGGTGAACATTAGAAACAAGTGTGTATATACCTCTCTCCATATGTCAAAAGCTGTCTGCCGATATCTTCTGATGCAACCATCTACAAATTAGACATCAGCAGTAAGCACATACATTATACAACACACATCCATCTGCAAATCCAAGCCAATAGAATATAGCAGTTGAGTTAATATTACATACCCGGGATTCCAAGTTCATCAGAATGGCAGACTTTGTAGCCTGTTTAGCACGGTTTAGCTGTACTTGGTCAACTGTGTGAAACGAGCAGAGGCAAAGCCACAAAATAGCAATCAGTAACAGGATAATAATGGTGGTGGAAAATTGCATTGGCATATCGATGGACTTCTTTAGTTTGAAAGAATACTTCCTCTGGGGAAGTAACAAAATTAGGCAGAAAATTCAACATAAATTTAGGGAAAACAAAGTAATAAAGTTCAGAATTATATGTCAAACCTTCACTGGGGTTTGCTACTGCAATAAGCTCTTTAACTGCTACATCAACAGCTTGAGGCCCAAAATCAGAGCTCTGATAACAAGAACACCCAAAAGAGAGAGACTAAGCTTTGCAATTTAAGAAGTCGCTATTTCTTGTAGAAGTAACACAACATGAATCCGAAAGTGCTTCATAGATGGAACTCTGTTGGCATATGCAATGGTGAGTCACCCACATAAACAACAAAACAATAGAGTGACAAGGTTTCAATCATTTGCCCACAATGGAGGAAGCAACAACCTAACAAAACTAAGCCCTCATTTGTTTGCACTCAATGAATGTCTAAACATATTATTCATATCTCAATTAAGTTTGTTTTTTAAATCTGAATCTTGATCCTTCAGATCTTAATCATCAAGTGAGTTTTTTATTTTATTTTACAATCACTTAAATAGGTATGAATAGATCTGAATGATTAAGATGTATAACAAAATTTTGATATCAATAAGGTGTTCATCAAGGATTTTCTAGAAAGATGACAGTTCAACTTTCACAGCTAGCCGCCGCCGTCTACCATTATCAACTACCACTACTTACAACCACAATCCTCAGCCACAACACCTATGCTGCCAATATCGCTGTTTGTCATCCCCACCACCAACCACCACCAATAACTATCAACGATCAATTGATAACCATCAACCACCACTATATATCACCAACTACTGGCATCATTCAACACAATTATTAGCCGCCACCACCACCCACTAGCTACTATCCACAAGCAACACCATCTCAATCAACATCCACAACCAACATCAATGGCAATAATATTGTTTAAAAGGTAAGGTAAAAAAGCTACGTAAGTTTGTGACATTTCTATACCAATACCACAAGCACATTTCCATTATATCACAAGAAAATTTAGCAAGACAGATATGTACTTCGCATAGATTATTGTTAGTCATTAAGATCTGGATACTAAAACATCAAGCCACCCATAATGACAAGATAATTCAAATGATAAATACTAAATAGTAACCTATTCAGCAAGGTAGGGAGGAAAGGGGAAGAGAAAGAAAAAGGGTCTGGATGAAAATGATGCATAAGAGAGAGAAACAAACGCAAGTTACCAGATCAAACATTTAGTTTGAAGACGGTGATAGCATTGATAGGAATCATTGTATCTTTTTTTTTTTTGAAACTAGAATCATTGTATCTTTGTTTGAAATATAAACGGATAGATAAGCAATAATTAAATCATCATAGGGCTTATTACCGTAGTTCCTTGAATTCCAAACAACCCAGTGTTATTGTAAATGCTGCTGAATGCAGAGAATGCGTGAATCTGAGGGTACTGGTTTAAGACACGAAGATCTGCTCGTCATTGTGGAAAATCATGTAAGTATGTGAATGCAAGAACTAGGAGAAAATCATATTTCCAAAATTAAATGAGTAAATATACAAATTCCAACTTTGTGCAGACCAATAACCAAGTACATATCCATCTGATTATCTAAATATCACCAAACAATTGCATTTAACTTACTAATTTGTGAGTGTCAAATGAGTATGTTTCCTTTTGAGTTTTAAGTAAATGTTAACCCGTCTATGTGAAACAGCACAGACTGTTAACAAGACTCCATATGAAGAAGACACAATGGAGTACCAAATCCATCTTTTGAAAATGTTCAACATGGGGAACACAATAGAGGGTAAACAAGGGAGATGATGCCACCAAAAACTGAATTTAGAAGGAAGAAAGGAATGGAGATCAGGAGAACAGGGTCATCACTAAATCATGATTGCACCAGGGAGAGGTAGCCAGGAATGTCTGTGTCTTCAAAAAAGATCAATATGAAGCAGAAGATTGCAGTGGAACTGAAAGGCTCTGAATGATCCCAATAAAATAGTTATGATGAAACCAACTGTGTAAAAATGCAAGTCGTCAATGGTCTGCCTACAAAATTAAAGATAAGGTGAACATTATGATTGCACGAAACTTATGGGGTTATTTTTGGACGAAGTTTACATTTTCTTATTCCATAGAATCCACCAAAGGAATACAGCAGCATGTTAACTTCAACAGGATTGTCTTTCAACAAAGTAGAAAGAAAGCTTGGAAGTGAATCTACTGTCTTGTTGTCCAGTAAGAACAGAGAGAAATTGATGGGCATTTAAGAGCATTGAGAAATCAATCTGGAGCATTAAAGAGCTTCTTTATTTGTGCAGAGAAGAACTTTGGAAAGCTCAAAGCTGAACAGTGCATATTATAAATTCTGACGAACCTCTTTGGGGCTATCATTTCTGGAATTACTTCAGATTATATAAGAAAAGTAAAGACTGAGAAAAGCTTACATAATCTTGAGTACATCCCTTTTCCAGGACCGCCAGCTGAGAAAGATCCACCTCCTCCCATAAGCATCTGTTAAGTCCTCAAAATTAATAATTACATTCCAAAACCCACATATTATCACACGGACAAAGACAGAAAACCAAACTATAAAATCAGATGAATGTTCAAAACTATCAAAGCAACAAAGTTTTTCTAATTTTCTAATTCATGATACATCTTAACAAATTAGGTACCAAATTTCCTGATTAAACATGTATTACGAAGTAATCTTCATCCAAGTAGAGACTAACATCTGCACACATACATCTCTCTTTTCAGTTCTTTTTTTTTGGATTATTAACATCTCTTTTTGGGGTTGGTGACGCATATGCATATGTTCCCTATAAGTTTGTTGAAATGTTGAGCTAATCGGGTTTACAAATGGGTAATGACTTGACAAGATCTAAAGCTTAAAAGAGACTCAATGGAAATTAATTGATGAAAAAGTAAGGAATCCCTTCAACATCCCTCAGGGATCACACCATACAGTTGGAATTGCATAACACAAGCTGAAAAAGCATAAGAAATGTTGAATCATAAATTGTATTGGAAGCATTAGGATATTGTATAGAAGCACTAATGTCAAATCCTACTCAAACACTCCTAAAGGGTCAATAAACCAACTACTAAACAAAGATTTTGTATCAGAGGGATCATACTGTAAGTCCAAAACCATTACAATGCTTTTTATAAGCTTTAAGGCCCAGTCCTACTTCAAGGGTCAATAAACAAACTGGTAAACAAACACTGCTAATGTAACACCTATATTTCTATACAAACTCACATTACAAAAATAATTACAAAAATATAACAAGACTCCATAAACAAAACTAAATTCATATTTTGCAGAATATTCAAAAAAAGAGCAATAAAACCTTAATCCTGAAAGCAGGCAGGAACCTGTAAATCTTAACAGATTTGAGGACAAATACAAATAGGAACATATTAAAGTAAGACTTTTAAAATATATTAAAATGCTCAGCTTATGCCATCAATTTAATTATGTAAGCCCACAAAATGCTGACATTTGGGAACTATTTCATCTCGAGTATATTATAAACTGCATCCATTTCGAAAGCAAGAATATTTTTTAGTTCAATATTTGTTGGAATCGACACTTAAGAACTATTTTATCATGTTAGACTAGCCTTGCGTATATATATATATATATATATATATATATATAGATCTATTGTACAATATTTCAAAAGTTTCTTGATATGGTTCTATAGGCAATATTTTATGCTTTTCCATTTCCTGAGATTGTTTGAATTTGAGAGTTAACCTTTGCTGTTTGGCCAACTGGGAGATGGAAAGGGAAGTGCAAGAAAATTCAATTTTTTCTACATTTTTGTGCATTTGATAGTATATAAGTTGTTGGACCTATGAGAAAATCCTTCCTGCCAAAGTTGTAAGATTGTAAAACACCTGCAATTCATACTTAAAATATCATTTTTCCCTTTTCCAATAATAACTAAAATAAATGGCCACATACGATTTTCCTTCTCCTTTGTTAATTCATTTACATGATTTGTTTTATTTGACATTTTCCAAGAAGCACATCACAAACTGTCCTGTGAATATCCAAATGGACCTGATAGGTAAAATCTGGTGCAGTCTAAACATTCGAAGAATTTAAATGAAACCTGTGTACCTGAAGAACTGTTAAAGTCATTGTTTCTTTTTCAGACATCCAGCCACCGGGAACTTCAAAGGCAAGGGCAAAATGAGTCACCTGGGTTAAGAGGGGACATAGAAAAGTGTTAGACACAGAACACAACACGTATGTAAAGAGGATATGGGGGGAGGGAGAGATAAAAAAGACGTTTCAGATACATACCTCTGCATCGGCTTGACAGCGGTAATCTCCTCCCACATACACAGGTTTAGGCTCCTCAGTGGCGGCCACCTTAGGTAAATCAGACAGAAGAGGTTCTGCAACTTTTAAGAATTCTTCATGTTCAACACCAGATGCAGCAAGAACCATCCGAGGAGCAGTATAATTCTCCTGTAAGAAGGAAAACCAGTTTAAAAACAGAAGTTCCTCTGCAAAAGTAAGTAGTAAAAAGAGGATGTGGGAAGACCAGTGGAGGGAGATCAGGGTTTTGACACTCACAGCTACAAACTCCTCCAGCACTGTGCTGTTTAACCTGTTTATTGTAGCTTCTGTGGCCATCAGAGAATTCCCATATGGACCAGCATAACCAGCAGAATGAACTGCCTCCAAAAGCAAGTGTTGAGGGTTTTTGGAGTACTCGCTAATCTCAGCTTTAACCTTCTCAAGCTGCAAGGCGAATATTATTCTCAGAAAAAACAGTTTGAAAGCCGTTTCAAGGAAACACCAAAGATGACCAAGAAGAGGGAAACCTGTTCTTTAACTTCCCAATCCAGGAATGCAGGATTTCTAACACAGTCAACAAGCATCTCCACCATTTGTGGTACATAAGTTTTCAAAGCATCATAAGTGTAGATCATATGCTCTCGTGAGGCTGAAGCTGTTACATTACCACCAATTGCTTCAATTTCTCGTACAATACGCAAGTGACTCCGGTTTAATGTGCTTTTGAAGGCCATGCGTTCCAAGAGGTGTGTGGCTCCATATGAAGCTGGTGTCTCGTAAATAGAGCCACAGTCAACATAGAGGCCAATTGAGGCAGCAGGGTTCTGGATTCAATAAAGTAGAACCATAATTAGAAACTGCAGTAAAGGTAATTCAAAGTGAATTCAGTTGAAAAAAAATCCAGGATTCATACCACCGATGCTTCAGAGGCCACTTTGAGACCATTGGCGAGAGTCGTTATCTGAGTCTTTGCAGGTTCTACATAATCAGGTAATGGCGGTGAGAGTTTAACATCATTGAGGGGGAAATCCAAGGGAGTCACTGAACTTGACGTATCACCAGTTATCCAACTAAAAAGACCTCCAGATGGCTTGGTTGCAACAGCAGCTGAACTTGAAAATCTTGTCAAGACCCTGTTGCCTTGACGTGCCTACAATGCTTTATACTTTCAGAAAATGCGTAATCTAATGATTATCTTTTCATGAACATGAAGTTGATAACAAAACCTTACATCAGAATGCATCAAACAGAAAGTACGAATTCTACTTCAACCTTTTATTAAATAAAAAATACCCTATGCCCAACCCCTCTCCCCAAGAGTCAATAGTGATCCTTCCTCAATTTACTCCCTTGGTGACTCGAACCGCCAACTTCAACGTTGGACATGGAGAGTGATTCAACTTCAGTACCCATCCCTTATCGCATCAATTCTACTCTTAGATAAACCAGAACAATGTTCCGTAATACTAACTTTTCACAGTCTAATTCAACCTACTTAGAGCAGAATTAGCTTTAAAACTTGGTCCTTTTTCTAAATTTCCATCCATTACTCATAAATGCTCCCAAATTCTTTTCGCAATGCAACTTCCACCCATAAAAATGAAATATTTTGTATATCCCATTTATAGCAATACAATGAATTCCCAGCCGTAATACCAAACCACCAAAATCGTGGGATGGTGATCATAGTGGTTAATGAAGCGGGTTGAGAACTATAAGGCCTCAGGTTTCAAATGCTGGCCAGCAGAGACAAAAAAAATACTAGGTGATTTCTTTCTATTTGTCCTAGTCTAGGTGGACAGAGTTAGCCAATAATTGTTGCTGGCAGGAGCTGAGAGGTCAAAGGTATCCCGTGGAATTAGTCAAAGTGCACACAAGTCAGCCCGAACACCACGGTTATCACAAAAATAAAATGATCAAATAGTTGCACCCAAGGGTGTGGCCTAATGGTCAAGGAAGTGTGTTGAGACCTATGAGATCTCGACAAATTCCAATAGAGACAACCCAGGTGATTCCTTACCATCTATTCTAGGTAGCCTTGGTGGACATAGTTACATGTTACCTGGTAGGAGGTCGCATGTATTCGTATAATTAGTCGATTAGTCGAGTTGCGAGTAAGTCAGTCCAACACCACATATATAATAAAAAAATGATCAAATCAATGCCTTTTATCAGATAAATTTTGTTTACTAAATTTGAAAAACAGAGAAATGAACTCTACCTGCCATACATGATTAAACTCAATATATTCCATCTAATAAATTTATCCAATAAATAACATAGCCGTCATATCGACAAAAAAACGACCTAAGATCAGATCCAAAGATCTAACTAGATATCTGCAGAATCGATTTTAATATATGAATCTAACAATAACACAAGAAAAAAACATTGCGCTAAAATTAATTACAGTTTATATGTAGACTTTTTCACATATCTGCGTGTGAAAAAAAATTAAAAAAAATATGGCTGACCTTAAGAGAGCTGAGGCGAGACGATGCACATCTGTACATTTTGACGGTGATGATCGGAGAACTGAGTAGAGCTCCGGGAAGATGAGAAAAGCGATTTTGTAGGGGAAAAAAATCAGTGAAAAATGAAGCTGCGGGGAAGAAGAGCAAATATTTGGGTGTATTGGAATTTGGAAAAGTTGAGAAACTTTCTTTGATGGGCTTTTGCAAGAATGTAAATAGCCCATTGGGCTAAGGGATAATTGGGTGGGCTAGTCACTTTTGGAAATGTTTTCTAAAAAAAAAAAAAAAATTAGGTTTAGCAAACATAAAAAATCATATTTGTATGCTATAACTATAGTTTGTAAAATTGCGCTCCATAGCAAATTTTATATTTTCTATGGCTATTAATCTATATATTACGGTATACATATACATAAAAATTTGTATTTGTATATTTTGGTATACAAACTAAAACATAGTAATTGTATATAAATAAAATTACTACATATATACAACACATATGTATATCGAATGGGTCTATTGTATATTTCGGTATACAAATGGGTCCTGCAAATTAATTTTTATACAACACATATGTGTACTGAATGAGTCTATTTGTATATTCGGTATACAAATGGGTCCTGCAATTAATTTTTATATGTGTATACCGAATGGGTCTATTTGTATATTTCGGTATACAAATGGGATGGCAAAAAACATGGAATATTTGCTGCGAATTACAAATAAAATAAACTATGGCTATAACATTTAATTTGAATTAATAGTTTGTTATTTCATACAATTTTCCCTAAAAAACGAGTTTTCCAAAAAAAAAAATTTTGTGTTCGGTAGGTAAGTAAAAAATATAATTCTAAAAGTATTTGTATATATAGTTTAGACAAATAGAATGAAAGGTGGAGGTAGGGGTCGGGATGAGGGATATGGTTGGATTGAAGATAAGGCGTGTTGGAGAATGAGGGCTAAGGGGGATTGAAGATGAGGTGTGTTGGAGGATGGAGAGAACATAATCAATGTGAACTGCTACATGGGGAACTTGTTTTTTTAATGTTCATTAGAAAAGTCATTTTTCTTAAACTAATTTTTTTAGAGAAAATGTTTTTCAAAAAAATTGCCCCCAAAGCCTAGCTCGAGTGGCAAAAGGTGGAGGATTTGTCGTTTAGGTGGCTGGTTCAAGTCCCACACCACGCAAAGTGAAGCCTGATATTTAAGTGGAGAAGGGTAGAGAGGCGGGCCCATTATCCACCGAGTTTAGAAAGTTGTGATTGATCCAAAGGGAGGATCACGGACAGATTTCTTGATTATCCAAAAAAAAAAAAAAATCAAAAATGAGAAAATTGAAAACACCGTTAGAACACACCAACCGAGCTACACTCAATTTGTGGAAGTTATACATATGACCACTTGATAAAAAATATTTAAAATTGTTAATCAATACGTAGACGGACAACTATTTTGGTTAATTTTCTTTTAGACAATCTTTTCATTTGAGAAAATATCAAACTATGGTCTAAAATTTTTAAATTATTATAAAATGACATGATGGTCTAAAATTTTATCTATAAGATCAAGAAATATATTAGTAAACATTAGACTTGAGTTTAACATTATCCAAACAAGCTTGCTATTTTGTAATTCATCCACCTTTTAGTTAAACTATGGATCCTCATTTTGGTAAATATAAGTTAAATATCTTGTCACAACTTCATTCAGTCTCCTATGAATATTTCATATTATACACCTCGACTGTTTCACCGAGTACATGTTGTCTATGAGGTAACTCTGTTTACCAAGATTTGGACATATGGAAAGAAATCACAGCTAAAAAACTGTTTCTCCGGAAAATGTGGTATTTAGCCAGTTTTCGAACATTATCTACAAATAATAGACTGATTCAAATGCACAAATCAAGCAAGATGAGTTCATCAGATGGCTGCAGGTCTTCCATCTTTCCTAGGATCACTAACAGCCACAAGCAGACCACGAAAAATACCGTCTTTATATTGTTTTCCACTCCTTCTGCCTAACTGTAACGGAGGATTTGGAAGGTTTTGAACGATTAACTGACAGATGGCTCCTCCGCTTCTTGCCTCGAGTTGGTGACCTCTCTCTTCTAAGAAATGCTTTTTATCATCCGAGAGTTCAATGTGATCGCCATCTATGCATGTCCAGTTCTCATACAGAACAACATTTGGGATTAGCTGCAAAATGAAAGGAATTGAACACGAATCAATACTCGTGATTTGAGAAATGAGTAATGAGAATAGTGTACATTATGCAAAAGGATCAACCTCGTGGTAGACTCTCGGACTCTGTACTGCAGCTAAAGGATCCATCCCTAACACAAAATGGTTGATGAAAACTTGGACGACTGCAAAGATGATTTTTAGGCCACCACTACCACCAATTACACCAGCTAATTGATTGTCCTGTAAAACAATCATTCTACGTCATATGACTACACTAAGCAGCTAAAAGATGGACTTGTCGTTCAAAGGATCACATTCTGAATACCTTGAGAACGATAACTGGAGTCATGGATGATAACGGTCTCTTTTTTGGTCGAATAAAATTAGCAGGAGCAGGAGGGAGTTTATCGGGGGATATTTCATTAGGTGTTGAGAAATCTCCCATTTCATTGTTGAGTACTATACCGGTTGATGGAGAGAGCACACCGCCTCCAAATGGATAGTTTACTGTGGTTGTCACTGATACAGCATTTCGATCTGCATCCACAATGCAAAAGTGACTCGTTCCATGATCTCTTAGCTGACCCCACCTAAGAATCACGGATCAAACGCGTTAGAGCCAGTTGGTAGGCAAGAAGCAAGAATCTTGTTAGTCCTAGCTTCAGTCCGAAACAGAACTTATCTGACCTGGGCAAATAGTATTCAGGAGGAAAGGTGGTATTGTCAAAGATCTTTCGTTGAATTTCTTTGGCGAAAGACGGGGAAAGCATGTCAGATACGGTACTACTGATATTTACAAAGTCGGGATCACCAAGGTTCATTCGAACTGCAAGCATGTGTTTCATCGCCTCAATCATTCGATGCTGTCCTAAAGAACCTTTCACAGCATTTGAACTCACATAGTTTTCAAGGACTTTAAGAATCTGTTTTCCTCAGACATAAAGGTTTTAATCAGACAATCGTGTCGTATTAATTTTAGCAAAACAAGCTAAGTTGATTTATATACATACCAGAGAAATCCCGAGTGTTCCACTGGACGGAGGTGGCATCCCAACGATTGTATAGCCCATAGCATTAACAGTAACTGCTTCTGGAGTTTCCACTCGGTAATTCCTTAAGTCGTCCATCGTCAAAATTCCACCTGCTCTCTTCACATCTTCGACAAGCTTTTCACCAACCTCTCCGTTATAAAATGCTTCTGGCCCTTGTTCAGCAATTAGCTCTAAGCTGTGGCTAAGTTCTATGTTATGACAAATTTCACCTGCTCGTAACGGCTTTCCCTCAGGTGCAAAGACTTGTCGCAAGCCAGGATCTTTAAGTAGCAATTTTGCTTTTGTAGCAATAGAGTTTCCGAGATATGGAGCAACCACGAATCCCTCCCTTGCAAGTTTAATGGCTGGTTGAAATAGGGTCTTCCAGGGCAACCTCCCATTTTTCGACCAAGCTGCGTGAAGACCAGCTAGCTCACCAGGAACTCCCATAGACAATGCTCCATTTAACTTGGAGTCCCCATTATTATCATACATGTTCTGTTTGAGTATAAACAGATTAAATTCTGTGTTTCCAATATTTAGATACTAAACACAACAACTACTATGTCTCAGTCATAAACAAGTTGACGTCGGCCATATGGATCCTGACTTACCATGTTACTCCGTATAAGCTCATTTCATGCCAATATTATACAACAACAACAACAATATACCTAGTGCAATCCCACAAGTGGGGTCTGGAGAAGTTAGAGTGTACATAGACCTTACCACTACCTTGAGAGGTAGAGAGGTTGTTTCTGATAGACGCTCGGCTCAACAAAAAGCATATCAAAGCAGATACTATAGAAAACATGATAAAGCATGCTGGGGAAAAAGGCCACTAAAGTAAAATAGTGCGATAATTGAAGTACAAGAGATAATAGATGATTACAGAAATCGAAATACAAGAAACTATAGACGAAATACTACGACTACTAGTTTGAAAGGACATGTCAACATTATCCAAAATAAGAAGTAATAGAAGTTCATGATATTTGAAGGGCTAAACAAAACTACAATTATCTCATGCAAACAGCAGCAACAACAGCTACTATTAGTACTATTGCTACTACACCTCAATCACAAACACGTCAGGATCGACTATATGAATCCTCACTATACATGTCACTTCGTGTAAGCTATAACTTTCTCACGTACGTACAAACTAAATAGTTATTCGATGAATAAAAGTTGAACACAATGCTAAAAAAGAAGGAATTATGAACCTGTGAAGCAGCTAAAGGAGCAGTTTCCCTCATGTCAATTGCTAAGACTTCTGATGTAGATGAAGATCTAACAACCATAAAACCGCCACCGCCAATTCCACTAGCCATTGGATTGACTACTCCAAGGCACAGTGCTGTGGCAACTGCAGCATCAACTGCATGTCCACCAATTTTAAGCATGGAAATACCGATTTTCGAGCACCGACCATCATCAGCAGCAACAACTGCTTCCTCTGATTCAACAACATCAGCATTTTGCTGTAGTCTTTCATTATATCTGCTACTATTTACATCTCCAATTAGCCATACACCAATGTCTCCATGATGTGTAAGCCCAACAACTAAAAAAGAATGTTAAAAGTGTGAAAAAAATTGTGTAGGCTCAAGCAACTTCTTGAATTTGTATTTAATTAGACAATCCATGTTTAGCCATAAAATTTGATCAGATTTTGAAAATCTCCAAATTTTAGGGCTTCCACTCATAAAACTTCGATTTTTTTCCATATAAAATCCATATCATAACACAACTTCAAAAACTCAAATTTTCAAGTTTCAACTTTAAAATCTATGGTCAAACCCGAGCTTAATCAAAACATATCTCAAAAGGGTCAGTGGAATTCAACCCTACCAACAATAATTCAAGAATCTCCTTCACAATTTCAAGATCTACAACATGACACTTCACTTCTTTAATCCAATCTAATGGGGCACTTTAATCTTCGTAGTTTTAAGGGAAAATGGTTTGATATACACCGTTATAAAAGTAACTCATATATACTCTTAGTAGTGTTGCAAAAATGGCTCACAACCCAAAACCCAACTAAATATCCTATCAAGTATTAACACAATCATAACCAACAACAATAACAACACAACCAGATGATAGGATATACGCAGATGTTACACACAAACAACATTTTCTTGATTAGATTGTTTTTTTCCTCATATACACCCATATTAAAAACCAACATGTTTTCGAAAGCAAGATTGCAAGAAAAATACGATAACAAAATAGCAAGACACAAAAATAAAGATTAAAACTCACATGTTATGGCAATGAATGCAAATAAAAAGCAAAGAGAAAGACTCCATTTTTTCTTTCTATTAGAACCAAGAGGAGGAGGAGAGTCCAAAAGTGGACCTTCTAAAATATGTTTCCCCATATCTCTAAAATTCTATAGCTAAACAAGAGACATAATAAAGGAAGGGGAAAGTTAGATAAAACTTTTGCTTATAGTGTGGGACCTTTGTTAGTTGATCATGACTATGATCGCTTGGTGGTGCCAACATAAAGAATCTCCTTTTATGTATAATATATGGTGTTCGGATCCTACATTAAAGCTCTAATTGTATTTGAATTGCACACTGTAAACGTCTATCCATGGGTGATGCTCTTACTATAATTTTCTCAATATTCCGGCTCAAGTCGACACTTTTGATTAAGGATGGAGCATCCTCAACACTGCACCACAACTCATGTTGATAATTTTATGTGCTACAAAAGTTTGATATTTTGAATTTTTTTTAAGTATATCTATGTCGAAGTACAACTTTAAATTCTAAAAATCACAACTTTAAAATTTGTATATGTTGTTGTTAAAGAATTATAAAACCTTGATCTCAAAGTGAATAATAACAAATTGTGTCATTAAAGTAAAATTTTAAAAATTAAAATTAAATACTGTAACTTTTTATCTCTGTGCGGAATCAAAGCTGTCCACCTTAATTAAATACAAAACACACGTTTTTTTTCCATGTGAACTTTCACTATAATAATAATAATAATAATAGACTGTCTAATTATCATAACAGGCTGTATTGATTTTATATATTATTACCATTTTAAGTCCGTCAAAAATCATTAACTGCTTCCACACATTTTAACTTTTGTTGGTATAATATATCACAAATATAATAAATAACAAAAATGAACATACTTAATACTTCTCATTTTTTTCCATTCTATATTTTCTTATACATTTCTTTTCTTGTACTCAAAATAAAGTACAACATTTGATCAACACCATTTAAGAAATACTAATATTAAAATGTTGCTCCAATCATTTAAGAAATACTAATATTAAAATGTTGCTCCAACAACTTTCAATTAATTTTGGTCAACACCCCGCCCCCCACCCACCCCACCCCAAAAAAAATTGTGAATTTTTCAATAATTTAGCAAACTAATGGATGTATTATGCTAAATTTGCCTTGATGTCTCCATATATGAGGGGATTTATTAATTCTTAAAAGTACTATCAATACCATATTTTTCTTATTTAAAGGGAACAACAGATATAATTATGAATAATTGAGGAATTAAAAGTATAGTTATTCCTGATTTTATAGAAACAAAAAGGTTTAGTTGTTGGATTTTTCTCAATTTTTTCTTAAGGGCGTTTGGTACGTGGATTAAATTATTTTGAAATTGTAGTTTTAAAACTCCTTGACTAATTTATTCTATCTCAAAAGTGAGATAAAATAATATCAAATTTAATTAAATGAGGTGGGATTAAGGTTATATTTGGAATTAGAATTATACTATATGTCTAATTAACAATATAAATTTATCTTATAATATAAAGTTAATCTTAAATCTAATTTTGAAATATCTCAACTTATTCCACGTAGCGAATTGTTTAGTTGAGTGCCCTTATTATTTTGATTTTAGTGAAAACGACAAGGAGGAATCTTTATGGACTATGGTATACACAAATATAAGTGATTGGCCAATCCCCAAAAATATCTCCACACGTTTATATGATTTTACTATACTATTGGAATCTCATACTTCATCGATATATTATATTATAAGTGACGATAATAAATATGAGTATTTATAATTATCATTATATGTAAATATTATTAAAGGTTTTAAGCCTTTCAAGGTAAGATATTAACTTAATTATGGTTAAATATTTTTGCGGTAGTTAATATTACAGCTAAAAGAAAATTTTATCATCACTAGATATCACTTTTGTTATAGATCATATGATTTTATGGCTATAAGAGTTTTCATCTCTTTCGTTAATAGTGACGGATCCAACGATGAATTCAACAAAAATCATCGTTTTCGAATTAAACTAGATCTATACATAAAATATTAGTATTATTGATATACTTAAATATACATTTCAATCTTAATCGTTTTGACTTAAAACCTCTTTCAAACTCCAATAGAGAAAGAAAAAAAAAAGGAATTAGCTACTAATATGTCGATAATCATCGTTAAATTCTTAGTAGCTAACAAAATCTTCTGATAATATATCTTTCATCACTAAATAAAATTAACAATGAGTTTTATTGTTTAGATATAAAATTAATTTTATTTGATTTGTTTTGTTAGTTGGGGATGACTTGATGACATTTATACGTTTTGGTGAAAACGGCAAAGGAATAATCCGTATAAAATCCAATAATAAATTTTTTAGACTCTTTGGATTTTTTCATTATTTGTTATTTTTTTGTTTTATATTTGTATTTTTTTTTATTTGATTATTTTGTACATGACCTCTTTATTATTGTATTTTATTTTCTTTTTGGATTTGAAATATTTTACTTGAACCACGAGTCTATCGAAAAAGTTTTTCTACCATCATAAAATAAAAGTAAGACTGTACACATATTACTTTAATCAGGTTTCACTTATAGAAATACACCGTCCATATTATTAATTGTAATAAATTTGTAGGACGCAAATATATGTGATTGGCCAACCTTGTACCTTATTTTCAAAAATATCCCCACATGGTCATAATTTGTATATGAATAATATTTGGTCATCACTCACCATCTTACATCAATGAATAGTTACCCACATCCACAAAAAATGAAAAATCCTAAATAATAAGTGGGTTATTAAATATTGGTCGGATTGTGTTGAATTTAAACAGGTTAAATCGACTAAGTTAATAAGTGGATAGATCATAAATTCCCGCAAAAGTTATTTCGATTAAGTCAACATGGCTAAATAAGGGATCATGATCTAACATGTCCAACGCTTTTCAAATACTCATATCATATATCTTTTCTTATAATTTATTTGATAACCAATCAAAATAACTTTTATAATATTTATTTTACACTAAGAGGGTATTTGAATTGGCTTAAAACTTTTAGGTCAGTTTTTTACTTCTGGAAGTGTTTGACAAATATAAAAAATAACTTAAAGCAAGTCAAAAATGACTTAAAATAAGTTGAGAAGTGTTTGGCAAGGTCAAAAATGACTTAAAATAAGTCAAAAACTAAAAGTAGGTCTCCCCTTACTTTTTATTTTTTGACTTAAAAGTCATTTCAGTTTGACTTTTTATTTTTGACTTAAAAACTACCTTTTTTAAGTCAATCCAAACGGGCCCTAAATTTGAGACTTGTGATAAACCCATGATACCAACTGCAACTCTATTACAGTTTCAGCACCAAATGACGTCGTGTAGTGGATGGAGTTGATTCTCATATAACCAGAGGTCTCGGATTCTAGTCCTGGGTTAAGTATGGGGAGGTTTAATTTCTATCAGGCGCAAATTCGAATCAGTCATACTCCAATAAAAGTGTCGGACACCGAATAAAAAAACAAAAACAAAAACAAAAAAATAAACTCTATTACAGTCTCAACTATTTATTTTGCTTTAATTCTTACCAAATCCTCCAAATCACAAATATATCTACACTTTGGGCCTGACTGGCCCAGAACCAGCACGGCTAAGTTTATGTCAAGTGGGCTTAGTTTGGTTTCGAATTGGGCCTCAGTTTAACTGGGCTGATTAACTAATAGTGGATTAAGCCTAGGATTTGAAGTAACACCATTATTGGGTTTTATTGAGTTTAGTAATGAATTGTTCAAGATGACAAAGTAAATCTATTGATTTTTGAAGGTTTAAATTGAATTTAACAATTAGAAGATTGAATATCAAATTTCGAGTTGATTTGAAATCATTTGGATCAATTTTGAAATTAAAACGTGCTACTGAAATATCTATGACTTATCAGAATTATCGAGATTTGATATCAATTTATGACAATTTGCAACCTAACAAATTGTGTGGCGATTCATCAAAATCATCAAGATTTTATGACCAACTTATTGTGGTCGTCAGGATTTGTAATAAGGTAACTCGATAAATTTTATTGAGATCCGCTAGAATCGTCGAGATTTGATGATCAAATTATAGCGTTTTTAGTCGCAAATTTATTCTTGTAATTTGTTTTTTAAAATTACATCAAAATTTAAATATTGATATCATAAAATCCTATTAGTCAAAATCGTCTTGATGATCACATAAGTGGGACCAAACATGTCTCGTCATCATAAGCATAACCATATTTCATATCATTAGTAGGGTGTGTATTGATCAGTTTGGTTTAAATTTGTATATTATTAATTTGATTTATTTGATTTTAATGTGTAAAAATCGTAAATAATAAAAATCAATAAGATAACTATTATTGATTTTTGGTTCTTAATTATTTATTTTAACTGATAAAATAAGTAATCGTATATATACGATGTTCGTTATCTATTTTGTTGAATCTTCTACGTAAAGTTATTGAATTTAACAGGCTGTATAAGACAATAAAATCTCAATGGAATTTATTCATGAATGAAACGAAAGAAATACATTTCTAAATTTAAAATTAAAAAAAAAACGAAAATTACATTTCGAAAGGATAAAATGTTTTAATAATCAACATAAAGGAATATGAAATATAGTTGAAAATAGCTATTTCTCTATAATTAACAATTAATTATATATTATCTACTCTGCCACCATGGATTCAATTACCACCTCAGCTTTGTTGGGAAATACTGCATTGCATTAACAAAAGAAAATATTAAATTTATTAACAATTGAATCTACTATACCATATAAAATTATCAGGTTATTAATTTTTTAGTTGTATAATTTATCTTTTAGGTAATATGATACATATCGAAAAGCACTTACCTTTTCAATAAGAGAGAGATAGTATGGCTTGACTTTTTCCACATCAATTCGAACTTTACTCTTGCTGTATAAATCATATTTGCTGCATTTAAATTTGTAAATTATAAGAAAAAATTGTTGAAAATAAATATGTAATTAATAAAATTGAAAATAATAATAATTACTTAAAAATGTTGAGCCACTTCATGTTCTCTTTGTCCTCCTCATTCATCAAGTGTGTATATGCTCCTGACCTATGTAATGCTGTAAAATATTATTAAAAAAAGTTAGTTCACATTAATAAATCAGAATATCAAGAATATATTTTAAAAATATTTAAATTAAATAAAGTACTGATCGTGTAAAAACTATTTATATAATTACATCATTCAAAAGATAATTACATGTAACTGAACGCATTTCAACTGATTTACATAAATATTTTTCTTTTAGCACACCATTTTAAATATTAGACTATTTTCTCATTTTTAGAACCGATCAAACGTTTTCCTGTAAAAATTTCAATTGCGATCTAATAGATTCATATATTGCAAGAATTTCTAATCTCTTCCCACACCCTTTTAATGAATCTTATGTAACTCAAATTTAAATTAATCGAGCCAATAGATATCGATACGAAAATAAAAAAATCTTACCATAGAAAGAGTGGTAACGTATAACAAATAAAGCAGCAGAAGGAAGAGTAGTTTCATTTTCCTTGGAAACCAAATACATATAATCATCATGTCCCCATGACATAACAACTTTGTCAAGTCCACAGCCTTCTTTATATACACCATTTTTTGTGTTATAAATATTGTTGTTGATATCTGGATTTTCCTTAAAATACTGCATGATAAAAAAAAAATTATAAAAAAAAGTCGGTAAATATATAATATATGTATAATTCATGTCATATATATAATTTTTATGTATAATTAGTGTATAACCTATGAATACTAGCCGGAAAAAGTAAGTAATGAATCTAAAAAATAGGGGGAAAGTTAAAGGGTGCAAGAGGGTTAATGAAACTTGTTTTTGATAAAAAAAAATTATACTCTATATATAAAGTTACAATTATTTTTTATGTCCCTTGATTTTCTCGTCTATTTACTTTTTAAAATTTTGGAGTATAATAAAAATTCTAATTCCGATACTAATATGAACAAAAGTATTAGTAGTATACCTTGTGGTGAACAATTGATTCATCAAAAGCACAACCAAGAGGAAATGTGTCTCCAACAACAGCCCATTGAGGAAGCCCTCCAAAACTTGGATGAAGAAGTACTTTCCCTAGGTCTATGGTTCAAAATAAAAACGAGTTTAAGTTATACGTATTGATAATCACAATAATAATAACATATTTAATAAAATTCTATAAGTGAGATCTAAGAAAAATAATACGTATGCACTCTAAACCCTATCTTACGAAGATAAACAAAGTTATTTCAATAGGGCTTCGGCTTAAGTAAAAAAAAAAAACAAAATAAGAAGGAATGTACATAAATTTCCATGAGAAGTAATGATATCATAGCCTAATGTATATTTTGAATTATCAACTGTTGTTACGCAATATATATAATACTACAATATAAACTTCATATTCTGAACTCGCTACATAAATTGAAACAGAAAAAATACCATGAATGAGGCCAGTCAAATGAAGCCAATCTTCATTTGGATAATCTTTTCTAATAGCTTCAGCAGTTTGTAACAAATGCTCAATTTGTGGTTCATCCAAATCAGGATCACTATCATCAACTACATCATTCAAAAGTTCACAACAATCCCAAATACTCATTTCGATTTTGTTCAATTTTCCATATTCTTCTCTCATTTTTTTCACCTACAATATTTTACAAAAAAAATATCAAAATTAATTATATAAATCATGGTTAAATAAAAGAGAGCTTTAATGAAAAGATGAATTTTGTGGTTATATCTTGATCAAGAATAATATAGTATAAGATGAAAATATAACGACTTCTGACATCATCGAAAAGATCGTTCAATCAAGTAAGGAAAGGTCATGGGAAATCATGCTTCAAATTTCTATAGAGATTATTTTTTTTATTAAAAAAAATACAATTATTTTCTATAACAATCAAATACTTTTTAGAATCAGATTTTTATGTATATGTTATATCGAAATAAACGACACCGTTATAAAAAGAAGGCATTGAACTTACATAGTCATATGTTTGGTTAATGTGTTGAACCCTATAAAATTCTTCCACTGATTTTTGTCTCTCATTTTCTGCATTATAATCCCTATCAAACACATTCAACTTAAAAAAATTAGTTTCCATTTAAATCAAATCATTTTTGAGTTTTATTTTTTAATTTCAGAACTCGAATAAAAAATCTTTCACTAAAAATTGACGATAAATATATAAAAAAAATAAAAGTACCTAAATGATTGACCAAATGCATTTATGTCTGGCACTTCAAATATTTCATCTTGAGAAGACAATGTCTTTGGTACCATAAATCCACCATCCAAAATAAGTTCATTGGCATTGAATGAGACCTTTTTCTCCTCCACTTGTGATCCTATCATTTTTTTAAAAAAAATAAATCCATATATAATATTAATAAGAGTGTATACAACCAAATTTTTTTATAACGATTATTCTTTATGATGTTTTTCTTAATGGAGGCTATTTTTCACGATATGTTATACTATTATATGTTCTGATATTTCGTTATAGCAACCAAAAGTTATCAAAACACAACATCGTTTGGAGAGATTTGATTATAGATGTTATCGACTGAAACGTGTGGAAAGTTTCAAAGAAGAAAAAAAATATTTAAATTTCATATAAAATTTTAATAAAAATTAATTCATTTCAAATCTCTTCTCTCTCTATATATATATTTCCAAGGCCTAGCTCGAGTGGCAAAAGGTGGAGATTGTGGCTTAGGTCACAGATTTAGAGGGCCGGGCCCATTATCCACCAAGTTTAAAAGGTTATGATTGGTCCAAAGGGCGGATCACATACGGATTTCTCGATTATTAATATATATATATATATATATATATTGTAAAAATCATTTTTTGTTGAAAACATTTTGCTATAGCAATTAAAAAGTATAAAATCACAAAGCAGTTAGGAAGAGATTTGATAATACATTTTTAAAAAATAGTATACTCTTGGAAAATTAGATACAAGCGCAATAACATTTTAGGAGAATTCGAACAACACAAACAGAAACTCCATATCATTTCATTCACAATATAAACTAATATAGTTATTTAAAAAAAAAAGGATTATAACATACCAAATTCAGGCTGCTCAATGAGAATAGTCATTTTCTCAACAAAAAAATAATAATAAAATAAATCAACAAAAATTAGCAAATGAGATTTTGTTTATGCTGTTGTATGATGTGAATGATATTGAAAAACAATTTATGGGTATTTATAGTGTTTAGATTAAAATTGTCCTTGCCTGAAATTTATAATATTTTAGAGTCCTTAAAAGAAACCATTTGGTCAGTGGAGTCCTCAAAAGAAATCTAGCAACTCCTTAAAATTTCCAAAATTAGATATTTTGAAATCTTTGAGTCCTTAAACTGAAAAAAATAAATTAAAGTTATTATAAATATTATAATAAAATATTCCTTAAGACCCGTTCAAAATGACAACTACTTACTTCACCGTCATTTCCTCCACTCGCTTCATAAGCGCGTGTTTAAACAACCAAAATAACACTTCCGAAACTCGCCGTAGATTATTAGTTTTATAGCTTTAAAAATACTCTTATACTTGACTAACTGAACTTAAATACACCTCTAATTTTTCAACATGAGTGAAATACACTCCTAAATTATCATCAAGTTTAGGGATGTTTTCAACACTTCTTTCGACTTTTTATTAAGAGCATCATGCTCCTACAAAAGTTTGAAACCACTTGTTATGTCATTTGGCAGATCAGGGGTGTATTTAAGTTTAGTTAGACTATCAATAGTTCGGGAATTAAGATTAATAATTTGTGTCAAGTTCAGAGATGTTTACAATACTTCTATCTATTTTTTAATATTAAAGATTTCATTATAATATGTAATACCGTGTGATTGAAATGATTCACGTATAAATTTTGAATCTTTTTATTTCATGCTAAAGCTTCGTTAATAATAAGAAGTGTGAAGTGATTTGCTAGCGATAAGGATAAAATTGAGCAGTTTTGATTAGTACAGGGACAAATATGAACCTTTTATCTCGCTTGTAACGAACACGCGACTTGCTATGAGAGTGGGGAAGATTGAGTATATGTGTGATGAGTCAGCATTACGTGTATAGATAATCTTATTTTTATTGAAAATATTAGGCTAAATGACTAGGAACCAAGTCATTTCCTACAAATTTTTTGGATTAAATTCTAAGTCTGAGCTGTGAATTTTATTTTGTATTATCAAGACTAAAAACAAAATCAAGAACAAAAACCAAGAAAAAATAACTATCATCCAGGCTGTAGCCACGTCATCACACATTAGACCAAAAAAAAAATCGTGTTAAAAAAAAAGTAGATACAATTGGACGAGGCTAAATATGTGATCAGGAACGGAGCTAGTAGTTCAAATGTGAGTTTTGTCGAATTTAGATTATTTTTTTTTGTTTATATTGTGTTTGTATTCAAGTTTTATTGAAATATACTTATTAAGAATAGTAGTGAAGTTAAAAAATTAGTAAAGAATATTTAAGATTTTTTATACATATATCTTATTTGATGTGACAATTTTTAATTTTTCGTTTTTAGTCCGTCTCAAAAAGAGTGATGCCTTATTATAATTAGAAACAATTTAATTTTAAAGTTCTCATTTTACTATAAATAAAATGATTTATAGTCACACAAACATAAAAAAATTATTATAGATCATAAATTTCAAAAGTTTGATTTTTTCTTAAATATCGTGTCAAATTCAAAATGGTGCCATATAAAATGTTATTAGGGCTACTCATAAAGTATTAGAAGTTAAATGTTGTCAAAAATAACTTCAAATGTCATATATTATGAAGTTATCCGAAGTAAATGTGCATATAAATAATTTTAAAAATACAAATTATATGACGACATCAAAATAAATTCTCCACTAATTGAATAATTCATATTAAATAGTACAAAGATAGCGATTGATCGAATCAAAGTTGTAAAATCACCTAGTTGCAAAGTCCACAATTTAAGCATATTTTTTTATGCAAAAGATAACCAACATCTCTGTCTTGTTGCATTCATATTTTCATTAAATTTTTTAAATATATATATATATATATATTTGACTCAAATTTAAAATATCTTGCAACTTGGGATTGTTAAAAAACATTTTAAGTTGTCATTCTCCAATTTATTCAAATGCAAGGAAATTGAACTTGCATGTTGTACGTTGGTTTAGTTCGTAAGCATTGAAAGGCACGAATAGAAGCGAACTCATGATTTAAAGATAACGAAGATACTATAAAAAAAATGCATATTGGTGAAAGTGATCAATGTCATACTACATAGTTTTATGCATTCTTGTAAGGAAAAATTACGTGAAATAGCAAATATTTAGAGTATATTATGTAATACACTTAAAATTTTGATTATTTTTAATTTGTGGCTTTAGTTTCGCGAAATCTTGATATTCAGTTTCCTAATTAATTTGGTTCCTTGTATAAATATAGATTTTGTAAAATACGATTTTTGATTGTATAAATACATAATTTTTATATGTTTATCCTAGCTATATATATACGATTTATGAAAAAATTATAATAAATTACCATGTTTGTATATTGACAAGCGAATTATACAAATGAAGTTCTGAAAAAATTCTTAAATGTATAAATACAAAATTTGTATTTAATTACCCTATTTGTATATTGACAAACGAAATACACAAACGGGCAAACGAAATATGCAAGCCGCAGCCTCCTTAGCAAGTAGAACTATAGTTAGAGCACAATTACCGAAACTATAACTATAGAACCTTATTATATCTATTATTTTTGCTATTTCTGAAATTCTCTTTTTTTTAATTGTTAGCTAAACATGAAAATAATGTAGCAGCCCATCACATATGTCGGGCACACATAAATATTCATCTTCTTTAATTATACATATTAATATAAATAGAAATGCTAGGATTTAACGGTTCATTGAGACTAATGCATATAATTAAAAAGTGACATATTTCAAGTTGTTAACTTACATACGTAATGGGCATCCAAGAACACATTCAATTTTTCCCCTCCAAAAATTGATACAAATATGTCTAATATCAACAATTTATCACATGTCCTAATGCTCAATGGTCACAAGTCATAATTTGGGCGCATGAGTAAAATTTACTAACAAATTTAAGAAACTGACGTACAAAGGGTCACCCTTGTACTGGGCTCATATCCAAAACAAAAATCTGGGCCTCAAAGAGCACTAAAATTTGGACCCGTAATTGCAATACTTGACTCTCACATGTTGGCCCAAGAGAATTTTGGGCCTTTGAATCATAAGAAACTCACCAATGAATTCGGTTAGGTTTTCAGACGTTGATTGGGCTGGATCTATACTCACTTGACGATCTCTACAAGTCTCATCGCGTTGATAGACCTTAGACACCATATTAGATTCGCCAAATATATATAGTATACCGTCCCATAATTAGTCATGACAAATCACACTTATCATTAGGTCTATATTTATGGACTATTAAACTCGTGTTTTTCTTACGTTCATCTAAAATCTAATAATTTTATAATATATATGTATATGTATATGTATAAATTCTAAACAAAATAAATGAAATGATTATGATAAAATATCGAACTCAAAATTTATAATTTCATGACTTTCTGGGGTATAGATTTTGCATGAATTTTCCTTATTTCGAATTGATGTTTAATTTTTGCTCCTCAAATTTGTGATTTTTAAATACATGTCTTCTTAAAATAACAATGTTTAGCAAAGCTCACTATCCCACTAAAATGGGCTGATTGGGCCATAAGGCCCACTCAATAGAAGTAGCCATTGTGAAAATGTCATAGTTTGCAAATGTTAAATTACATGTTATAATATTTTATCTATAAGGTTGGATAATATATAAATAAATATTAAATCTAGATTTAATGTTACTTGAAAAGGTAATTTCTTTTGATTCAGCTTGGATGATATATGAATAAATAATAAATCTAGATTTAATGTTACTTGAAAAGATAATTTGTTTTGATTCAGTCGTATTATTTGTTATTGCTATTATTATATTCTCCTTTATTTTAGCATGACTTCTTTACTAGATGTGTTTCCTTTTCATGCTTGAATTTGATATATTTTACTAGAATTAAAATTTTATCGAAAATAGTCTCTCTACCATCATGTCATAGGAGCAAAACTACGTACACATTATCCTTCTGCCATTTATGCAACTACACTAGATATGTTGTTGTTTAGAACAAAATTTAAATAATAACCTAAAATAAATATTTGTGTAAATTAGCCAATGTTTGATGTGATGGTTGATTATGATTATTTAAGTTAATTGAATATGACATTCAAAGACAGCTATTTTACTTTTAGACAAAATTAGTGATATGTTGTTGAATATTTATATTTTTATATTATATAAAATTAATTCAACGGTTGATATTTCATGCAATATATCTTTAATGAATTTCTTGCTTGGTTCAATTATGTCACATCTTATCATTGAATATTATGTCCTTTCTATCAAACCAAAATAAGACATCACAAAAGCTAAATGACATACTGGTTGTGTTACAAAATGTTATCAAACACACCTTTAAGTATTTATGGACGTGATAAAATAACCCACAAGTCCATTCAAGAAGATACGATAAAATTGAAACGATATAAAAAAAATTGAGAAAAAAAAACAATTTATTTAAGTTTGAGTGGTATTGAATTCGTTCATTTACTAATTCAGTATTGAGTACATAGATTTCATATATTTAAAATTAGATTAATTCAAGTCAAATGTGTCATTTAAATTACTCATGAAAAAATTATATAAACAACCTTCTCTAATCACTTTTTTGATGTATTTTTGAAAAATAGTAAGGAAATTTTAAATTTTACTATTGAAACTCCAAGAGTTTTCCTTGTGCGTGAATAATTGTTTGTGTGAATTACTATTATTTAGTCCATGTTGACGCATTCCGTCTCATCTTAAATAATTCTCAAATACAATTACTAATTCACCTTTTTTTTTTTTTTTTTTTTTTTTTTTTATCAATTTCACTTTTTTTAATTCATTTAAAATTCAGTTAAATTTGATCATTTAACACGTCGAAACACTTAGGTACCTGGAATTCTAATAGAAAAATTCCTTAAACATTCTTCAATTGCTTGTTGTTATCATCATCAATAAAACACCATCATAATTAGAGCCGTCAAAATGGGCTTAGCCCATGGGGCCGGCCCAACCCAACCCGTTATTGGGATAGGATTTTTCAATCCCTTTTAAAACTAGGGCTTATAAGCCTGACCCATATAAACCCTTGGCCCTTGAGGCTTGATTGGGGCCGGGCCGGGGTCAGCCCATGGGATAAAACTTTTTATTAGGGTAACTTATAATAATCTAACTAGTATATAATTTAATTACTTAAATACACGTTATGTTGTAATATTATGAATCTTACTAGATTTTGGTACGTCCAGATACATATAACTCGAAATATATGGACTCAAAATTAGGTTAATATGTTCTAGATACACTTTATGTCTTTGTCAAAGTAGATTCGCATGTATCTAGGATGCATAGACAAAATCTCGCACCCTCGCCTCCCTCCAATCTTACTTATCACTTACTTATCTCGCTCGCGTATCTGGTATGTGAAATACACGCTAATTACACTAGGCTTTTTACTAGTATTATTAAAACAACACCATTGTTTATCATATTTGATTTGAAAATCTTCTCATTTTCTTAATGTTATAGAATTATAAGTTTGAAAAGAAAAAAAAAGAAGGGCTAGCCCGCCCTAGCCCTCGGCCCTTCAAGGATTGGATTGGGTTGAGCATATTCAGGCCCTTCCGAATGAAGGGCCAGCCCGCCCCAGCCCTTCAAATTCCTCGTCCCACGAGGCTTGGACCGACCCTTTTTTACAGCTCTAATCATAATCATTCAACTAAAGTGACCTCAACTTTTACCAAAGAAGGTAATGGATATTTCACTTTCATTTTACCAAAACTCCATCCATCTTTTAGAAATTATAAGGGGATTGTTCAATATTGTACAAAATAATAATAATAAGTAACTATAATTAACAAAAAATTAACAAGAATCTACAAAAACAATGGTCAATAAGAAATTAACAAATTACTGACTCTTCAAAAGTTATTTAGGCTAAAAAGCAGATTATAATAAGACCAATTTAATTCTTATTAAATTTTAATTTCTTTGTTTGTTGTTTTATAATTTTTAACACCTAACGAAACTATTTTTTCTTTATTATAATTACATATAACATATTAAATAAAAATATGTCATTTTAAAATTATCTCAACAAAAGATTTCATAATTCAATTTAAATCTATTCATTTTTTTATGGGTGGAAAAGCATTAATAAATGAACAAATCAATAGTGAGTTCAAAATTAAACAAATCATATTTTTATGATCTAATTTTACCGTGCAGAGTTAGGTATTTATTAAATTGTTATTAGTAGTAAGTTATATGAGAATATACACGTGTAAGCATATGGTACAAATTCAAAAAAAAAAAGTGGTACGACAAAATTAGATTTTATTATTGTCCCCTACTATAGTGGCATTGCCTTAAACATAACTCGTGGCGGGGTATCACGTGATTCATCTCCCCACCTATTTTTATTTTTTTTGACTTTGACTATTTCCTAACGCACTTTTTTCGAAAGGTGGTTGGATAGTGGCGAGAGACAGTGACGGAATCAGAATTTTTATTTTTCTTTGATGTGGAGGGTGGTGCGATGGGGCAAGAGTTGTGGTAAAATCAAAATTCGTACTTTTTCGATTTTGGCAATTTCCCAACTACTTGTTTTCTAGAGGGTGGTGGCCGGTGGGGGTAGGAGGCGAAAGCTGTGACGGAGCTAGAATTGAAATCTTTAAATTAGATAACATAATCACTCACGATAAAAGTAGAAAATTCGAGCCAAAATTGAATTAGATAACATAATCAATCACGATAAAGTAAAAATTTCGAGCCAAAATTGGATATTCGACCAGTGAGAGTTTTTACAACTCCTTAACTGTTGTGCTAACTCTTTATAAAGTATTGAAACGTATAATTTTATTTGTCCACTTTAAATTAGCGAGTTATGTTATTATATATTAATCAAAAGAATAATTATGAAAACCCAAATATTTAAATTTTAATTAAGCGCATCTCCATTTAAAAGTCATATAATGTCTGTGTAAAATTTATTGGCAAGTTATTGAATTTTATGTACGGAGAATTTATTGTTCACTTTATTAGTGTGGGCTAGAAATTCTTTCCAACAGGATTTGAACACTTGTAAAACCTTGTGCCAAGTGCTAAAACAATTAATAGTTATTATAATAGTAACAAACATCTCTCGAAGGGGTTGTATTTGGTCACCAAAAAAAATCGATTTTTAATAAAAGAATCAGAATTTGAATTTGAGCATCGAAATAAAAATAAAATTCTCGTAAAGATCTATTCTTCAAATAATTTATACAATAAATAAATGACCTATTGATCGCTCAAACTTAGATGAATTAGATAAATCATGCATTTATTGACTAATTTTATCACCTTTTATTTATGATATAATAATTAAAATACGCATAAATTAATCTGAACACCATCATTATAAATGAAAAAGATGCAAGTAGGTGAAGATTTAGTTTTGGATACTCCCCAAAAGTAAAAAAAAAAGAAGCTATATGGGAAGTCATGTGCTTCTTGAATGCTCACAAATAAATTCATCTCTACGTGTCCAACCTTATCTATCCAATTTATTCCCCTTTACTTCATATCAAATTGTCTTGTTTTATTATTATTTATTAGCATAGACAAATAATTTAAGATTTTAGGGGAGATATTTATATCTTCTAGCTTAGTATTTTATTAATAATATATGGCTCTTGGTTGGCAAAAATGGTGACAAATGGTTTCATTGAATTGAAGTACTTTGCTTAGTGATGTTAGGTAACGCCAATATTCTATCCATGAGGAGGCTCAGATGATTCGAGTCGAAGTCATAATCGAACATAACACTTATTTATTTAATGAGCTTAATTAAGAAATAAAATCTAATTTTTTATTATTATTATTAACATAGCATAGACAAATAATTGAGATTTTAAGGAGGTATTTATATGTTCTAGCCCAATAATATATGGCTCTAGGTTGGCAAAAATGTAGACAAAAGGTTTAATCTAAGTGCTTTGTTTATTAAGTACCATTTAGGTTCCATTTGTTAAGCTAGGCATAAAATTAGAGGATGTATTCGAAAATAACTTTTTATAACCCTATATGACTATAACATATATTGTAAAGAAAAAAGAAGTAAAAAAGACTATAGCCTATAATCTACTTCACTTCATTGATTTTTGTTTAATTGCAAGTCTTTTTTATTTTTTTGTTTTAAAATTTAAAAGTGTTTTTTTTAGATGAGAGATTATCATAAATAACTGATCTACTTATAAGATATTGAGATTTGTGTATTTTCTTATATATAATTCATTTATATAATTACATTAATTATATTATTATTGTTGTTTTAGAATTTTATCATTAACAAGGTGAAATTGTGGGCATGAATTTACCAATAAACCCCTCAAAAATTTCATTTGGGAGGGACAAAAATGTCCAATAATTTCAACACAAATTGTCAAAATTGGTCACACAATTCCCGGCCCATTAATTACTCTCCCTTTCCATTTAAATCCTTCAAAAACAATTTTATTTTTTTATTTTTATGAGATAATAATAAAATGTGCGCACCGTCTATTTTCTATACCTCATCAAATGATGTTTCACTAGATACATTATTCAAAAATAACTTTTCTACATTTATAAAGTAATGATAAAATCTGTACACAATTTATTTTCTTATATACTCCTTCTATTTTACCATTATCAAAGTGAAATAGTGGACAAAAAATTGTCAATCAACCCCTCAAAAATTCACTTGAAAGAGCCAAAAAAAAAAGGTACAATATTTTTTCAATACAAAATGTCAAATTTGGTCACACAATTTCCGGCCCATTAATTACTCTCTCTTTTCATTTAAATCATTCGAAAACGATCTTTCTATCTTCATTCGATAGTGAAAAAACAAGCATACAACCTTAAAAAATTTCACTAGATACATTATTCGAAAATAACTTTTCTATCTTCATAAAATAATGATAAAATATACATATAATTTGTTCTCCTCAAATTTCACCTAATAAAATTTCACTAGATACGCTATTATTATTATTATTTTTCCATTTAAACTCCCTCAAGTCTGCAAAAAGCCTTCACGCCGCCTAGGGAGCTCTAGAGTCGTCAAATGTAAATTCTTATTTATTAAAGTCACCTTTGGTCATTCTTAATTACATCACCAACCAATCATATCAATCCACACAAGTATACAATATTCTTATCCACAACACGTGTCCTTTTTAATAGAAAGCAAATTTCATCCTCTCTGCCCCCACCTAGATTTGGTAATACTCTATTCCGATTTAAATGTTTTACTTTTCTTTTTTTAAGACGCTCATGTTGTTCAAAAGTTAGAGCATATATGTCATTCATTTTAACGAAAGACTAAATAGGGACACGTGGTATAATCTTATCCGTCGATATGATATTTAATAAATGTCGATTTAATGGATATAATTATGACACGTATATGTCCGTTAGTATAAAGAGTATATATGCTTCAGTTTTTTAACAACAGGGGTATTAATATCCCAAAAATATGACGAAAAATATCTGAATATCATTAACAATAGTTCGGAGGTATATATTCCTTTTTCCGTACTTTTTAACATAAGTTTTTAAGTTGCAATATTTATGTGATAGATTAAAGATTATAAAATACAAAAGTTTCTTCTGTCCTTTTTTTTCTTTTAATTTTATGATCAATCAAATTAAGATTTTTAAATTAAAACGATGAAATATACTTATTTTAAAGCTTAAAACTGAATTTAATATATTGATTTAAGATTTAAATTTTATAGATCATTATCGATATATATTTTTTCAATCAAATCTAATGAAGTAGTTTTATTTTAAATCATTGTTCAATTAATTTATAATGTTAATATTGAATTTTAAATTTAATTTTAATATATATTTGATATTTAATATAATTATAAAATTTTGAGCAAAAATATTGTATTCGATTCAATAATATGTACGTAACCTTCTAGCTCCGCCCCACCGCTTTAATACGACTTTCTATTTCCATAATTTACTTGGCGTGTAATTTTAGCAACTCCCATTATTTTAACCGCAGTGGAACGTCGAAATGTCTAGCTCACAGTTTATATAACTTAACCATGGTTAGTAATTCTTAACCATGGTTAAACTCCACTTTATCACCCCTTTATATACAAACCATCATCACCGCCTGAACTACAAATCGCCACCACCTTTTCAACTAGCAAAATGATCGGAGAAAGAAGACGCCGGATTCCGACGATCGATGTTCCACCGTGGCCGTACTCCGATGATCAGACGGCGAACATGCAGTTCATGTTAAGCCCTAGTACAAATTCCATTTCTACCCCTAATAATTACAATTACAGTAACTTTGTTGTTGAAGATGATTATTCTCTGTTTCTACAAAATGATGCGGAAGATATCGATGAATTTGAGTTGGAAAATCGTGAGATTGAACTTCCGGTTGATGTTTACGCTTGTGATAATTTCAGGATGTATGAGTTTAAAGTAAAGAGATGTGGACGTGGAAGGTCACACGATTGGACGGAATGCCCGTATGTTCATCCCGGTGAGAAAGCTCGCCGGAGAGATCCACGGAAGTTTCACTATTCCGGTACTGCATGCCCGGAATTTCGTAAAGGGAATTGTAACAGAGGTGATGGGTGTGAGTACGCACACGGCGTATTTGAGTGTTGGTTACACCCAGGTCGCTATCGTACGCAGCCTTGTAAAGATGGTGGTAACTGTAAAAGAAGGGTTTGTTTCTTCGCTCACTCGCCTGAGCAACTCAGAGTATTGGCTCCGGGTTCGGGTTCGGGTTCAGATTCGCCTCGACGGTATGTTAAAGCTTTGCATTTTGTTTCATCGCCTGAGTCGAGTTCGCCGCCGACGGAGTCACCACCGATGTCTCCGATGACGGCGAACTCGTTTACCTCACTGAGTCGATCACTCGGATCGAACTCGGTGAATGAAGTAATGGCTTCACTGCGTCAGCTACAGTTAAACAGGTTGAATTCCATGCCTTCATCATGGAATGTACAGATGGGTTCACCTGTACTCGGGTCACCTAGACGACCCGTTATCCGACCCGGTTTTTATAGCTTACCTACAACACCATCTGGAGATCCGACCCGACCCAGAAACCGTTGTTTCGATCTATGGGAAAATGGGGAATGTCAAGAAGAACCTGTTATGGAGAGAGTTGAATCGGGAAGGGATTTAAGGGTGAAGATGTTTGAGAGGCTAAGCAAGGAGAATCCACTCGACGATCCGGTAAAGCCGAACCCGAATTTAAATTCGGGTCCGGGTCCAAATCCGGATGTCGGGTGGATTTCGGATCTGATCCAGTAAAGTAAATGGTGGTTCTTTTTTGTGTTTTCCTCATTTTGGAAGCTAAAATTGAAGGATATTATGTATGTTATTATTATATAATATGGTAAGAATTTAATAGTGGTAATAGATATGGGGAATTATGTTTGGTTGTAAAGGGGAAAGTGAAAATTTAGGAAGTTTTTTTTTGAAGGAATTGTAGGGAGCTATTATTATTATTAAAAAAAAAAATACCCCAATCTTTAGAACGATTTTTTTTATAAATGTTTAGCCAAAATGGCAAAGTAAAGATGGGGTGTTGTGTTTGTTTTGATATTTGAAGAATGGCAAATTGTAATCCTTTTAATGTTATGTATATGTACATTTATATATGATTTTGTAATTTGTAATGTTATTTTTATTATTGTTATTGTTGATTGTTTTTTAAGTTTCATATTTGTTAAGCTAGAGTAATTCTCTTTTTATGTCAATTGTTTAACTAACTAGATTGTTTATATCTTAAGTCGAGAGTCTATCAAAAAATAATTATTTTACTTTTGAGGTAGAGGTTAGGTCTGTGTACTCTCAATTCGCCATGGATTTTATTTTATGGAACGATAATGGGTTAACTAAGGTGCAAGTGCGAGGATCTATCGAAAATGATCATTCTACCTTAATATAATTAGGTTTGAATGTGTTTTTATCTTCTTTTTTTTTAGATTTTATTTTGTAGAACTACGATTAAGTTTTTTGAGTAGTATTAGCCAAGAGAATACGTGACATATTTTTGGTATGCATTTGCATAATTTAATCATAGTTAAGAGCATACTTTTTCATTAATATATAATTTAATTATGATTAATTTTGGCATGTACTTATTTAAACATTAAGGAGTAATAAATAAATAAATATTTAGGAAAAGACAATGAAGTACGTACTCTTTGTCATGTTTGATTATTAGAGGCTGCAGATGTTGTACGTATTCACAAGTATGATGCCAAGTGTAAGTCATGCCCCAAATACAAAAACTATCTAATCAATCGTTTCGTTTGGTGGGTGAGATAAAAATAATAATTTTGAGATAAATATAAAATAAAAATAAAATGATAGATTTATCAAATCTCGTATAAAAATGAGTTAGCTAATTTTATAAAATATTTCAATCGTTAAATTTTCTTATCTATCTTTATCTCACCGATCAAACGATCCGTCACAATTGTGGGGACATAATGGAATTGCCAAATGTGTGGAATTTTCTTCTGGTACAACTTTGTTTAGTTTGCTAAGGGTGTTTCGACGGAAAAGGCAAAAAAGTAGAAGTAACAATAGGCCATTATTGGTGTCATAAATACTGTAGTTTCATATGATCCAAGAAAACTTTATAATGTGTTTCATGTGTTCGATATTAATTGTATGAGATTTCTTTTTATTTTATAAAGAATAACTCGGAATAGATAAGGGCGGGCGGGGGATTATGCAACGGGCTTAAAAAGTATTTTCCTAATAAGAGATAGATAAACGATGGAAGATCTAGCATGTGTCCGTCTTTGATTTGCGATTCAAAATAGAAAATTCGTGTTTAATTTTTATGAGATAGAGATAAATAGAAATATTACATAATAAATATCTATGGTGTGAAATTTGTGATTACCACAATCACTTTCATTATCACAATCAATTATTGGTAAAGAGCGATAATCATTTACAACAATCACAAATCATACAATTTCATTAAGGTCGATAATTTATAAAGTCCACCTAAGCAAACTCAAAAAAAACAAATTTCTCATCAATTTTGAGTTTAAGAGTACGCTTGGATACAAGTTTCTTTCTAAGAGGTGAAATAGAATAATTCGATCTGATCAAACATGATAATCATACTATAGTAGAACATTATATGACCCATTATTGTACTATCTTTTAAAAGTATGATGACAAGTGTATGTTGCTCCAATAAGTGAGATGATAGGACAATTTTTGGGACACAATGGCATTGCCATATTTTGGGGCTTCTCTTCTGATGCTGTTTTGCTGTTTTTCTAAGTATGTTTTGACATAATATGCAAAGAGTAACAAGCAACAAAGGCTATAATTGGTGTCAGAGTTACTGTATTCTCAGATGGTCCTTGATAGCTTGTGTCACTGCTTAGGATGCGTGTGTTTATTTATTTATTTGGCTTAAGTCATTTGTAGCCATTTAAATTTGTCCGTATATTTCACTTGGACACCTTATCTTAGGCTTGTTCCAATTGAACACTTTTATTAGTAAAAAATAATATCTATTGAACATTTTTTTACAATCAATTAAAAATAAAAATTGTGTGTCATACACTCGCGATGACGTGGTATAATAACTAATCAAAAAAATACATGTGGCATTGAACCCATAATAACAATTAAAAAATAAAATAAAATAAAAATTATATTATCAACTAAAAAAGAAGAAAAACCTTTCTCTCCTTTTCTTCTTCGCCTAAACACCAGGCACCGACCCACCCCCAAAGTCCATTCTTCCTCATTTTCTTTTTCGCCGGAACACGCACAACCACTTCCGGCTAAAATCGTACACTCTGATAACTGTACACCTACCTCCTCTCCTTTATTCTGATTCAATATTGTAGTTGTTATTTTTCCCAATCTCATTCTCTTTTTCGAACAACAATCAAGATTTGTTGATATTTCTTCTTCATGTTGTGTGCTCTTCAGAATTTGAATTCTTTAACGATTTCAAAGAAAATAATTTTAAATTCGTATTAGTCTTGTCGGAATAATGGAGTTTCGCCGGAATTATTTTTTACTCAATTTGATTTTTATTTCTTTAATTGATACTTTTCCGATGAAGAAAACAACGACGATATTGATAATGACGGAATGATGCTAGAAAGAAAGAAAGAATGCAAGAATAGATGGAAAAGGGGGTGTATTGAGAAGTTCATTGGGGAAGATGACTAGCAGGGATTTTTTTAAAAACTTTTTTTTATAGGTTCAAATTATGATTTTTCTAATGGTGACATGTCCAATTTTGATTCGTCTGCAAAAAAGAAAATTGGCTTCACTCGCTTTATTGGATGTGTATTACACTCATGATGCCATGTCACCAAAAAGTATTCAATAGGTACATGTTTTGAACGGTAAAAGTGTTTAATAGGTACAATTTCTAGTTGAGGTGTCTAAGTGAATTATCCAGACAATTTTAAGGGGCCGCAGATGACTTAAGCCTATTTATTTTTATACAATTTAGGGGTTGTTTCGTTAGGAACAAGTTATTCTACGAGTAGTTATCTTGAGACAACTTATCTCATTATATATATGGGATAACTTATCTCATCGGCTATTACTATGGTATAAATGGTGGGATAAATTATTCTAAACATGGCAACCAAACGAGACATAAAATTGTCCTTGGACTAATTTTTTATCCCAAGACTATTTATTCTCATCCTCACACCAAACAACGTGTTTACTTGTGCGCATCCAAAATTAGAGAACATGAATGTCAGCTGGAACCAAATTAACATGTCTTTTAGCTTGATTGTAAACTATGACTCTGATAGTATTGCAAACGTCTTTATTTCTTCTTTGAGATTTATGAGGACTTGGTTCTTGAATCTTCATTCTTCCTTTTCTATATAGATTTGTTTTTCTTTACATAGTTTGTCATCATCAAATTACCTTATAATCTTAAATTTAGATACAAAGATGATGGTAATTTGATCCAATTTTTTTATTTTTGTTCTAGTTTATTTTGATTTGACTGTAATTAGGAGTCGCCATTATCAATAGTTATGAGTACTATTAATACATTACATTGGCCACCACCATTCACTATCATAAAAAATTACCATCATGTGATTAGTATCGGTCACCATCACAAATAGGTAGTACCCATAATCACTATCAATACTATCACCATAAACTATTTGCTATACCTACTAGTAGAGAAAATGACATAAATAGTCTCTTAATCATAGGAGTAGGTCTAAAATGGTCCCTTAACTATACACTTAACGAATATAGTCCTTTAACTATTCAAAAACTTATCAGTTTTGGTTCCTTAACTATACACTTACCGGTTTTAGTCTCTTATCTATAAAGTTACCAATTTTAATCCTTTAAGTATTCAAAAACTTATCAGGTTTGGTCTTTGTTCATTTTTAATATAAATTGCTTAGGTTTATATTAACGAAATCCATGCCTCGAGAAATTAAATCCTTTAGCAATTTTTTCTATTGTTACTCTCTCTCCGCTGCTTTTTCTTCCAATTAACCTTATGCGAAGAACCTTAACGATTCAAAATAAAATTCACGAGGAAAGAAAGTATAAGTCATAATTTCATTCAACAGAGTATAAAATGAAGCATTTTTATTGCTACTAATGGCTTGAATATGCAAAACTTTATTATAAAAAGAAAAAAAATTATTTCCCGCTAAATCCAACGTTTGTACTCCAACGACTTCATTGAACGGAATTGGTTTAATTTTTCAGGAATTGAAATTTATAAAATGGTAGATTTGCAATTTTTTTTATTTTTTTTAAATAGATCAATTTTATTATTCTATACATTTTATTTTACGTAAAGAATTTGAGTAAATTAAATAAAATCCGCACTAATTAGAATATTCAAGTGCGGCTTCAAGTCATTAACAATAATTATATGCTTAATTTTATCCTCCATTGAATAAAATCAGACGTATATCTTCTTTCCTCATTAATTTTATTTTGAATCGTTGATGTTATTGTTCTTTTCATAAGATTAGTTTGAAGAAAAAATGGCGGAGTTAGAGAAACAACTTTAAAAATGGGTTAACAACAACAACAACAACATACCCAGTGAAATCCCTCAAAGTGGGGTCTGGGGAGGGTAAAATGTACGCAGACCTTATCACTACCTCGTGGAGGTAGAACTTTAAAAATGGGTTAAAGATTTAATTTTACAAATATTTCCGTTAATATAAACCTAAGTTATTTGTATTAAAGAAATGGACAAAAATACCAAACCTGATAAGTTTTTGAATACTTAAAGGACTAAAATCGGTAACTTTATAGTTAAGGGATTAAAACCGGTAAGTGTATAGTTAAGAGACAAAAACTGATAAACTTTTGAATAGTTGAAAGACTATATCCATTAAGTATATAGTTAAGGAACTATTTTAGACCTACTCTTATAATTAAGAGACTATTTATGTCATTTTCTCCCTACTAGTATTGACACTCGCTACCACCAGTTAACACCTACAGTCATTATCACCCGTTACTTATTATATTACTGTTTTAAATTTTTCTTTTATAATTAAGTTGTGCATTAAAATTAAAATATTTAAATTTAAAAATTCATTTGAATATAAAGATATTGTAACAAATTGTGGACCCAACACAATCCAAGAGATAAGGTATTTCTGTTGTGTGATTTTCCAACACACTATTAAATACTATCAAGTCTTTATCATATGCCTAATCCTTTTGGACTTAAACTTGCATCATTATTTAAATTAAATGATCCCTTTGAAATCCGACGTAAGAATAAAATTATGGAGTAATTAATTGTTTACTTTGATTCAATTTATTAAGCAACTTTTTTTTAATCTACAAAGTTACATCACTAATAAATATTTTGACTGGGTAGCTGATCAATATGATGTTGACAACCATGACTTTGACCAATATAATTTTTTAATTATATGTGTTGGGAATTTATCTTCTAAATTATGACATAAATTATTTGAGGTTTAACTTACATTAAGTTAATATGAGCTGCATGAATATATATGTACATATCAAATATGAGAGCATGACTGGTTTTTGAATTGGAAAAGATAAAAAAAGTTTGATTGATTCATTCTAACCTGACTATCGTAATTGTAAAAAGAATTGATCACTAAAAAAACTGAAATTAATTACAATTTTTATTATTTAGCTATTAAATTTATTCGTCAAAAAATTGTCACAAAACATTTCTAGGCACAAGGAAAATGTTAGTACTACTATTTATTATTCTTATGTGTATATAGTTGATATCCGATGATGATTACAATAATATACTTTCATTGAGGCTTTACTACCACAATCAATTATCAGTATGATCAACAATTACCTTCATTATTACAACCAATTATCAGTAACAACTGCTAATCACCTTCATTACTGTAATCAATTATTCATAACGACCGACGATCACATTCAACCATCACAATTGCATAATTTCATTCGAAATTGACAATTTATGAAGTCAAGATCAACAAAAATCCACTTTAGCAAGCTTAACATAAACATTTTTGGCTAGTTTTGAATTTAGGGTGCGCTTGACGTACAAGTTCTTGAAGAATGTATAGTTATTTCACCTACATATTTTAGTTAAAATATCTTTTTCTTTCTAAGAGGTGAAATAGGATAATTCAATTTATCAAAACGTGAAAAGCGTACTCTGATAACACATTATTGTACTTATTTTTTAAAGTAAAATGACAAGTGTACGTTGATAAGTATGTTTTAACAAAATAGGCAAAAGAGAAACAAGCAACAAAGGGCTATAGTTGGTATCATATAGTCCTTGGTAGCTTGCTTCTTATGCTATGTCAGTAGTACGGTTTTATAAACGTGTTTTTTAATTTGGATTCCGTTGATTTTTATGCAGGCTAACTTTGAGTATGCATAAATAAACATTTAAATATGTATAAAATTAAATAAATAAACACAAATTTTATACAAACACTATAACGTGTGATTAAGCCACACGGGAAACCGCAGAGCAAAAGACCACTAGGCATGGTCAGTGTGCTGAGTAAATTCGTCATGCTTTAAAGAATTTGTAATATAAAATTAAATAAGTAGATACACATATCAGATAAGCTAAAGAAATATTTTCAATTGCTTGTTGTTATCATCACCATCATCATCAATAAAACACCATCATAATCATTCAACTAAAGTGACCCCAACTTTAACCAAAGAAGGTAAGTGGATATTTCACTATCATTTAACCAAAATTCCAATATTATTTAAAAATATTATCAATAAATAATCCTATTTAACAAAAATTTAATAACAATCTACAATAAATGGTCAATAAGAAATGAACGGAGTATTGACCCTTCCAAGATTATTTGGGCTAAAAAGTAGATTATAATCATAACAGTTCAATTCTTATTAAGTTTTAATTTTTTTATTTATTAATTTTGACACCTATTATTCTTCTTCTTATAAATGACTACATATAATATATAAAAGAACTATATAATTTTTTCATGGACCAATTTGGATATGTTCATTTTTGTATGAACGTTTTATAAAAGTTAATAAATGAATGAGTCAATAGTCAGCTCACCCCAAAGTATTCATTGCTAGATGATGCAAAGTCACTTCTTCAAGCAAGTTTTTTTTTTTTTTAATGTACAAATATTACTTTACGAATAAATATTTTGATGTGTGTCACAAAATAATTCTAGCAACTAGGAAATATATAGTTATTATTTTGATGTGTGTATAGTTGATATTGATTTTTCTTTTGCATGATTATTTCTTTTTATTTTTTTTATCTTCTTAATGAAGATTCTAGTTATGATCCCGCCATTATATAAATTTACTTGAATATAATTAGCAACTCCACTAGTTTAGGTACATGCCAACCAACTTTAATTAAGTTGTTGAAGAATTGATGCAAAAGCAATATATTTCTTATTTCCACTTGGACTATACTTTCTTTTATTAATTTTCTAGTGAGTTAGTGTTAAGCTTTTTGTCTCTAGTTTAACTAAAAGTATTACTTCGATTGAGTTATATAATAGTCTTTCATTTATTTAGATGTTGAGATAAGATAAATTGTAAATTTTTTATTAAAAAATCTCAATTTCATCACGGTATTATGATTTCAAGGAAATGCAATATTGAAGCAAACTACTTATTAATATGCTATCTCGGTCTAATAAAGGACATTCAGTAAGGATCGAGAAAATTTTGACTTTTATGATATACTATTAATTTCATCACGATAATGATAAGATGATGAAATGATAAAATAAGTTTGACTTTTCTCATCTAATGATAGTGAATTGTATTTATGACATAAAAGTCAAGATTTTTAAGTCTTAGATGTTAGTTGAAAGTTAATATAATTGTGTTGACTTTATCATGATCGGTATGATAATGGTTGAATTTGTCTCAATTAGCACATTTGTGAAGCAAGTATATAGATTTCAACAGTTAACTGAATAGTCATTGTCTTTGAATACATATTAGTTTAAAAAATCAAAACTTGGATAGCACTAAAGCAATACATAAACAAATAATCATCAACATCTCTATAGCAACCACACTCTCACCTAAACAGTTATACACTCCCTTAGTTCTACGAACCCTTGTTGGCGATCCTTTCACCGAAGAACTCTTCAAAGAGGTTCTAACAATTACATTCTCTAAATAAATCTTTTCTCATGCTCAATAAATTTATCGAATATGATATAATATAATATAACATGAGTTATAGAATAGGATGGGATAGATGATAGAGGACAACTTGCGCACAAAACCCCATCATATTATTAACATCGTTCGTGTAAACTTGTCTGCTTATTCCGAATAAAATTGTCGTCGTCATTTAACTTGTGTTTGTGTATCTATATTGGTATAACAATAGATATACATTATTTGAAGTTAGTCTTAACAAAGTCTAACTTCACACATTTTGTTTGAAACTTTATATAGTTGATGCTTATAAAAGACATATGACGGAAGTTCAATCATTCTTGTCTGATTTCAGTCATTTTTGTTTGAAGTTTAACAACATGTGCAATGTGCATGAACTTCGGACTGAAATAACTGAAATTATCAAAAGTGACTAAAATCCAACTATAATTGCTTGAACTTCAATCATATATAGCTCCAAGCACTGTGTCTGAAATTTGATTTTGTAAAATTCTAATTTCAGACACCACATATAAAAAGTAGATATATGTACCAAAAAGTTTCAAAATATTTTTATAAGTTAAATAACGATATCAAAATAGGTTGTCCCGTGAAATTTTTACGTTAAAAGAGAATTTGGCCCAAAACATGCAAAAAGTGATTATATTAAGAGATCTCTTGTATCAACTAAAACAAGCCCAACATTATCTTCATTCCAAGTTTCACAGACCACTGGATTTTGGCCCATTGTAACATTTTTAAAGTACGAACAATTTTGCGACACAACAAACATAGCCTCTCAAGCTCATATTTATTCGAAATATCGATACTTTAAAAAGATTATTATACATAGTGAGAGTTTGAATTTTAATAGAAACTATACCAAATACAAGTATCTCTGTATTTCATGTCTGAAATACAAGTGTATCTCATAAAATATAGTGACATACAAGAAAACTTTTTTTGTGAAATAATCTTATAGAAATGAATAATTTCTAAATAAGGTTGCTAAAAACAGTTACTTGGGTGTCATTTTTACTAGAAAATTATATTCAGTGACCTTAAAAATGAGTGATTTCGAATTTTTAAACGTCGTTTTCCCATTAAGGTCAAAAGTGTTTCCAGAGACAAAACTTGTTAAACTTTGAAATTTCTTATTCATATAATAAATAGATTAGAAAATAGGGAAAATTATGCAAAATAACAAACATTTAGCCTGCATTAGGTACTATAGCTACAGTTGAAGAGAACTTAATTTGCGATTACAGTGTCCCCAATTCTTGCTATTTGCATGGTTTATATAATTCACCTTATTTTTATAAATCCAGATTTGTATAATTCAGTTCCTTATTGTGTAAATCTAGAATTTTGTATATGCTTACCCTAACTATTTGTATACGATTTATGAAAAATTCATAATAAATTACCATGTTTGTATATTGGCAAGCGAAATATACAAACATAGTTCCAAAAAAATCCTAAATGTATAAATACAGAATTTGTATACAGTTACCCTATTTGTATATTCGCAAGTGAAATATACAAACTGGCAGAAATACATAAACCGTAGCTTCAACAGCAAACAGAACTATAGCTATAAAGCACAATTATCGAAACTATAGCTATAAGGCCTTATCATGTCTAGTATGTTTGTTATTTCTGAAATTTCTCAAAAAAAATCAAATCAAGGCCATTCTCTTGTAAATCATCCCAATTTTAACTGGGCTTTTTGGGCCGTTTGTTGAATATTTGAGCTTGGAATCTACACAAACTTGTTCACATTGTGTTTAGAAGACAAAGCCCATCCTAATTTCTAATTTGCTTAAAAAATGGCAACCAAACTAATTTGCTTAGATAATTAGAAGAAACAAATCCACTTTTTTTCCTTTGTCCTAATTTCTAAGTATGGTTTCAAGATTTAAATTATCGAGTTGGAATTATCATCTAGACCATGTGTGACGGTGTGAAGTCCCATTAAGATTTTCGTGAAATGTTTCGTTCATCCTTGTTGAAGATTCATGCATACTATATTTAGACGTGCTTGACAAAAAAACATCTATTAATGTATATATTGGCATATGGTAAGCAAGACAAAGCAAGTCGATGAAGGAAAAAACTTTCGATGACCATATATTTAAATGGTTAGAACATGCAAGATCTCTCTTGAAACTTTCTTACTTTATATAAGAAATCCTCTTGATCGGTCAAAGCTAGAAGACATATGAAAGACACATGTCTTACATTCACTGATATACTAGAGGAAATGTTCTTCTATGCACGCTTCTACGATCTTCTATTGTTACTTTCTATTAATCTTTTGAAAAGGTAAAAAGGTCATATAAACTATAATAAATTAACATATATTATATTATAAAGTAAAATTTCATGTTTGTAAGAAGTAAATTTCGAAGAAATAGTAAAGTTTAGTAGGTGTAAAAGAAGTTGAACATTCAACCATGAGCTAAGTTAATGTTTTGTGGGCTCTACATATAGTTGATAGCAAAAATAGGAGATATTATGTTGATAATTACAAAGTACCCCCTCAAGTCTCTTGAATACACATTGACTGAGTTATTTTTATCCAATAAATATATGAAAATGAAAATTTATAAAGTACATATAAAGATTGGAAATTAGTACTTCTTGTCCCTCGAATATTGATAAATTTTGGTGTCTTTCTGATTTTTGATTAACCACATCTAACCTTTAATTTGATATGCTGCTTTTGATCCCTCAACAGTAAATCTTCCTTTATAAATTTGATAAATTGTTATGTGCTAAACCATATAACTATCAATACGTACTCTTGTTACTCCATATTTAAATGTATTATAATTCTAAAAATAAGCTTAATGTCACTAATATCCTTTATAAAATGACCCAAAACACATATTTTCTGACAATTAAATGTGCGTAACAAGATATTACAAGAACTAAAATCAAACTTTACCAGTAAGCAAGGGACCAAAAGTGCAAATATCCCCTTAATATTGACCAAGTCAAGTTTACTCCCCCCCACCCCCACCCCCACACACACCCACACCCACACACCCCACCCCCACCTCCTTTTGGAAAAAAAATAGAAGTAAAAGGATGCCCTCTTCTCTTTATATAATGTAAGACTTAGGACTTCTTTGTTTGCTTCTTTTTAAGTAACAAAGACTACTATATAGTTATTATAAGTGTCTTCTTAAGACATTTCTAGTATTTTGTAGTAAAAAAAAAACAACATTTTAAGCTAGTGTTTAATTATAATTTGTAAATCATGGGAAGAGCTCCTTGTTGTGACAAAACCAAAGTTAAAAGAGGACCATGGTCTCCTGAGGAAGATAACATCCTCAAGAATTATCTTGAGAAAAATGGCACTGGTGGCAATTGGATTTCTTTGCCTCAAAAAGCAGGTTTCTAATATTTTTTTTCTCCCTCCAATATTCGTTATCAGAAAATCGCTAATTTTCGATGAAATTTGAGTGATGTGTAAGAAAATTCATTAGAAATAAGCAATTTTCTGATAGTAATATCCATATCTTCGCTTTAAATCCTTATGATTAAACTTATTATTTGGTGTTGATGCCTCTCATGTTTAATATTTCTTGATAGAATTCACCTTATATATATACTGATAGTATAGAGAATTTTTACATTAATGGTCAATATAATTTTAATTGTCTATAATTGGTTGTCAATTTATTGTAGAAAGTCTTTCTATAGTAATCTATTAGCTAGGTACCATGTTTAGTGTATAAATATTACACTCTTATTTTTAACGATATTTTTATATCTTTTTAAAAAAAATTATGTTAGGTTTAAGGAGATGTGGAAAGAGTTGCAGACTAAGATGGCTTAATTATCTTAGGCCAGACATTAAACATGGAGGGTTCACTGAGGAAGAAGATAACATTATTTTAACTCTTTATAGACAAATTGGAAGCAGGTAATTGGTCAAAGGATCTTTAATTATTTCATCACATGTTCAAACGTAACTTTAACTTTCACATATATCTTTTTTCAATTTTATTTCTCGTAGTATATATTATTTTTCAAATATCATTTGATATTTTATTTGAACTGAATCTATTGATAAAAAATTAAGGTGGTCAGTGATAGCTGCAAATTTATCAGGAAGGACAGATAATGATGTGAAGAATCATTGGAATACCAAGTTGAAGAAAAAGCATTTGGCAGCACAAAATAATAGTTTTCTAGACATAGGGTACAATTTCACCAACAATATTAATTCTAGTGATTTGAATCACAATTATTCAAGAAATTACTATGGGAAATTGGATTATTCTAACACATTCACAAGTCATATGAACACAAATGTAACCAATTATTCAAGTAAAAATTGTGATCAATTCCCTCTTCCAACCTTGATGGAAATTCAAGAAAATGATGCAACAATTCAATCAGTTCAAGAAGATAGTTCCTTGGACTCGTGTCAGATTTTCCAGAAATGTGTTACTTCTGAAGAAACCAGCATGTGTCCGTCAACGTTTTTGAAGAGTACGAGCAACACAAGTTGTAATTATATGGATTTGAGCTCCGGAATTTCATCATCATCATCTTACTATGATGACATTCTTGAAAATGGCTTTGATTTTCAAGAAAATGATATAGGAGGAGTTGATCCAAATTCTTCATATTACAATAATATTCTTGAAATTGATCAACTTTTCAAAGGATTTGAAAATTAGCTAAGGGGCTAGATTTAATATATGAAAATAATATGAGGGACAAGTAGGTTTATTTTATTAAGATTTGCACTTACTTTTTCTATTTTAGGTTCCTAGCTACTTATTTAGGTTTTAAGATAATGTTGTATGTATATATGACTCTTTAATAGTCAAGAATATTGAAATTATCTTATTCCATCTAACCATGTGTATTTTTATTTTTCTTCTTATCCTTTCTGTGAATAATGATTAGGATGACTATTCAACTTTAACTTTTACGATCGGAAATGATTTAATATTATCCTCTGTTATACTATCGATTTATATATATTTTTAAAGTTATATTATCGGTTCACATTATCATATATGTCCCTAAGATTATACAATCGGTTTATATATGACACGCGTTTCCAAAGTTTTACATATAGATTGATGGGAATTCAGTAACTTTTGCTCATATCACTGATATCAGTATTAAAAAATCTCTAGATATTTATAAATATTTGATTGGAAATCCAACTATTATTGTAAATTAATTCAAGATTATTATACGCGATATTCATGTTTGTTTTTTCAAATTCTGAATCTACCGTTGTATGGAATCGATGTCATTAATTAGTATTAAAAAATTAATCCACTAAATACTTGTAAATACTTGAACGAAAATCTAACTATTATTGTAAATTAATTCAACATTATCATACGTAAAATTTAATTTTTTTTAAAAAAAATCTTGAATTCACCATTGCTTGGACAATCGATATCATTAATTATCAGTACGTATATAGAATTACCTTGTGAAGCAAGTTGCCCATGAATGCATATAAATGTTGAAATTTTGTCACTAAATTGTCAGCATCGTGCAATCTTTGTTAACTCGTCAGTACGTAGTCATGAATATTGCATGTATTTGCCCAATTCAAAGACAATTCATAGCGTGTTGACGTGATTTTGGGAAACTAATTCACTTCTTGGTCTTTTTTTATTTTTTTTATGTTCGACATTTATATCGAGATTTCTGATAAATACTAATTTCATATCAGATTGCAGGTTTCAATCAAGACCTCTAATTAAAATGAGGAAGTACTTACCATTTCACCATTTTCTTTATTGGTTTAAGTGTTTGCTCTTTGATACAACAATACATATATTTAGTGTATAGTAGGGTCTGGGAAGAGTACTGATGTATGTAATCTTAGATAGAAAAACTGTTTATTAGACCATCGACCCAACTAAAACATATCAAAATCAAGTATTAAAAAATATACCGTAGTGAAAAGACACACTAAAATAAAAACGAGAACAGAACAGTTACAAAAACTTATTAAATAATATAGTAATCGAAACACAGGAACAACAAGTAATTATAATTAAAAATCAAAGAATAAAAGAGTGAGAGAGTAATAATATTGGTCATAATTGGTAGAGAAAACGATAAATGATTAAATATTTTGATTGGCAACTTTTAATAAACAATTAATTAGAATCAGTGGATAAAATTAAGCATCTTATCTTCACGATCGAAGAAATGCTTGCATCTGCATGTACGTAGACATTTGGCACTTAAATTCATAATTGCACTGATAAATACTTATGTACAATTTATTTTAGATCATAAATTTAAAAATATATATTTTATTTTTATATTACGTATTTAATTAAATACCATCATATAAATTGAGACAGAAATACAAGTAAATCTATGTTCTATAAGCTTTAGCTACTTGACATTAATGTGGTCCTCTCCCAAATGGTCAAATGGACATTTTTTGATCAATTAAATTATTAAACCAATAAGGGTGAGAGTTGAGTTTGAATATAATAAATCAACCCCCACAAGGGAAAAAAGAAGTGTATAATTTTCAATCCAAGCTAGTGTGGTTGAAATATTTTAACTAAAGCTTCCACATAATAATTGATGCCTCTTCAAACTAATTAAGGTGAGCCTATCCTTTTAGGGTTTGCCATAATGTTAGAGCTAAGGTTAGACCTTAGGTGAGCCTAGTCACACATCGATTGATTCCACGAATAAATCAAATAATAGTTTTATCAAAATTTGGACAGATGAAAAGAAAGCATTAATTAGTGTTTTTTGCCTTCACTGTTGTTGTTGCTCTTGGATTACCCATCTTTTTATTCCCCTTCGCTTGTCTTGGTGAGATCAGATTTTTAAAATGAATTTCTCCTGATCTCTTTCTTTGTTTCGTTCTTCTTTTATATTGTCACTTAGCTTGAATGAATACACTCGATGGCCGGACTGTATATATGCGCGCAAGTTACCAATTAATGATTAATTACATTATAATTTGGATACTTATATATTAGTATACTATTACTCCATCAAACATATTGAAGTTATTAAGTAGTATAAGTAATTAGTTTGGTAATTCTGAAATTTTCAAATATCCTTGTGTAGTTTCAAAATTGATACTACATTTTAATAATATGTACTATTATTATTACTATATATTAGTTTGCACATTTCTCTATCATTCCTTTTCTTCTTTTTATTTTAATTCTTCTAAGCATCAATTATATGATCAGATGTCAACTTAATTATTATCTCTATTATTAGTTGTTTTATGAAATTATAAGATATGTGCTAATTAAAGTCAATGGAGACTCGAGAGGCCACTTATTATTATCTAAATTAAGTTTGAATGTACAATAATTGTCAATACTTATCCAACAAAATCATAAATTAAAAAAATGTTAGTAACAACATTTTTTTACAACTATTGATTTAACAATTAACAATGTTTGTTCATCGTTCAATGTGCTAGCTAATTAGAAAATACATCAAATTAATTTAGTGGAACTATTTTAGTCCAATAAGTATCAAATCTAGCTTTCGAATTCTTTGGTTGCTTGTTGAAAATTAGTTAACTTGGCTATCAAGGGATGCATTTGAAATTGTGATTTTTTTTGGTTTTCATTTAACGGGTCATACATGTTACGAACTTAAACAATTAGTCGAAACCAAATTCTATTGAATATCGAATGATTATTAAAACAAACTAAAACATTATGCAAATACATGATACAAAATAATTGTGTAGAACTTATTCACTCGGTGTTTATATCAAATCATAGTAATTTATTACAGTTAAGTGATAAGTTAATCTTAGAATATGTACTACTTAACTATAATTAGTAGCAATCTTAAGTTCTTTTATTCGGTATAATCATCTTATATTCGAAATTCATTAGTCGAACTAATCCAAATTGTGAATATATAGCTAGCTTCATAAATAACAAACGAAAAAAGTACTAAAAAGAAGAATATGAAGCAGAAAGAAGTTCTTTCTCACATGTAGAAGTGGAGCCAGTATTTAAGATACAAATTTATAAATTGTTTGAATTTATAAGTTTTAAATTTTGATTCCACTTTGATGTACGATTGAATATTAATGTTTTTGTTTACTTTCATATGTAAATGCAAGGCCCGCTTTAGTAGACTGTACGAAAGACATTGCATATTAATTGTCTTGACCAAAAATAGGTAGCAAAGAAAGAAAAAAGGAATTTTTGAGTAATATATATATAAAAGAGAAAATATGGACCTTTTTCCAAACAGGAATAGAAATTTTCAAGAAAGACAAAAGACCAGTTTCTCTCAAGATAGACTAAGAAACAATATGCTAGCTCGAATAATGAATAATTCATCTAGACCAAGTAGTAGTCATCAGTTGGATGAACTAATAGATGTAGATAGAGACATAGAAATATTCAAACAAAATAAACTAAAATTATTAAATTCACAAGTTCTCTATAATACAAGATTTTTCTCGTCAACAACACATCTATACATACATTATAGAGAAGAACAGTTGAGTGTATCAGAAAACGATAGTGAAAGTATAAATTGTATATATATATATATATATATATATATATATATATATATTAAAAAATATAATTTCCACAGTGTTATGTGTTTTGTGACGTTCATGATGGAGGGCGGATTAATGAAGACAAGTCAGAAACATGTTTTAAGATAGATAAACTTGTAAAATAAAGAGTACACACAACACTTAGACATTAATCTTTGCATTAAAACAAAAGATAAGGTACATAATACAAATTTATATATATGATAGACAGTTTTAAACTCGATAATGACATAGTCCATAATGGACGAATTGATAAAGTCTATTGGGTCAAAATCGGACAATACATATCATAAATTTGGAGTTTGGACTATGCCATTTTCTATTTTACCTGTCTCTGCGTGCATAAATTCTTTAAACAAGGTACGAATAAAGTTCAAATTATATGAAAAACACACCATTAAATGAAGTAACAATATAATTAATGTGTCTGAATTGCTTTAATTTTTAACATCGTTAATTAACTCTTCAACACATCTAAACAATATGGTTAATTAGATACTCCTATTAGAATAGTACTTAAAATTACGTGGTAATTAAAGAGAATATCCTTTGTTATGTTTTGTTGAAAGATGATAAAAGAAAAGAGCTTGAAAGTCCTTTTGTGGAAAAAGGAAAAAAGAAATTTACTTGGATTCAATATTTACAGTAAATCAACAATAACCATATCTAATTATCTAGTATAATTTCATAAGTGAAATCTGTGAATTTCTCATCGACATAGAAAAATCATTTGCAATAGACTTTTGATTAAATAAAGTATCTTAAATTAGTTTGAAAAGAAGAATACATAAATAAAAACAGTAACAACAACAGAGATAAAGAACTAGCTATGAAAAGAAGTACATAACATACATAAAAAGAACAGTAACAACAATGAATTATCTAATGTGATAATAATCGAAGCACAAATGGTAACAACAATCAACGAATAAGAAACTACAACAATAGTGTTACTCCTATTGATAAAAAGATACAGTAGGAACATAAACACACACTTATATTCTATCATGCTCGAAAGCGAGAGAACGTTCAACTATCAACTAGCATTCTACTCAAATCAACGACCTCCAAAATCTCATATCTAAAGTCATGACCTCGTTAAATTCAAGATGCACCATATTTTGTCTAATCTCCTCCCCTCGATACTTTCCAAGACATGTCTCTAATAAATATTTCAAAATTACTAATCACGAAATCAAATACAAAATAAAATTATTTTTCGTATTATCGCTTTAGTATTACTCGATCCAAACAACCCCTTATTTGCTTTCTACATAAACCGGGTCTATATAAATAGCTACTTTTTCAGTACCGAAACATTCCCGCCAAAAATATCTTCTGGATTCTTCTTCAATACGCCTCTTCCCAATTTTTGTTTATCATCTCCGTGCAGCTTCAACTGCAACAAAGCCAACTTCCGATCATCGGTGATTCGAAATGGTAAGCATTTCTGTATTCTCTATTAACAGTAGCTTATCAATTTGTGTTCATTGATCTGTGTGTGTTTGCTTCTTTTCACGACTGTAAATACGTTGCTGGACCTAATTTCTACAGTATCGAAATCCTTAAATGAAATTCACAGGTTCGATTACAAATTTCCATATCTTTTGGTGGAAGTTTTTCGGTGATTGATGTATTTTTTTTGTAAAGTTATTTTTGTACTCCGATTAAGGTTAATATTGCAGTTTAACATCAATTTTGAATACATATGGATTTTTTTTTTATTCTCACTAATCTATGTGTGTTTGCGGCTTTGCACAACTGTTAATACGTTGCTGGATCTGATAGCACTGTGTTGAAATCCTGAAATGGAGTTTACCAGCTCCATTAGTATTTTCAGGTTTTTTGGTGGATTTTTTTCAGTAATTGATGTATATGTTCTATTGAAGTTTTTTTTGCTCTGATTAAGGTAAATACCGCAGTTTAACATCATTTTTGAATAGACATATGTGTTTGTATTTGTACACAGAGGAAAGAGTTATGTAGTTTACTGCATTAGATTCAGTGTAAGAAGTGCTTCTGTAGCCTCAATTAGTCTGCTCTCTTTGTTGTCTGATTCATGTAAGGCGAGGCTTCGTCTTATAGTTCAGTATCTGTCTCGTGCTGCTGGTGTTGTAATTAGTCAGGTGACTGTGTGGATTGTTTTCTATTTTATTTGTTCTTCAATTTTCATGTAATCCTTTTTTTTGTCTCTTTGCTTAATGTAGCTGTGGTTTATGCAAGTAACTATCTAAAAAGAACAAGACGTTTGGAGCTCTACCATACTGAGATAGCTATTTGGCTAGATAATTTAAATGAATGTAGTTTTTTAGCATTGGAAGTTGGAACAAATAAGGTGTAAATCATGTAGATCTAGAAGTCTAATTTGAACTCTAAATTCTATCCAATCCAATTTGATTGAAGTATGTCGCATTGATGCATATGATTTTGTGATATTCAGTATTCAACTCCTGTATTTTATGACACAGTCGAAGAAAAGAGGTCTTTCCTTGGATGAGAAACGAGAGAAAATGCTACAGATCTTTTATGATTCACAAGGTTTCTTCCTTGTAAGTATACTAGTTCCTTGTATACCTTTGATTTTTGCTATAAAATCATGCAAAATAACAATGGAGATCAATGACATTTAATTCAACTAGTGGTTTTAGTTTTGGTGCAAATTTGATGTCACAGTCACATCAGGTGTGGGAATCAACTAATTTCTATGTCTTATTTTGTTCTTTTACCCTGTTTTAGCGATTGATTTCCCTCGAACCGATTGTATCATGAAATCTAATATTTAGCATCATCCTGCCTATTCTTTATGTATCTGTTCTGACTATTCTTTCTGTATCTATTATGCTTTGCACCAGTGTTCATCTGTGGGTTGATAAGAATGCCTATTTAAGGGTTTTTAGTCTGGGCTTGTTAAATCTTTAGCACCATTTAAGCTAATCAAATTTAGAAGGGGATCTTTAGATGTTTACCAGAGAGCTCAAAAGTTTTGAAGTAGCTGAAAGGTTCTTGTTTGACACTGGTCTGTGATATTTCTAACCAGATAATTATCAGATAGTCAGAGAGAAACAGTCACACCCTCTCTTAGTTGTCTTCTCCTGTATAATACTGGAGATACCCTAATGACCAGGCTATTCTTGTGGTATCTGTTTTTATGTCTTCAAGAATGAGTCTCACCTTGCCTCATCCACCAAACTCTTTTCATATATAGTTGTTTTTATCCTGTTCTTTCTGACCCTCATGATCCATGATAAGATCACATGTTGCCTTCTGGAATAAGTTCAACATCTTTCGATTACTGCTGGAGTACAAATCACATTTTATTTATTTACAGTATAATTCTTCCTGCATTATGATCTAATTAGTATTAGATTTTTCAATTCGTTGTCATTTCAGCTTAAGGAACTTGAAAAGTCGGGCCCTAAGAAAGGTGTTATCAGCCAGTCAGTGAAAGACGTTATCCAAAGTTTGGTGGACGATGATCTTGTGTTTAAAGACAAGATAGGGACTTCTGTGAGTAATATCTGCTTTGTGTTATAACAGAATCGTCATTTTAATCCTTTGCTGCTAAGCATAAAGTTGATCATCTATATTTTATGTTCTATAAGCATCATCAGTATCCCTCCACACGTCTATAATCTCAAGCATGTTCGTTTTTAACAATCAATCTCAAGTATGTTAAATGACTTGCATATTCCAGGTATACTTTTGGAGTCTGCCTAGTTGTGCTGGGAACCAGGTAAGTGTTTGGATTAATCTTTGCACATGCTTGTCATCTTTATTTTCAGCTGCTTCATACATGATGTTCATTCAACAGCTGAGAACTGTCTATAGAAAGCTTGAGACTGATCTCCAGAACAATAATAAGAGGCACACTGAACTTGTTGAACAATGCAAGGCCTTGAAAAAGGGACGTGAAGAATCTGTAAGTACACCAAGTTCTATATGGTCCTCTAGGATAATCTTGACACAATTTTGTATGGAATAGGTTAACTAACAGACCGTTTCTACTTTTCTCTTGTGGCTTTACTAGGATGCACGAGAAGAGGCCTTGAATGAGCTGAAAGCTATTGAACAAAAACATAAGGAACTTAAGGTTGAGGCGTGCCTTTGATGTTTTGGAGCTTGCGAAATTAATATGATATTTAGATGAATATGGGTTAGCATTTTTATTCTGAAAAAACTAAGGTGAGATTATTTTCTTATTCAGGAAGAGTTGATGCAGTACGCTGATAATGATCCTGCTACTATTGAAGCAATGAGTAAGGAACTCTGAGCATACTTTTTAGGCTCCATCTCCAATAGTATTTACCAGACAATATGTTTTATTATTCAGCTGTCTATTTGCATGAACCAGTATGCTTCTCTTTACCAGAATGTGGGTGTTTCCTAACTTGGGAAGTTCTTTTTGGCAGAGAAGGCGATTGAAGTTGCCCATTCAGCAGCTAATAGATGGACAGGTATGACTGTTCCTGCATTATCCAGTCATTACCTTGTATGCTTCCCTTATTTCTCTCTTTCTTAACTATCATGTGCATTTTCTATACAGATAACATCTTCACATTGAGACAATGGTGTTCAAATAACTTCCCCCAAGCAAAAGAGCAACTTGATCAGCTATACAATGAGGTAAGAAGCAAAATCCATCATAAAGAGCCATGAATTTGTTTGTATAGGATTGTGAACTACTGCTTCATCATGCACCCCTTGGATATATCAGAAGAGGTTTAGAAAGTTAAGAAACTTTGCCATATTTCATATCGATTTTGCTACCATGTCTCTCCACCTTATTGACTAATGTAACACCATCAGTCATTTAAAAAAAAATCAAAGCAGAATTAGATCAACTCCCTATACTTGTAAAAAAGGAGTTCTCCCCTAGAAAGTTATACATAGACCAAATTAGCCTTCAACACTTTCTATCCCATCCCTCCCATAAGCCCTTGTGGCCCTTACACCTGATCCTAGTCCCCTATAATCCTCTCTTTCTCTCTTGTTTTTTCACTGTTTCTTGTTGGGAGCTTTTGAACTTGATTATTATCGCCTTTCTCCATTGGAATAACTACTTTTAGTTTAAAATGGTTAAAGTTTTTTGTGCTAAGGTTAAGATCGTATTTTCAAATTTGAAAGGGTTATGAATAGAGACTGAAATAAAGACCAAATAATGAAATGATTGGAAGAAACAAACTAAATGTAGATACACAGTTTACTAGCAAATTTTCAACTACCATGTTGAACTAGTCTTTTTCTTGTCTTATGGCAGGTCGGAATAACAGATGACTTTGACTACTTAGAGTTGCCAGCAGTGGTTCCTCTTGCAGTTACTGAGGGTGAACTTTAATTGTCTGTAAGCTAGTTTGACATATGCTTTCCTTGTGTTCTTTTACCTTTTATTATGTTTGTTCTTTCCAGTGGTATCGGAGTTGGTTCTTGCTTTAATAATTTGAATGATCTTTAAAAGCATTGTCATATATGTAGTCTGGGCAGCTTAATAGCCATAATTTTGATTAGCATTATGAATGTGCTTTCACTTTACCATGTTTCAGTATGTCTGGATATCTTATTCTCTCCCGGAAAATAGATTTCTCCAGAAAAGATTGTGAGTTCAATTCATATTTTCCCCTCATGATTCCTCAAAATCTCGTGCTAGAGGATATTGTGACACTGACCCATATAGAAAATTGTTTGTGGATGCTATCATACTAGATGAGGAGATTTTATTGATTGATTAATTCAAATTTACATTAGATAGATAGGTGTCATTTCGTCGTGTTATTTTATCTTGACACCAAAGTACTTTATGCAATATTAAAGAAATCCGTCAATTTGGGGGATGGAACTACTGATTAACGGCTGAATAAAAGTTCCAATAATTGAATTAAAGTCCCAATAACGGTTATTAGCCAGCTACAAAAACGTCAAAAAAGGAACGACCAACTCTATTTTAAAATTTGAAAAATTAAGGAAGGAATATATAGGACAAACATTCATGTTTGGCAAGTGGCAAGTGGGGAAGGAATTTTCATTAATTGGAATAGGTCCACAAATTATTTTTTCTACTGTACAACTCAAAACAATCTGTACTCATAACGTGCATTGAATCTCAACCTTACACCTGTCCCTTTATTAACGGCTAATAAAAATTTCTTATTATTGAATCTTTTCCAAATTGGAAAGAAATTTAATTTGACAGAGTGTATACTGAGTGGAGATCCTTTACAACCAAAATTTCATAAAATAAAAAATGAAGGAAATAAGGGATTAAAAATTCCCTTCCTTATTTATAAAACCCCAATTTTTCTTTTTTAGTGAAAACAAACATTAAAAGAGTCTCAACTCTCAAGAAAGAAGAAAAAATGGAGGTGTTGAGACTCTGTTTAATGGCTATTTTTGGTTTGGTTATGGCTTTGGTTATTCCTTCTATCAATGCTCAAGTACCTGAGCCTGCTCCTGCTCCGACAAGTGATGGTAAGTTCTTTCTTCACCCCCTCCCCCTCGGTGTTTAATATCTGTATTGGAGCATGACCAAGGAACAAACTCGAGACCTCTAGTCAAGGGAGAAATAGTTCTTATTTGAGTTTTTATAATAATAATGTATGAATGAACAATTCTTGATTTGATAATAGATCTAGGATTTATAAGCAATAGTACCACTTATATGTATAGTATATAAGAGAACATGTTGTGATGTACATGATACATACATTGCCTATACACCTTTTTTTGGTTTAACCATATGGTATATTTGAGGTTTACTAGCCGATTAATTTAGATTCGCATGAGTAGGCTTATGAGTGGATAAAATGCTCACTATTAAAGAATTTTTCATTCTCAAGTTTCGAACTCGATATTTCTGATTAAAGATGCAGAAAATTTCACTAATTTGGATTTGCCTTGAGTGGCCCGTGAAGGGATAACGTGTTTTTTACCAAGACGAACTAGTTTTTGTGTTTTGAAGTTGAAATTTCTAGATAAAGATATATGAATTTCAATCATCCCACCCTACCCCTTGATTGTCATTGTGGGTTATAAGATTAGGTTTCATTAGCATAAATTCATGTTTTTTTATTTTATATAAAATTCTATGTTTTGGTAGACATTCATTTTATTTTTTTCAAAAATGCAAATATTAAATGTGTTTTTGTTGATTTGATTTTTGCAGGAGTTGCAATTGACCAAGGTATAGCTTATGTGCTAATGTTAGTTGCTTTGGCAATTACTTATATGATTCATTAGGCAATGCGATACAGCTTCCATTGCAGTTTTTTTCTTATTATTTTTTCTAGTTGTGATTAATTTTTAAAGAAATTAATTTCGTTCTCTTGTATTCTTTTTAGAGGTTGAAATTTTCTATTTTCTTTTATTCAATTATTAAATCGTAGAAATTCTTTATACCTTCCCTTTCTTTTCCATTGTATATGTTCTTTTTATTTGTTTCTATGCAATGTCTTGTATATTGTTTTGTCCACAAAGAGCGGGAGTTGAGATTTTTATTAAAAAAATCGAAGCAAACATGTTTTTTTGTTACGTATTTACATAATTAATTTTTTCGATGAAAAAGTGCCCCCTTAAACAAGAGCCTTAAAGAAGAGTAGCTCTACCCTTGTTTGCAATTTACTAAGGAAAAGAAGAATTGTATAATAATAGAAGTATACATATGAGAAATTATGATCAAAGATTTCTTTACTAACCGCAAATAAATTTCTACAAGTTTTGCTTAGATAAACAAAAAGTGATATCTTTCAATTAGTGAATTAGATAGGATTCATTTGTCTAGAATAAGAAATGTTTGATCAAGTGGATCAATTTTCATAAATGTTGTCATCAAAATGACATTTGTACAAAAAAATTGCAAAGAAAAGGCAAACAAATAAAAACCTATGTTTTTTGAATTCTTTAAAAATATCGTGTAGAATACTTCAAAAGTAGTACATTTTAATTACAGAGGCACAACCACTAGGCGTTTGGCGGTTCTATTCTAAATTTCCTTCCCCTTTCTTACCAATGAGCTGTCAATCAGTTTTGTTATGGATTCACAAGTTAATACATATATATTTACTTAATTTTCTAGTACAAATACAAGGCCTATGGAAAAGGGATCGAGTTCGTCTAAACTCACGAACTCCCACCTAGCTTCACCCCTGATTTTAAATCAGATATTTTGGAGTGTCAAAGCAACGTATATGAAAACTAATCTTCAGTGATTCACCAGATATTTTAGACCATTTCTTGATTTGTGCTTTGTCAAACATTGGGCAAGGGCCATGCTAACAACATCACTAAACACAAATAGCATAAAGTTTTTTTGAGCATGGACCACAAATGGTAATGTTTTCATGAAAATCTCAATTTTCTGCAACAAATCTAAATATACAATGACCCTTATAGATCTAAAGATATGTGAAAGCACATTGTTCGTACTCTTCAATAAAAGCATTGGATGCATGTTAAATCCTTCAAAATAAGTATTTTTTTGTAGTATCTGATACGGGTATAACAATATTAATGAAGAGTCCAAAACAACAATGATGATCTCACTTAAGTCTTTAAAAAACACTCATTGCTCACTTTTTTCACCAATCATCTTGTCCATATCAATAATTTTCTTGTGATGAATTTAATATTTATACCTATGTAATAAATTTATCTTCATAATACTTTTTTATCAATAAAACATGAAAATATTGCAAAATATCTTCTTTTTTTCATTCGATGTCTGATACACATATTGAAGTTGGATTAATTTAGATTCATGTGCCCTGTAGGTAGGGGTGTTTACGGTTTGGATAAAAACCGATCCAAACCGAAAAATCGAACCAAATCGATAAAATAAAATCGATTTTATTTGGGTTTGGTTTGGTTTGGTTTGGTTTTAGATTTTTGAAAACCGATAGTATTTGGTTTGGTTATGGTTTTATTCGAAAAAATCGAAGAAATAACTGAACCAAACCGATGAATTATATACATATATTTTATTAATATACATACTTAATATATTATTTTTATAAACAATTTTAAAGATCTTATATATGTTTTCATTATAATTTACTTATTGAAAGCAAAAATTCCCAAGGTGAAAATATTTATTTTATTGATTTCATGTATAAGAGTGTCTGTGACAATTCTTTGTGGGACTGAAAATGTTAATGTTTTTTCCTTCTAAGCCAATATCGTGAATTTTAAAGCTTTAATCATAATAAATTCAGTGATCAAAAGTTCAATAATTTCAGTCATTCTAACTATTTTTTTGTTTTGAATGGATTGTTGTCACTTTTTTCACATTTTGAATGATTTTTTTCTTTTATTTTTGTTTATGGTTAATAACCGAATAACCGAACCAAACCAAACTGAAACCGATAAATGTATATTATATTTGGTTTGGTTTTGATAATTTTAAAACCGATTAAGTTGGTTTGGTTTTGGTTTTGATCAATAACCGATCCAAAATTCCAATCCAACTCGTGAACACCCCTACCTGTAGGGCCTCATTCATGTTCATACCAAGACTCGAACCTGAGATTTCTAGTTAAAAGAGAAGCAAGTCTCATCCGCTGCATAGCATCAAAACATTTCTAGTGTTCCCTCACCAAACACACCCTTATGGCTAGTCAGCTAGATTCTGATTCTGAATTCCCCAAACTACAAGTCAAAAGGGGCAAAAAAGAAGTAGATTTATTTTTTCAAGAACTCAACATTTTTCAACCAAATAATTTCTCATGGGTTTCTTGAAATGGGTTGTTGCCTTTTCCATTCTATGCAATTTTTTAGCAACACCCACCTTATCAATTTCTTCTTTTTTGAACAAAGAGGAGTTTGCAAATATATCAGTTAATTTCTTGAATCTTGCAAAAAGACCTGAGCTTTTTGATTGGATAGTGAGAATTAGGAGGACTATTCATGAGAATCCTGAGTTGGGGTTTGAGGAATTTGAGACTAGTAAACTTATTAGAAATGAGCTTGATAAAATGGGGATTTTTTACAAGTACCCTGTTGCTGTTACTGGTGTGGTTGGTTTTATTGGAACTGGAAAACCACCCTTTGTTGCTCTGAGAGCTGATATGGATGCTCTTGCTATGCAGGTGTTTTACCAATAACTAGTTTTTATGTGTATTTCTTAAATGTGTGTGTATATTCATTTCTTGTAATGTTTTAGTCATGTTAGTATTTTTTGTTATTTTGCAATTATATTGGTTTGAAATGAGCTTAAATGGAGTGACATGGTCTGTGTGGATTCATATAGTTGACACTAACTTGGTGGGGATTGAGGTGTAGTTGTTGTTGTATTCCTTTCTTGTCAATGTTATAGTCATGTTAGTATTTAATTTTTTTTGGTCTGAGATGAGCTTAAATGGAGTGACATGGTCTACGAGGATTCAATTAGGTGACACTAACTTGGTGGGGATTGAGGCGTAATCGTTGTTGTATACTTGTATTCCTTTCTTGTCAATGTTTTTTCAGTCATGTTAGTTATGTTTTTCTTATTTGGCAATTATATTGACCTGCGATGAGCTTAAATGGAAAGATATGGTATGTGAGGATTCATATAGTTGACACTAACTTTGTGGGGATTGAGGTGTAACCACTGTTGTATTCCTTTCTTGTCAATTTTATAGTCATGTTAGTACTTTGTGTAATTTGGAATTATATTGTTTTGAGTTGAGCTTAAATGGCACGACATGGTCTGTGAGGATTCATACAGTTGACCCTAACTTGTTAGAGATTGTATGTTTTATGTGCATTTCTAAATGTCTGTACATATATTCATTTATTGTCAAGGTGTTAGTCACTTTAGTACTTTTTTTTTTAAGATTGCAATTATGTTGGACTGAGATGATCTATAATGGAGTGATATGGTCTCTGAGGATTCATGTAGCTGACCCTAACTTGTTGGAGATTGAGGCGGAGTTGTTGTTGTATTCCTTTCTTGTAAATGTTCTAGTCATGTTCTTTTTTTCTTCTTTTGCAATTATATTGGCATGAGATGAGCTTCAATGGGGTGACATGGGCTGTGAGGATTCGTATAGTTGACCCTAACTTGTTAAATATTGTTGTTGTATTCCTTTCTTGTCAATGTCAGATAGTTTAGACAAATGACAATGTGAGGTTGATCTGCCTTATTGTATATATTGATAATTTGTGGTAGATGTTTGTAACAATATGTTTTCTTTTGGGGGGAGGGGAACTCTAGATGTAAAACTCTAATATGTAACTTATTTGTGTTGCACTTTGCCTTCAATATGTTGTTGATTGGCGCAGGAGGAAGTGGACTGGGAACACAAGAGTAAAATTCCGGGCAAGATGCATGCTTGTGGACACGATGCCCATGTTGCTATGCTTTTAGGTGCTGCTAAGATTCTTCAGGAGCAGCGCGATGATTTGCAGGTTCATACTGTAGTTCTCTCTCTTTGCTTGGATTGAATCAGGGGAAGTTGCTCAATAGATAAACGTTCAGTAGTTGCTCTCAGTTACCTTTTGATATATAGAAGTTGTAGATTGTCGATAGTTCTGTTTAGAAGGGTTATCTGGACCTATGTTGCTCGGACTCTTCAAAAATGTTATCGGGTGCGTGTTGGATTCTCCAAAAGGTTTGCATTATTAGAGAATCCGACATTGGGTGCAGAAGCATTTGGAGAGTTCGAGCAGCATAGTTCTAGACCTTAATATCTTCATTCAACTGACTTGGTCCACTTGTTGCTATGGCATTTCAAACTGATTTAAGTGGATTAAGAACTCCTTGGTTAGTCGGATAACTTATACCATAAGCAATAACGCTTATGTAGCTTGTTGTGAAGATATTAGCGGCGTGTTCAAGGATTAAACAGTGGGATCAACATATATGAATAACCATGGATGTTTTTGAGTTGGGAGTCGGGGATTGACAGATCGAATTTTTGATGGCAGGGAACTGTTCTTTTGGTTTTTCAGCCAGCCGAGGAAGGAGGTGGTGGTGCAAAGAAAATGCTTGAATCTGGGATACTTGACAATGTTGATGCCATCTTTGGTCTGCATGTTTCCCCCATAAGTCCTATTGGCACAGTTGCTGCCAGTTCTGGCCCTATCATGGCTGGAAGTGGCTTCTTTGAGGCAGTAATAAAGGGGAAAGGCGGTCATGCCGCAATTCCTCAGCACACTATAGATCCAATATTAGCAGCTTCTAACATCATAGTTAGCTTACAACATCTTGTTTCGCGGGAAACTGATCCCTTGGATTCACAGGTGCGCGCTCTCACGCTCTCTCTCTCTTTCTCCTTAATCTTAGTATCATGTGAATACCAACACATGCAAATAAATCTCAAAACTTGCATATGTTCTAGTAGTTGTGCAAAGCTTATTTATACAACCACCACTACTACACCTCAGTTCCAAGCAAGTTGTAGGGTCGGCTATGTGAATCCTTACTGATCATGTTACTCTAACTAAATTCATCTCAAGCCAATATTATATGCAAATGTACGCAAGTTGTCTATATTTTTCTAAATTTCCGAAAGGCTAAACCACTCCTAAACATTGGACCTACAATAAAAGTACTTACATGTCTAAACCATATTCTCGACTAATAGTTATCGTCTATATAGATCTTTTTCTTCCACTATATCCTATGTTTCGCTAAATGTGCATGGATCGATCCCAAGAAATTGTAGATTCTTCGAGACAATTTCCTTTCATGTGATTTTAGGTTTACTATCCTATCTTTCGCTAAATGTGCATGGATCCCAAGAAATTGTAGATTCTTCGAGACAACTTCTTTCTATGTGATTTTAGGTTTACCTCGTCCTTTTTTTAACACATTCACTCACCATGGTTTCACTCACCTACCCGTGCATCGGGAGGTAGTCACAGGACATGACCAAATCATCTCAAATGATATTCTATCAATTTATACTCGATATGTGCTACTTAAACCTTCTTATGAATGTGATCATTTCTAATCTTGTATGACTGCACATTTATCTTAGCATCCTCAATTTCTTGGGATCGATGCAGAAGTGTCATATGGAATAGTAACGCTTATAAAATAAACATAATCATTTTAAATGTTCAAGAACAAGACTCATACCTTTTTCATTCTCCAAGGACTTTACTTTGACCTTTACAACTTATGTATCGATTACCTCAAAGGTGTATGATTTTGCAGGTCGTTACAGTTGCAAAGTTCAAAGGTGGTAGTGCGTTTAATGTTATACCCGACTCTGTAACAATCGGTGGAACTTTCAGGGCATTCTCAAAAGAAAGCTTCACACAACTTAAACAGAGAATCGTAGAGGTATACTTTCAATATTTGTACTTGAATGCCCAAACTATCATATGATAGTTGAAGGTTGTTCCATGGAAAGAATGTGCTATGACTATTGAATGGTAAAAACTCGACTTGTTGAGTGAAAAATTACACTGTTTATTTTCTACGTGTGTCTAATTCTTTTATATTGTGTCACCCCTTAGTAAAATTCATGGCTCCGCTACTGTTGGAAACAATTTACAGGTTATCAAACGACAAGCTGCTGTACAAAGGTGCAATGCAACAGTTGATTTTGACATAAAAAATAGGCCGTTTTACCCGGTGACAGTGAATAATAAAGCTTTGCACGAACAATTCCGAAATGTAGCTGGACAGATGCTTGGTATCGACAAGATCATAGAAATGAAACCAACGATGGGGACAGAAGATTTTTCGTTCTTTGCTGAGGCTATTCCTGGATACTTTTACTTCCTTGGAATGGTTGATGAAACTAAAGGACGATTCGAGTCAGGACACTCCCCTTTCTACAGAGTCAATGAAGATGCACTTCCATATGGTGTTGCTTTACATGCATCGTTAGCCACGACTTACCTTCTTGAACATCAGCTAAAATCAACCACTCGGGATCAAAATGTTCATGACGAGTTGTAAGGTCCTCTGGGAGAGTGGAGACCTCGCAGATGAAAATAATTTCTACTACATGCAGCCGAGCAGAAATTGGTTCCTCTCTTTCTATTTACTTGATATCTATCTAAGCTTGTCCCAAATCAAGTTAGTGTTGGAGCTAGTTTGGTTGATCATCATCCAAAAAAAGGTTATTGCCATCAGTGGTGCTATTGCCTATTGGTGAGTCATGAAGAATCTTGATCTCGTCACATAGTTATTTTCTCTTTTCAATGTGATTGATATAAACGACCCCAACTTATTTGGGACTGAGGTATAGTTGTTGTACGCTATTGATATTGAATCCCCATTGTGCTTCTCTAAGGGTACCCATAGAGACAACTGAATTGCAAACAACGTAGTTTCTTGCTTATACATTCTCTTTTTTTAGCTGAATGTATAGCTATGTTATCGATGACATAGGGTGAAACATCTCCCAAACACCCAAAAATGGTGTTGAATTTCAAGAGATGAATTATGTTAACTTGTATTAGTTTCTTTCTAGGCTAAATGGTCTGGTGAACCCTTGTACTTGTACCCGTTTGTATTGTGAATCCTTCTACTTACCCCTTTGTCATCTGAACCCCCGAACTCATTTAAAGTCAACATGTTGAACCCTTTCAACTCATCATGACTCTCAATCGCGCTGATATCACATTCTATGTAAGATAAATTTTGCCACATCATTTTTTATTTTTTATAATAATTTCTTTTTGGACAAAAAATCATAAAGTTTTGATTCAAACTTTACAAAAAAAAGATTAATTATTCTTCTAAATTAAAATTTTGGGTCTCCCTACATCATTTGCCATTTTCACCGTGAAAAGGCCCAGTTGCCAAAGAAATTTGCCGTTGCCACCACTCCTCTTGCCGGCGAGACCACAAATACTCTCTCCCTCATCTGTCTTCGTCGCACACTTTCACCATTTTTGTTACCTCATCCTTCTCCAACCTCCAAAAACCATAAGCCATTGCACCAGCTCCTTGCCCCTCTCCACTGTCTTCCTTTTTCCATACCATCGACGACTCCTGCGAACCACCAAGGACCCCTATGCTCTCCATCCTCTCTGGTGTACCAGAAGGCCAGAAAATTTCTCATTGCCTCCGGTGTACTAGCATACTCCTCGCCGCCTCTCTGGTGTACAAGACCACCTAAAGAAGATGAAAGAAAGAAAAAAAGAGGGTTGGAAAAAAAATGGATATGGCTGAAAAAAGTGGGTCGTTGGGTGAAGAAGAAGGGTTTCAATTTTCTTTTTTTATGTTTATTATTTTACTCTTTTAATTTAAATATTTTTAAAATTTAAATATGATGTTCACTTGCCTTAATAGGCGTGTGGTCTCACTCTCTTGCCAACTCAATCATATTAATGCCACATAAGCATGGTCAACGATCAAAAGGACTTGATATATTGCGTTTTATTATGTAAGGGTTCAAATGACAAAGGGGTAAGTAGAAGGATTCACAATAAAAACAGGTACAAGTATAGGTATCCACCAAACCATTTTGCCTTCTTTCTATGATAAGGTACAATATTGTATTAATGTTTAGAACCACTGAACCAATAAGGTAACACAAGTATAAAGGGAACTTAACCCATAAACTTCAAATTTTGGATCCCCATATACTTGCAGAGTGTATTTTTTACCAACCAAATGCTGTCGAAAATGCCTACCAAATGAAACTATCAGAATGATCCCACTGAACTAATAGAACATCATAAGGTAACCTCTGTACCGAAACATTCTATCATGTTTATCTGCTCTACTAGCATAGCAAGAGCAACAAGGATGACTCCGAGAATCATCAAACTATTAATAGCATACCAAGAATAAAAATGATAGAGAAGTATAAAAGACGGAAGGATAAAATTCAATTAATTCTTGCAAAACAGAACGTAATCATTCATCCTACAAACACCAGTAATAAGCTAGTCTTCTCTCATTATGAGGTTTGAGAATCAAAATTTATAAACATCACAAAGATGAAAACTTTTGAAGCAGTAACTTCTCAACCTAAAGTAACTGAAGTTCTCGTCTACTTCTCAGAAGAGTTTGGTCCTCTCTTCTTTCCAAAGCCAACAACTGCAAGCAGACATAAGCAGCAATCCATAAGAAACAAATTTCATATGTCAAAAAGAGAAGCTTCAAAAAGTTAACAAGCATAATAAAGCACACATACAAGTATCAACCTAATACAGATAAAAGGTAAACACAAAAGAAACATCACAGCCACTTGTTCATTAAAAAATCCAACAGACTCAATGCTAGAATCATACAATGATGGGAAGAGAAATAGGAAACCTCAAATTAAACACCACGGATACTTTACAGAAGATCTGCAATCAGATCTCTCATCTAGAATACTACTTAGTAGCAGAGATGCAGGAAAAACTTAGGCGGATTAGGGAGATATCCTTTAAGGTAAAATTTCCCCAGAACTTTTATAACCAGCATACAAGCATATAATTATTATACTCAAGTATCTGCACGTCTAAGTGAGGTACATAAGCACTTTGAAAACACATTTAGTCTCTGAACATCATTGTGTATGTCTACAGATGTTAACAGTTACATTACTTGATTCTTTAAAAGAAGAAACGAAGTAGTATATCACTGTGTTAAGATCATATACTGCACTTAAAAGAAACAGATGAACTCAAACTAAACCACAGAGATATTATATACATTATAAAGATGTGACAGTCCCCAAAGTAGACTAGAATGCTTAATAGCTAAGATTCAAAGGTTTATTAGGGAGGTTCCATACAAGGTGAAATTTAATTTAGAACATACATACACCAGCAAAGCTGCTTCTACAGAAATGAACAATCTTGAATACTCAAGTATATGGACCATGCATAAGTGATTTGTACAGAGACACAGACACACACATACTCTTATGTATAATTGTGTGCGACTACAGTTGATTAACAGATCGAATCTGGTTTAAGCTTTCCCTAATCTTGAAATGGATGTGTTAATGTCAACTAATATACATTTGGCAAATTCATATACATTTGCATGTGCAGATGGATACCACAGAAACAATAAAAAAAATTAAGCTAGAAGGTATTGTGTACCAATGAAACAACTACTACTTCCAGACAAAAGATTAAAACTTGGTTAAAGGCGTAAACTTTATTAGTTTTTACTTACATATAGGCATAAATTTAATTAGTTTTTACTTGAATATACAATTCAAGCATGAGGCAGTAAACATCCATTCATAAAGTGAAATAACAAAAGGAAAGCAAGGTTACCAGCAGTAACGAATCTGCGATTGTATTGCATACGCTTGTGTGCACGTCCTCTTGGCTTCTTCTTCTTATCCTGCTTTGCAACCTTTGGTGTTTGCCCCCTAACCTTACCGGCACGAGCAAGTGATCCGTGAACCTTACCTACAATTAACAATATCAAAAACTACAAATCAATCCTCATTCAACAACAACAACAACTACAACAACATCCGTCCCAATTTAACTGTCTTTGCTTCCCTTTGTCCACTCTACATGACAAATTTAAGATCACAACATTCAAAATTCCGTCTTTATTTCCTAAAACTCCGTGCACAGTTAAATTAAGACACTTAAATTGGCTATATGATCTTCTATGTGGATGAAGATCCATTAATTATAGTTCCATTACACTACGGAATAATTGTACCTATTCTGAGAAAAAATGGCAAAAATTGAAAAAACTGACAATGAAGAGAAATGTATTTAAGAGTCGCCGGAGCTTACCCATGGTTGATTTCTGAGTCGCCGGTCGTCGGAGAAGCTGCGAATCGTTTGGAAGCTGCAAAAGTTGGAATACTAGGGTTAGGGTTTTTGGGAGAGTTGAATTTATAGGGAAGCTTTTAAGGCGTGAAACTGTACTGGGCCTTTGTTGTGAAAAGTTGGGCCTTAGGTAAAGAGTCCAAACGATGACCCGAAGCATGTGATCCAATTGGAAAATTAATTGGCCCGATCGACTGAAAATAATTACATGTATAACTTACGGAAATCTCATATATTTGGGGGCTAATTACATCATATCCAGGAATTTTTCCAATTACAAAATCTCAAAATTTCCATTGCTCTCGGATACATTCATTGGTTGTCTGATACATTACTTAATAGGAGGGATGTATTTGAGAGAGAAGATAGAGATGTATTCAAGAGAAGATAGAGATGTATCCGAGGGGGATAGGAATGTATTCAAGAGGATATAGATGTATCTGAAAGTAGGGTTGTTCATGGTTATGGTTACAAAATCAAACCAAACCAAACCACAATCTTAACCAAACGATTTAAAAACCCAATATTTTGGTTAGGTTTGATTTTAAATTTCGAAAACCGATACTATTTGGTTTAATTTTGATTTCACTAAAAAAATCGCAAAAATAACCAAATCGATCTGAAAAATTATATATATAAATTTTATAATTATTATATTATTCATAAGTAAAATATAAATATTTTGTTAAATTTTAATTAATTTTAAGTCTTTAACTTTATCATTTTTAAGCCCAACTATTAAAATCCTAAGAGCAAGTCCATCAAAATTCGTTATTTTAGTCTTGCCTATCATAGTTCACATCAGATAGTCATACATTCTCTAGATTGAATCATTTTGTTCGTGTAATATTAAGTTATTAACTCTAGTGTTGTTTAATTAAATCCACAGTAGCTTTTCGATGGACTTCTCATGTACTAGGTGTCTATGTCTATCGAGATGGTATGCCCTCAACAAATTTATTATTTTCAAATCGAAAAAATGAACCAAACCGACACTAATCAAACCGATAGCTATTTTTTTCGTTGGGTTTGGTTTGGTTTTTGAAATATAAGAACCGATTAAATTGGTTTGATTTTGGTTTTAACCAATAACCGATTCAAATCGAACCATGAACACCCCTATTTGAGAGGGGATGGAGATGCATCTGAGAGGATAGGGATGTATCCGAAAGGGGATGCAATGTGTCCAAGAGGGAATTTTGTAATTTTTTTTAAATGATAGGAAATTTTAGAGATTGTGATATATTAAGTTGTGTATTTATGTAATTTTTCCTAATTACATTGCTAGTGAAATATACAAAATATATATATTGGCTATTATTTTAATAGATGGCTATTTATGTTAATTGCTCCTTTCTCTCCCTCTTTTTCATTTTTGTTAGATTTATAATTTATATATTTGGTCCTATAGAGTATAGTTAATTCTCAATACTATTTTCTGGTTCTAAATGCTTGATGCAATTTTTGTTGACATATTTGTAATTTTTCCTGTTTTATATGTTCAATAGTCGAGATGTATTAAATTTTTATACTTTATTGATTTTGATAAAAAAAAAAAAAAAACTATATTGAATGTCATAAAACAAAATTGATGTACTTATATTTTATTACCGTATTTAGATTTGTCTTTTTAGTGTATTAGGGCGATTAAAATATTTCTTTATAACTCTAGTTCTTATTATCATCATTTGTTATAGATTGAATTAATAAAGAAGTATTTTGATTGTAATAATATGTTAAGGATTGAAATAATGTACAGTTAAATTCTCTTTCATCATTGAAACACGACCTCTCTATCATATGTTTTTTCATATATAAGTCAATGATGTCTTAAACTATAGGTGACAATAATCTCTATAATGTTATATTTATGTGTTCACATGCTTCATTCACTTGTTGTTGCTTTGTTTATGTCAAGTAGGGTTGCATATCGGTCGGTTCAGTTCGGTTTTGAAGTTTATCGATTTGGCTTATTGATTATCGGTTTGTAGAGATGCTAAACCGTTATAGAACCATTAAGATATTGGCTTATCGGTTATCGATTTTTGATCGTTATCGATTTAACAGTTAAAATTTGTCACACAAAAAAAAACATTGAAAATCACTTGGAAACAAGGTGACAAACCAAATAAACCATGCACATGAATTCACAAGTTACATCTTGCTAAAAAACAAATACTTTTACGTTGTAGAATAACCAAGTGTTTGAGACAACAAAAAATAAAAGTAGGAAACCAAACTCTAAATCAAGTACCTAATATACAAAATCGTGTAAATATAACTATTTAATTTACTATCGGATTATCGGTTAACCAAGAACCGATAACACGATAACAAAAAAAATCAAAACCGTTATCAAAACTGCTAAACCAATAACCCAATACTGATAAACCAATAACTTTTTTTCGATTCAATTTTGAACAGCCCTATTCAAGTCTTTCATGCTACTTATACGATTCATATGCTTTCACTTAAGATGTCTATTGTATCCATTTGATAATATCTCATGTCTTCGTCGAAGATGTTCATGTACTTTTATTTGAACTATCTATTTTCTTTGTGTTAAATACCATACGTGAATGCATTGAGCGTCACTTGTAAATCATTCTCAATAAATACAACTTGTAAGTCACATTCCATGAATCCATGTCCAAGAAATACAATTTATAAACCACATTCATCATTCGTGACTTAAATTTCTCAATTCCACAATATTATACCTACTTCTAATTTGTGTCTGAAGTTATCGATTTAAAATCAAATTGATTTTAAAGTTGAATTATTTATTAGAACATCCAATTTGAATCTCATAATTGATACCTTGCTCTTAAATATTAAAACCCTTTGATTTATGTGAACTATCAAAATTTTCCTAACTCTTGCAATATTATATCAAATGAACTACTTATAGTTAAAAAACAAAATAGCAAAATATCATAAAAGGTCATATTTATAAATATCACATTTCTATGTCTCTTTTATAAATAAATATTTGTGATTATATATCACCACAAACGATACGATACAATTAAATTTGAGTAACGATAAAAAGTAAAATATTATATTTAAACTAACATTACAATACAATACGTGTAACGCAAACCTTCCAAACAAGTTGTTATACGTGTCACGCTTATATAGCAAACCACATCATATTACAGTAGATCCTATATATAGGATATCTTCCCCCAATCGGTAAAAAAATAAAATACTTAGCAAAAACAAAAAACCGAACAGTTAATTAAAAAAAATAGTAATAGTTCCAATTAGAGACCGGAGAGAAGAAGAGACGGCACCGGAAAAATGGATTTGTTGCCGGCGGAATCATCACCGATACTGCCGAAGAAGCACAGATTTCGTTCACTGAAGCTTGTAAATGTGAATATGGATGAAGTATTATCGGAAACGCCGCAAGGGGTTGAATACGGGAAGCTCGAAAATGGGTTAACTTACTATGTCCGATCCAATTCTAAACCGAAAATGAGAGCTGCACTTGCACTTGCTGTGAAAGCTGGGTATGCCCTAATTGTGTTTTTGAATACCTCTTTATGTTGTTAGTTAGTTAGTTTGTTTTTACAATTGTGTGATATATACTGTGATTGATTTGTGATTTTTGACTGTACACTGGTTTGTTTATGATAAGAGTGTTGTGCAAGTTTTACCGTGTTTGTATGTTTGTGTTATTCCATGTCGAATGAGAGGATTGAGTTGCACCATGAAAATTGAACAATTTTTCTATCAATGCCAACCCCAATTATTTTTTAATTTTGATAAATGTGGTGTATGTGCTGTGCACCTCAACTAATTTCACGGAATACATGTCACGTTCCACTAGCAACAGGTACTAGGACCAGGTAACCATGTCCATCAAGGATAGGATAGATGGGAAGAATGCCAACCCCAATGAACAATAGATTGGATTAAGCTATGTAAACTGATATTGAAAATTATTTTTACTTTGAGTATTGGGTTAACTTATTATGTCTGATCCAATTCTAAACTCAAAATGAGAACTGCACTTGCTCTTGCTGTTAAAGCTGGGTATGTCCTATTTTTAAAAAATACCCTTTATGTTGTTAATTTGATTTGATTAATCCCTTTTAGTTTGTTTTTACGATCGTATAATTCTTTTACTGTTCATGTGTTGTGCGTAATTTGTGTTTTTATCGTACACTAGTTTGTTTGATAGAGTGTTGTGCAAGTTTACTGTGGTTGTCTGGTTATTTTACTCAAATGTTGATAATGTGGGGGCTGGTAGCAGCAAGAAAATTGAACAATTGTCTAGCAAAGCCAACCCCAATTAACAATATTTGATTGGATTAAGTTATGTAAATAATTTTACTTCAAGAAATTCCTAATTGTCTATCTATCTCTGAGATATTTGTATTTTTTAAATTTAATGGATACACAAGCGATAGAGCTTTCACTTGTTCAAATACTAGCAATTTAGGTGAAGCAGGGTTCTTTCTAGATCTAGCTAAAAGGATGTGACAATATGCAAAGACAAAATGCGTCACCTTATAGAAATTTCTCCCTCCCTTAGTCCCTTCCAATTTGTTTGTTTTACTTTCTTTTTAGTCCATTTAAAATGAACGTCTCTTTTATTTTTTGGCAACTCTTTAATTTCACCATTCCGCATTGCATGTTACATTTTGGTACTTTCTATATATCTCTAGTTTAAGACCACAAGATTCAAAAATCTTCTTTACTTTCTTAAACTTCGTGCCAAGTCAAAATCATACAAACAAATTAAAATGAAGGGAGTAATAGTTTTAGCTTGCGTTTGGACATGCACTATGAATTCATGACATGTTTTGGAATTCCAAATCATGGTGCCCCCAAGGCCTAGCTCGAGTGGAAAAAGGTGGAAGATTTGTGGCTTAGGTCGCAGGTTCAAGCCCCACACCACGCAAAGCGATGCCTTGTATTTAAGTGGAGAAGGGTAGAGGGGCGGGCCCATTATCCACCAAGTTTAGAAGGTTGTGATTGGTCCAAACGGATTTCTCGGTTATCAAAAATAAAATAAAATTCCAAATCATGATTTCAATTTTTTTAAAGGTATAACTTGACCCATACGTTTATTTGTAAAAAAAATAAGACATCATTTTATATTTTGCAAAAAAAGACTCGTGCTCGGTGTGAAGAGATTGTCTGTACCTTGTGTAATGAAGGATTATATTAAAGAATAACTAGTTACTAATATTGTTGACTAGTGGATCTTTATAAAATTGTGCGTATTTGGAAGTTTGTAATCACAAACATTTATTTATAAAGTAACATATACGATTTATCAATGATGCACCTTAGGATATTACGATACTTTGTTTATGAACTATGATTTTTTATTTGGTAAGATTGTATAAGAATTGGGAAAATTTTGATAGTTTTTCACAACTTGTGGGGTTTTCATGTTTATGAGAAAAATGCAACTTAAAAAATCTAAATTACATGTCCAAACAAAACTTCAACTTCAAATCAATCCGATTTCAAATTCTCAGTCTGATTTCAAATCACGATTCCATATCGCAGGTCCAAACAGGCCCTTATAATATAATTGGACTAAATAAAAAAATCTTTTCGAGTTGCGTGATAACTTTTTCTTCTTCTCGATTAGTCTAAATTAATTTGGTTGACCCTTTTTTAAAAAAAAAGATTACAGATCTAGTAACATAATAAAGTAAAATTCATTTTTGCAGTCAGTATACAAAATGTAAGGCTTATTGAATTCTTGCTATTTCAGCAGAGCATAAAATCAACTGCTTTTACTGCTTCAAGACTCTTTCTTCTGGGCTAAGATGAGAAGGAGCTTTCTACATAATTATTTTATGAGTAATGGGCTAAGATATTATAATTATTGGTAAATTAGCTCCAGATAATGGTTAAACAAAAAACTCTAGTCCTTTGCAACTTTCTTGATTGTTTGCTCAATCAGTTTGTATCACTCTGGCACAACAAGAAACAAGACCTTTTGGTTGTTAAATCACATGTAAATCATGCTGCATAGAGCAAAACTCAACCTAGATAATGGAGAAGTTGCATATCCTACATTGGTTCAAACTTCCTTTCAAATTCTCTGGCTTCCGATTCTCTTTGTAATCTTTCAAATATTAACTCAATCTGGTGCTTCCATTAACTCCAATTCTTTTTGTAATCTTGCAAAACTTGCACATTGGTTTGACTCCAACTTTGCTTCATTGTTACCTAACTAGTCAGTGCTTTCTTCCTTTATGATAGCTGACGTGCTAGTTGTTTTGATAAGAGATAGTTGACGTGCTAATTAAGTTCAAGGTCTTAATCCATTGCAGCTCAGTTTTAGAAGAAGAGGAAGAACGCGGAGTTGCTCACATTGTTGAGCATCTTGCTTTTAGTGCCACAGAGAAATACACAAATCACGATATCGTCAAGTTTCTAGAGAGTATTGGGGCAGAATTTGGTGCTTGCCAGAATGCAGTGACTTCTGCCGATGAAACTGTTTATGAGCTATTTGTCCCTGTAGACAAACCTGAACTATTGTCTCAGGCGATCTCGGTGTTGGCTGAGTTCAGTTCAGAGGTGCATACAGTGCCTTTCTAATGGTATCATTTAGATCATATCAAGTTTTCTTATATAACTTTGCTATATGTAGGTCAGAGTGTCACCGGATGACTTGGAAAAGGAAAGAGGAGCAGTAATGGAAGAGTATAGAGGAACCAGGAATGCCAATGGAAGGATGCAGGATGCACACTGGGTTCTCATGATGGAAGGTTCAAAGGTAACATTTCTAGCTCTTCTTGACTTCTTATCAGTTCCACTTGTCCTTTTCTCCACCCATATACAGTATTTTTTCTTTGAATGCACTGTATTTACTAGAGAGAAACCTAAAGCACAATAAGATGGCTAGTTATATTACTCTTTAACAAGATGGAAATGGTCTTCATATAAAGCTATGAGTTGTTTTCTTTTCAACTTTTTTTTAATTACTAATATTTTTTAATAAGAAAGCAATGCTATGAGCTGTTCTCTTTTTATTTTTATTTGGTTTTGGGACTAGCATTGTGTATGAGTTGACAGACTCATGAATATACCATAAATAATTGAAAGAGCTAATATGTTGTCTTCCATTGCTGATTTTAAACATGTTGTTGAAGTTATATCCTCAACTGACTGCTCTCATCCTGATCTCCTTATTTATTAGTATGCTGAGCGGCTGCCTATTGGACTGGAAAGGGTGATCCGAACAGTTTCTCCTCAGATAGTAAAGCAATTTTACAGGAAGTGGTACCATTTGCAGAATATGGCCGTGATTGCTGTTGGGGACTTTCCTGATACGCAGGTTCGTAGACTGTTGCTGTCTCCTTCCTGAAATATTTCATACTTCCCTTTTCTGTCTGTCCCAATCATCTGATTTATTTCCATCAATAACAATATCGATCATGTTGAAATTATTGAAGTGATATATAGATCTGTTTATATATATATCTAAATTGCTCGACATCATAAATAATTCAAAATCATTTCTCAGTTTCTGACATATCCAACAGGGATAAATAATACTTGATATCTAATCCTAAACCTCTGCCCAAGACTTTAGTGGATCAACTCATAAATGAGATGGAGTTAACCTAGATCTAATCTTTACATAAAGTCTTGGAATTAGACATTATCAACCATATTAATCATTTGCCTTTCTCTTTGACAGAGTGTTGTTGAGTTGATAAAAACACACTTTGGACAGAAGATTTCAGCAGTTGATCCTCCTCTTATACCTTACTATTCGGTTCCATCACACGATGAGCCACGGTTTTCATGCTTTGTGGAATCTGAGGCAGCTGGGGTTAGTATTCTGCAAATCTTTCATCAGTCACAGTAGATACATTGTGCCTTCATGCTGCTCTGGGTCTAAGACGTTTCTTTTGAAATGGCTTGTAACAGTCGGCAGTGATGATCAGTTGCAAAATGCCTGTGGAAGAGCTCAAGACAGTGAAAGATTACCGGGAATTGCTCACTGAATCCATGTTTTTTCATGCTTTAAACCAGAGATTTTTTAAAATATCTCGTAACAAAGATCCTCCTTATTATTCTTGCTCGGCTGCAGCGGATATCCTTGTTCGTCCAGTTAAGGCCTATATAATGACATCTTCCTGTAAAGAGAAGGGTACTGTTGAGGCCTTAGAATCAATGTTGACAGAGGTGTGTTTCCAAATCCTTTCGAATTATGTTCTGCTTTCTAGTTGTTTCTAATACCTTGTTTCCAGGTTGCTAGAGTAAGAATTCATGGTTTTTCTGAACGTGAAATATCTGTTGTTCGGGCTCTGCTGATGTCAGAGATTGAGTCTGCATATTTGGAGCGAGATCAAATGCAATCAACAAGTTTACGTGATGAATATTTGCAGGTGCATCTAATTACTTCCCTTCCTTTCTTTCAAGTTGCTTTGCCACAAACCTCTTCAATTGGGTGAATCTCAAGTGATTTTGTTTTTTCTGTGTAGCATTTTCTTCGAAATGAACCTGTTGTTGGGATTGAGTATGAGGCACAGCTCCAGAAAACTCTTCTACCCCGTGAGTGTCTGCTAGTATTTCACTTTCGTTTATGAGTTCTTATATATTTTTGAAACAGCATTGTATTTAGGAGGGAAAAGAGGGAATGAAAGAGAATCTTGTTCTCATTTCACCTGATGGAGGGGATATTAATATTGCTAAATCTTTTTTGATTGAATAGATATATCAGCATCTGAGGTGTCCAAATACTCTGAGAAGTTTCGGACTTCAACTAGCTGCGTTGTAAAAACAATTGAGCCCCGAGCAACTGCTGCAGTGGATGATTTAAAAGCTGTTGTAATGAAGATTAATTCTCTTGAAAGAGAAAAAAGTCTTCCTCCTTGGGATGATGAAAACATCCCAGAAGAAATTGTCTGTGCAAAACCGGATCCAGGGTAAACTATATCACGTTTAACTTTCATAATATCTTATTTTACCTAGTACCAGTTCTGCATACATAACAGACAGAGTCTCGCAACTCATTATATTGTTTATATGTAGGCTACTATTTTATAAAATTTAGAAATGCAGTTCATCTGTGTTTATATATTTTGCTTTGACACTTGTGATGTGATCTTCAAGGCAATGCATAGTTCTTAGCAGATGTCCTTGATAACTTCTTCTCTACTACTATTTGCTACTCTGTTACAACAACAGTAGCATACCCAGTGTAATCTCACAAAATGGGGTCAGGAGGGGAGGGTAGAGTGTACACAAACTATACGGCTACTTCCGAGGTAGAGAGGCTGTTTCAGATATACCCTCGGCTCAATAAGAAACAACAAATAGTAATGGAAGTACAAGAATCAACAGATAGTAACAAAAACAATAGATAGTAAAAGAACAATATCACAACAAAATAATACGACAGTCGAAGTACAAGAAACAACCAATACTAACAGAAATGGAAGGACAAGAAACTACAAGAGTAATACTATGACTACTAACGACCAATGCACTCTTACCTACTAACTGGGTATGACTTCCACGCTAACTAGATTCTGGAGTAAAATCTATTTTCTTTTATCAAACTAGGATGTCAAAGAGAACAGTTAAGCCTGACCTACCCCTCAAAAATAATAGAACTATTGAGCTTGTGCAATGAGCTACTGTACTGTCCATTGTATATTGAAGGCAAAATTAAAAAGTGCGTTCATATTATTGATAACCTCACTTGTAGCATTTCACTGGGTATGTTGTTGTTCATATTATTGATTATTACTTCATTTATCAGCAATACTTTGCATTCTCAGAGATGAAAGACTAAAAAGAAGATATTTTTTGTTCCACCTATATCTAAAGAAAATACCCTAGGATGATAATTACCTGCGGACAAAGCAACACTATCTGGATGATTTTCTCTGGGAAGACAATTTGCCCACATTAACTTAGTAGGCTGTCGTTTAAGCACCTTCTGTCACTCCAACATTTCCTCAGACTTGGTCATCAAGTTTACAGATTTGCTCTCCTAAAAGAAAAACAATCATGTGGCAGTTTCAGTCTCCTTCTTGCCATGATATATGCTGAAATTGATCCTAGTTTCTTTTTTCAGGCATATAATAGAGCAGCTTGAATATTCCAACATTGGAGCCACTGAGTTGATTTTATCGAATGGAATGCGAGTTTGCTATAAATCTACTGACTTCCTTGATGACCAGGTAAATTTTCCTAGGCACAGAGTAAGCTGGAGACATTTTATGAGATTTCTATTCAGCGGTCTCCATGTCTTATTTCTCTTTGGAGATGAAGTTTTCTTATCAACCTTCCTTTTAGGTGCTGTCATAGACTAGTGAATGGATGTCACGGATAGTCGTTCTTGTCATTGAAATGGTAGTTTGGTAAAAATGTACCTTAAGAATGCTCATGAAACATATGCAGCACTGATTTGGCTCAGTAACGTGCCATTGCAGATAATTAAGTTTTTTATTTCTTTCTAGTTACTAGAGCAATGCTTCTTCTTTCTTTACCAAGCCAATATCTCCATCCCAAAATTCCCCTGAGTTGTGAAATCTAGCTCTCACTGCTCATTAAAGAGATTCATTTTAAAAGAAGATACCTCTAGGAATAGTAACTCTGGAAACACATTGGTTTTTGAGTCCAAGTTGATGTGGTACTTGTTATTCCTATTAACATCTTGTTTAAATAGGTTTTATTCACAGGGTTCTCGTATGGGGGTTTGTCTGAACTCCCTGAGAATGAATACTTTTCATGTTCAATGGGTTCAACCATTGCTGGAGAAATTGGTATATTTGGTTATAGACCATCAGTCCTCATGGATATGCTTGCTGGAAAAAGAGCTGAAGTTGGTACAAAACTTGGAGCATATATGAGAACTTTTTCTGGTGATTGTTCACCTTCAGACTTAGAAACTGCATTGCAGGTTAGACCATTTTCTTGAAGTGCACATGGCATCTGTTTTGTCATCATGTATCTCTCTCTCTCTACATATATATGTGTCATTCTAAATTTATGTATATTACATAAGAAAACAAAAGGCATGCAGGACTAAATGATAAATCCTCCATCTCAGTTGTCTCAAGGTAAATTCTGCCAAATTCAGATTAGTTGGTTGGACCTAGAAAGCATTGAGCAGGAGTTTGAAGATACATAATGATTCCTTATGAACCTTCGCAGACGATTCATGAAGATTTCTATTCAAAGAGTAGTTATAAAATTTTCTTGATCGAGTATGCCGTTCATGTCATTAAGTACCAATATTACAAGGAATCATGTGGGGGTGTCTCTATAAGAGTACGGAATCCTAAATATTAAGGTTTGGATATACAAATAGAATTACCAGTATGGGTTTTCATAAATCTAACATTATCATAAACGTCACAAGCTTATAATATGTTACTAAAGAAATTATCACTTGACAAGTGATCACAATCCAACTATCTTTTCAGAGTGAGGCCATGTGTTTTTCTAAAACTATGTTTCAAGTGAGTGCTATTAATGGAATTTCAACAACTTTAAGGCAGATAATAGCAACAATGGCGTACTGTGTCTGCCTGTCTGCCCATGGTAGTTTGTTTTTCGGTAAGAGGAGCTATTCCAAAGTCAGATTTTTTTTAGGTAGCCACTTATCAGAATCGTGGTCCTCTAAAATTTTCAAAGTAATGGCGCTTAGCTGTTGATTGAGTAGCTCTGATTGGCGGGATCTCAAACTTTAGCTGCTTCCAATGTTTTTTGTTTTGCAAAATTTATGTTGAAAACCAGTTTCTTGAGTGATCTCTTATGTAAAGTTCTCTCCCATCAATTGAAAATATACTTTCTAAATAATAGTAGCAAGATTGTTTAAAAGATACCAATTGTTAAAATAATAGTATTAAAAAAAGAACATTACTTTAACCTTGGTGGCAGAGTTACTCGATATATGTGTTGGTGGGAGATAGTAAGTGCATCGTCGAATTAGTTGATGTGCGCGCAGGCTGACCCAGACACCATGGTTATCCCAAAAAAACACCACTTTAATTAAGTTTAAGTGGTTGTCTTGGTCTTTAACCTTAATTTTGTATTTTTGTTTGTCCTACTTGTATGTGATATTCTCTTCTTGCATTCTGCAACTTCTCAGCTTGTATATCAACTTTTCACAACAACCGTTGAGCCCGGAGAAGAAGATGTCAAAATTGTGATGCAAATGGCCGAAGAAGCCATACGTGCTCAGGAGAGAGATCCTTACACTGCATTTGCGAACCGAGTGAGGGAGCTCAATTATGGAAACTCCTACTTCTTCAGGGTAATATGATTTTCAATCTGCATTGCCAACTCTGTAATGACGGGGGTATTCATGACTTACATAGTAGAGTATTTTCTTGCAGCCAATCAAATATAATGACCTTCGGAAAGTCAACCCATATAAAGCTTGCGAATATTTCAATAGTTGCTTCAAGGACCCCTCAACTTTTACGGTGGTGATTGTTGGGAATATTGACCCTTCTATAGCATGTCCATTGATGTTACAGTACTTGGTACGTACTATGATTTCTAATGATGTTGGTCTGTAGAATTGTTTAGCATCTGTCATTGGTTTATTCTTCACTATGCAGGGTGGAATTCCAAGGCCTCCTGAAGCAGTTCTACGTTTCAGCCGTGATGACCTCAAAGGCTTGCCTTTCCAGTTCCCTACGACAATAACTAGGTGGTCCCAATGTTATTTTCTCTCTAATTAATAATGTAGTAAGCTATGCCCTTTCAATTAATGAAGCTAATTGATTGAAGGATACCTTAGCTTCAAAGACTTTACCTTTGCACCTTGTCCTTTTCCATTGTTCTCTCTCTCCTGACGCCTTGAGGTTTTTGAGTTGGGGGCATGGTTAGGGAGTCCTAATGATATGATGTTTATTATATATTGTTCTTCCGAAACTAGCAAATTATATACAGACAAACACATGTATATCCTTTATACTTCTTTGTTTTGTTTTCTTTATTTTGATGAACAGGTGTGTGTGTGTGTGTCTTTGAATACTTGATCAGGAGAGGATTCCTGTTCAGTGTGTGAAGTTACTGCAGTTTGGCCTGGAACAATTGGTTACACTTTTTCATAACACCTTCCCCGAAAAATAAAATAAAAACATAAAAAGAGAAGATCCAACTTGATTAGGGGCCTAGGGTTCCCAGTGTTAGTGTTCATTTTCGTCTATGTGATAAACTATTGAAGTTCTATGATGTGCTTTATGTGCAAAAAAACACCCTCATTTAATGTGTTGCATGTGATTGTAGAGAAGTTGTTCGGAGCCCAATGGTGGAAGCACAATGCTCGGTGCAGTTATGCTTTCCTGTCGAGTTAAAGAATGAAAACATGGTACGTGGTTTAGATACCTAATATTAGATCTATATATTCTTAAGCTTTGTGTTACATTGACATGTATACCATCTCATCTTATTTACAGATGGAAGATGTTCATTTTGTTGGATTTTTGAGCAAGCTTCTGGAAACAAAGATAGTACAGGTTCTCCGCTTCAAGTATGGACAGGTGTGTACGTGTGTAATCTGTGTGATATTCTGTAATTCATTTCGTTAATTTGTTACTCTTGGAACTTTTTGTGCCTTAGATTTATTCTGCTGGAGTTTCTGTTTTTCTTGGCGGCAATAAGCCCTCCAGAGTTGGCAATATCCGTGGAGATATTAGTATAAATTTCTCCTGTGATCCAGACATCTCATCGACATTGGTATGTTTGCAATTTTTTATCTGCATGTTGCAAAAAATGGTTAGCAAATCCTAACATCACAAATTCTTGACAAGGTTGATCTTGCTTTGGAGGAAATATTACATCTTCAAGAGGAAGGACCCTCAATTGACGATGTTATGGCCGTGCTAGAAATCGAGCAAAGAGCACATGAAAATGGGTTACAGGTGACGTTCTACAGAATCTTTGTCTATAGAGGATCAAAGTTTCATTGATTGCAAATATTGTGAGAAGATGGATATGAAGTATTACAGATATAATCTATAGTACTAAGCTCCAAATTTCTGCTGTCTAAATTTTAGAGTTTGAATGTCCATTTAATCCACTGCTGATTGCTGTCTTTTTTTCAGGAGAATTACTATTGGCTAGATAGAATATTGCGCAGTTACCAGTCACGGATCTATTCTGGTGACATTGGCAATTCTTTTAAGGTTCGTTTTTAGTTCAAGTGCTTGTACAATTCCTTAAATGCAGTCTGCTAAGTCTGGTGCTTCTTGTTCCTTGTGCATGTTGATGTTATCCCATTATTTGTCATCAATGCCTGTCTGAAATAAACGACCGTTGTGATTTCAGGATTGTAGACTTACGGTGTGTTGAATATGCACCAACACAACCCATCAGTTTTTCCTTATCAAAAAAAATATACAAAATGCACTAACAGTTGTAAATTGGGTTTCCTCCAGATTTTCATCCTAGTTGGTTTACTTTGTTAATCTGTATCTAAAGAATGCGTCCTGACATGTTTATGAATACTCTCAAATGTGGCTCCTTTTTATTTTGTGTTCCTGGGTTATTCTTTCTTCCGGAAAAGGGGGAAGAAAGAACATGCAAAGTCAAATATAAGAAGTTGTTTGGAAAATTTAAGATGTAAATGCTTAACTCTCTTTTTTCGTAAAAGCTCCCTTTCACTTCCACAGTGGAGCCTTTGGAGTTTGCCATATAGTTCTTCCTTTGAAACTCTCCCTTTCACTGCCACAGTGGACCCTTCGGAGTTTGGCATATAGTTCTTCCTTTTAAACTTCTGTAATTTCAACTATGTTCAGATATTGCCTTAGAATAGAATATCCTATGGGACAACACCTTTTGTAATTTGTTTAATTTTCTTATGCAGATCCAAGATGCTGCACGTTCCAAAGTGAGAAGTATCCTGACGCCATTAACTGCCCAACTAGCCTTGCAAAGAATTTTACCGTTCCCTTGTAAAAAGCAGTATACTGTAGTAATTTTGATGCCTCAGGCATCTCATATTAAAAGGTTGAAGTCATTGATGCAATTTGTACCCAAGAGTTATTCAAGAGATGCAAAGGTTAGTTTCATGAAGTTCTCATATTTCCTCTTCCAGCATCATGATCTAATCTACGTTTATATTTATAATATCTTCCCTCTTCATGTGTCCCTTGCCATGGAAAGAAAGAAAAAGAGAATCTGATCTTCAGCCTTGCCCCATCCTTCAGCACTTTAAACAAGAAAAGCTACATAACATCGACAAGTTCACTTAGGTTGTCGCATGCCTGAAGCCTTTACTCTATTCGTGTACAAGCATGCCAGTTAATTAAACATGTTCTAGTGCTTTTGCCTAATATTTTTAAGTTACGCACAACTTAGTTTCATATCTTGGACCTCTAAAATTAATACACATGCATGAATATAAAGTTAACATATTGGTGCTATTTGCTCTTAAGTAGATTTCTTTCCTAGGCTGTACTTTATACATCCATAATCTTCAACGGTCAACCTTCGAAGTCATTCTTCATGTTCTGCTTTTTTATAATGTCTTGCCTACTTTTTCAGATTCTGGCTGGAATTGCCGGTGTGACGGTTTTAGCCCTCAGTTTATGGAAATACTCACGAAGTACACTGAAATCGTAGTAGAGATCTTTGCTGAGAAAATAGACTTGGAGGGAAACTGTTGAAAATGTAAGCAATGTTCTACACTTGCTTATCCAACCCAAAAGTAGTACAGTCAAATGGCTTGCATGCCTCACATTTTTTGCCAAAACATCTGTTCATACTCAGCTTTGGCCTTCTTGTACCATATATCGATGCGCCATTGTTATCGACAACTGTTATAAAGAACATTAGGTTGTGCCAGGATTAATACGCTTAGAAAGTTGATAATCATTGTGCTTGCACTAATGTATCAACCAAAGTCTTTAAAGAATGTGTCTTCTTGGGTTTGATCCCTACCTTATAATTGAGAAAGTATGAGGTTCTTTTTTCCTCTTTGGGTTACGTGCAATTTTCGTCTCTTTGGTTTGGAGATTCCATGTTTGTTCTTTGTTTAATCGTCGCTTTGGTAGCAGGTTGACTTGAGAAAGTTGTCAAATCGGTTGAAAGAATTGAAAGGAATACTGAGAAATGAGCTTCAAAGATTGAACTTTCACTTTCAATAGTCAGAAAAAAGCGTTGATGGCACCAATCTTGATCGTTTCGAAAGGTTTTTTCCTATTAATGAGTACACATATGCGGCCTTAGTATTAAACAAAGAATTAGAAGGGCTACAAGTGAAGTATTCAAAAAAAATACTATTCCTATACAAGGATTTTAGTATGAAGTTAGGTTTTATAGTTTAAACTTCAAACAAAAGTGTCTATAATTAGATTTTGGAGCCACCAGATCAAACTTGAGACAAAAATATTTGAAGTTTTGCTTGTTTCCAAACTAGGTTAAGTTTGATTTTGACTACAATTAAAAGTGACTAAATCATAAAAAATAAAATCACACGCAAATATATACTAGTTAATTAGTTATATAGCTATAGTTTTAGTTAATTACCAATCACGACCAACATTCAGTGATAATTACGTGGACTGGGGTTTTGAGTTTGTATAATTTACACATTTATATAATATAATTTGTATAATATAATTAACTGTTTAAAGTTTTGTGTTTATATAAAATCGTTATTTCGAGTTTATAAAAAAATAGCTCAATTATACAAACGTACCCGCGAATTATATAAACCCGTGAGTTATACAAATGAGACAGCTTAAACTGTAGCTATAATCCATAAATATGCAAACTATAACTATGGAGCATAATTAAGTTTATTATAGTGATTATTCGCGAAATTTTTTCAATAATTTATGGATCCTAAAAACTGGCTATTAGTGCACTTGTTCGAAACAAAGCTGTAGTTCAGATTTTCAAGCCCATAGTCTTTAGGCCCAAGCCCAAGCCCATCAATACTTTTAACATTTTAAATACAAAATAACCCCTGATATAGACTATAATTACGACATACCACTAGGGTTTTAATTCGTTCGATATATATACTTCATCTTCTCTTCTTCTTAGCACTTTGCCTCCTTCCTTCAAACCCTAGTAAGCTCTCTTTCACTCTAAAATGGAGGAAATAATTGATTAGTTTTCGTTGTAGATCTGAAATTGTGTAATGGTGTTAAATGATTTTGTTGTTTGAATTCAGGAACGGTAAGTGTAGTGAAAAAAAGGAGCGAAAATGGTGGAGAAAACTAAAGGAAGAAAAGAGGAGGTTGTTTCCAGGGAGTACACCATTAATCTCCACAAGCGTTTGCATGGATGGTAAAAATCTTCTCGCTTCTTATTGATTTGTGTTTGAAGTTCGTCGATCAGATGCAGTTTAGTAGGTTTTTTTGGTTATATTAGGTCTCTTATGTATATTTGAAGTATGATTTTGATTGAATTGTAAGTAGTGTAAAGGATTAATATAGCTGATCTCGCCTAGTTTGGAATTGAAGTGGTTTATTTATTGAGTAGTTGTTGAGCTGAGAGTATCTGAAACACATTGGGTATGTTGCTGTTATTGTATGTGTTGTTGAACATTAATATATTTGTATTTATGGATGACCTTTGAATCTAGGCGATGGTCAGTGGTAACATGAGTGTATATAGGTAATATATGAGGATTATTATTTTCAATGGAAAAATGGTGATTGTTTTGGTTTGTTCTTTTTAGGGTTGGTGGAATTTGTAGAACATAGACAATTTGGGATCACTTATCTATGAAGTTTGTGTTTGCAGTGCCTATTGAACAAACTGCCATTGTTTTTACTTGCTTAAAAATGCATAGAGAACTACGAGGTTCTGAGGTTGGATATGGTGTGGAAACTACAATACGGTTAATTTAAGTCGAATAAATGATAAAAATGTTAGCTTGTTGTAGATTGTCTGTATCACGAGTTGGTAAGTGTAGTGACCTGATGAATCCTTCCTATGAGTCACTGCATTGTTATGTTGCAATCTTTACATTTTCTAACGCAATCTACATCCTATGACACTCCAAAAGTGAGACTGATCATATCTTGAGATCAATCATTTTGCTTTATTTTTGTACGAATTGAACTCTTCGTGTTCTTTGAGAAGTGACCTATTAAGTTTTGCCCTTACACAAGTTTTTGTAATGATTATGGCATACGACACAGTTGGATAAATAATGAATTGGAGATCACCCACTTCCTTGTAGATTCTTGCCTGACATTGTTGCATTATCTTCTGGGATTACAGTAGTACTGTCTCTAGCCCTATTTGTGTTTTCTGTAATGCCATTACATATCCAACTCCATAATTGAATCCATAAGAAATCACTTCTTATTGGCATTGTATTTGGTAAGAGCAGAATCATGTTGTTCCTTTTTGCAGTTAGATTCTGGATAGTCAGTACTAGTTTTGTGTTACTAGCACCCCTTTGACTTGTTGGCAAAACAATTTGGTTTATGTCCTTGTTGATGTTGGCTAACATTAGACTGGCTATATTATTAATAGCACATTCAAGAAGAAGGCCCCTACAGCCATCAAGGAGATCCGAAAGTTTGCACAGAAAGCTATGGGAACAAAGGATGTCAGAGTGGATGTGAAGCTCAACAAGCAGATCTGGAGCAGGGGCATCCGAAGTGTTCCAAGACGCATCAGAGTTCGTATTGCTCGCAAGAGGAATGACGATGAGGACGCAAAGGAAGAGCTCTACTCTCTTGTCACTGTTGCAGAGATCCCAGCAGAGGGTTTGAAGGGTCTTGGTACCAAGATCATCGAAGATGAGGAATAAACTGTCTTTTTTAGCGAAGAATGATGATACCATTAGTGTTTTTTGTTATCCCTTTTAGTGCTTTGAGACTGCTAAATTTTGTTTATGATACTCGAGTATTTCCGTGTTTCAAAGTTCTCACCATGATTTTATGCTATTTATCTTTTCTGTTTCTCTGGATTTTTTATTGATTTAGTTCTGTAGTCATAATTTTCAACAACAAAATTGCCTCTAGTAGACTCTGCAAAGCCAAGTGATAATTGAATATATGCAGGGTCATGTTTGGTACTACTATATTCCAAGAGCATATTTCAAATGTAAGGATAGAGATTGAAGTGCGTAGAGAATCCTGAGGACTAGATAATGAAGTGCGTAGAGCATTGTGAGGATAGATACTACTAGGCGACCTTCGAAACTACTATCACATTTATCTTGTCATAGACTTTTTTGATCCTCTAGCAAGACTTCAGTTAAGTAGGAATTTTGGGAAGTCAAGATTGTAAAGGGGATGAATCGAAGACTACTTCACCCAAAGCGAGAATCATTTATGAGTTCTTTGTCGTGCTCTTTGGCTTGACCAAGGTGCCAACAAACAACCTTTTGGAAGAATTGACTACAAGAGGCAAAAACACTAGGTAAACTTGAGCTGATGGCAGATGACAGAGAATTAATCGAGATACGCATAACGTGAGCTTGAGTTATTAAAAAAAACTAGTAAGGCTACACTCTACAAACACTATTGGCGGGTGCAATTAATAAGAATATCGTTAACATTTGAATCATTTTTACGATCCCTAAATGAATTAGTTTTGTAATAGTATCCAGAAATATTTTCCAACAAGGGCGTTTGGTCTAGTGGTATGATTCTCGCTTTGGGTGCGAGAGGTCCCGAGTTCGATTCTCGGAACGCCCCTTTTTGTTTTTTTTTTCTACGGCTTTCCTTAGACCATGCTAACGCGTGATTGGAAGCATCCAATAACATATATGCATTAACTCTAACCAATTACAAAACGAACAATATACTTCGGGGTATATTTCAACCAAATCTCAAATCTCAAATCATGTCTCAATTAAGCACTTAGCATTTTAATAGGATAAATTAGGTTAATGTCTTTGTTTCATTTCCACTTATTACGTTTTCTTGGTGTTTAGCATGAGCCAACAATATAAGTGTTTGTAATAATCACCTCTTTATAATGTTATAATTGTGATTCAAAAATAATAACGATAACAGTTTAATTTGAACAAGATGGTGAGCAGTTCGAGTGAGATTGATTTCCATTGTATTTTGCAGTCTATCTACCAAAAAAAAGAACTCCAACAAAAGGTTTAGAGAATTGAATGGGAAAAGTGGAGATTGAATATGTTTTAAAGGTTGAGTTGTGTCATGAAGGGAGAGTGAGTGAAAGGTCAAGTAGTGTCGCGGTGGAGAGTGGAAATGTGTTAAGTGCCACACGTTGATTGAGGGAAATAGATGTCTCCTTGTGTGATCTAAGACTGTCCCTCACCTCATGAACTAGCTTTAAGGATTAATGATCGGGTTTTGGTTGTTGTGGAAGGGGAGCGTACCGGGGGGGGGGGGGGGGGGGGATTTGATGAAAAGATCGTTCAACTTGTACGCCATGCAGCACAGTAAAAAGGGGCGGCCTGGTGCAGAAAGCATTCTGCATGATCCCAAATTCTCAAGTAGGGCCGTAATCCAAAGAGAGTGTAACGTAGGCAGCCTACCTGATGCAAGACAAAGATGAACATGGGCAAAGAGCAGGGAACTCCCAAGTACTGAGGGATACAAATGATAGGAGAGACTGGGTTTGTAGCTCCGGCAAACCAGTTATCTTGCTCGGATCCTCCAAAAATGGATAGCTTTTGGAGGATCGTATTTTTGAAGAGTCGGAGCAACATAAGGTATGGTGGATCAGCTACTCCCCGCATCAACAAAAGGAACACTAACAAAGACAGATATTGTCATAAGCAGCACTATCACTCAAAAGATAAAGTTACCTTTTACAAAGTTCAGTCTAAGCCTCTCCACTGAAGTGGGAATGAAATGAGCAAAGACGAGCAAATTATTGCATCAATTTAAACACTGGATTTCTCAGATCCAAAAACTCTCTTGGGAAACAAAATGTTGTATGAATTCCCTGTTACTCAACTCATCCTAATAGAAAAGAGAGACCTTGCAATTGTTCAATTTGCCCAAACAAATTTTCAGAAACTGTTATCTTAGACATAGTAACCAGTGAATGTAAATCCTCTTCCTACTATCTCACCAGCACAATACCATGCAAAGCATTCCAAGCCGAACAAAGCAGCAATGCCTGCATCTTCAACCTTTAATTCCTTTCTGTTCCTCCACAAGTGCTTGACAGAGTCAACTTCCTTCCAAAATGACTCATAACGGCCAGGGATGCTGGAAGGAGCAAAATAGGCTCAATGACAAACGACACTCATAACATCCAGTAAGCTACTCATAAATATTTCAAATGTAAAGATGCATACCACTCCATTTGGCTCTATGGAAAAATGATCATAAAATCTCAGACAGGGGATGCATTTTTTTTTTGTGCGCGCGCATGTGACAAATACATAATGATGTCTTTGGCCATGTTACATTACATGCAGAAGATTAGTTCGCATAGTAACATTTTATTATAGAGCATAGAATTGTCTATAATAATCTTTAACCAGAGAATTTAATGACCGTTGCTGTAAATCATAATCTACTTGATGCTTTTTAACACGAGATTATGATTATGGATTTACTATTTACTTGGTTTGACTGACAAAGACCACAAACATTATGATGCACAAAAGTTTGTACTTCAAAAACTATCATATAAAAGAACTATAAGATGCAGTCCAGGGTCTACTCTGCATCAGTAAAATCAAAGCAATTTGGTGTACCTAATCCATCACCCAAGGAACCAAAATTACTAATACTCACTTTCATGTGTAAATTAGAATTTAGAAGAAAAGTCAAAGCAGATAGTTGCTTGCGTATTACAGAACTCTTTTAGAACAATGACTGATTCTAAAAGCTTAGCAACATCTATCAAACAATTAGGCTGAAGAGAGTATAACCTGGCAAGGCGAGTGTAGAGCAACTGCTTGGACAATTCATTGCATTTTTCAACAGTGGGTGGCTCTACAATATACTGTTTGTTCTGCTCCAGCAACTGTTTGTAGTAGGTAGTACCATGCTTAGAGAGAAACTGTGAAGCTTGACAAGCCTTAGATTGCAGTTGCTGAATCTTGGAAGCCATCAATCCCAAGAAAGTCCTGGACCCAACAATTAAGGATATAAAATCAACATCGAACCAGCTAACAGACCAAAATACACCCGCCCTAGCTCAGTGGCGGATACGATGAAGATGCCCAATTATATAGAAGTTGGTTAGATCTAGGCTTGATGGACTTTTTATACAGAATGTCTCAGAGTTGTGCCACCAGAGTCTTATATTTATCCAACCAAAAAGAAAAAGAGGGTGGGAAGAAGAGCAGACGTACACCCCTCATGTTGCAACTTTATTCAATTTAAAAAACAGCATTAAATCAAATCAAATCCAAAACCATTTAATTCCACCAACTTACTAAAATAGGTAACCACTAATGATCTAGCCTGAAAAAGGTTCAAAATATCACACACCAATTCCCTCAGAAAAATACAGCAAAAGGTTAGCTGGAGTGAATGAGGCTTTTGATCAAGTAGTATCAAACTTGCTCACACATGTACCTAGAATGGATCACACCTCTATTTCCGTGGTTCATTCTAAATGTTCTTAAAATAAGAACAGAATCAAGTCTCAACTCCAAAACTTCCATCAAATAATCAATCAACTGAGCCTCAATCCCATCCATTTGAAATCATCTACATCTATTTTACTCTATCTCGGGCCCACTTCAAAACTTCAATGATATATTTTCCCAGATAAATAAGTAAAAACCCTACTAAAAACAGGCAATCCAAGATTTTCATCTCATTTAACAGCATATAATCATTTGAATCTTAATGCACACAAGATGAAACAACAGTATCTTTTTGTTGTTTCGTTGACAAACTACAAGTAATTTCTCTCAAAACGCAAGCTAATGGTTTTCTCCTAGCTAATTTCAGATCCATCTCACATACCAAGCTAAACATCAACAGTCATAACCGAGCCAACCAATAAACCAAAACCCTTATCATCTCCCATCAAAAGCACAAATATAAGGCCTACCACAAATTCAATCTCTTATGCACATGCCTGAGTCAACAGCAGTTCTTTTCGTGTTCTCATTGACAAAAAACAAGTTCTCTCAAAACCCCGCAAAATGGAAGCTGACACTTCCCTAGCTAGTTCAGATTCCATCTCACAGATCAAAGCTAAAATCAACAATCAAACATCATAAGTCATAGCTGAGTCAAACAAATAAACCAAAACCCTAATCATCTCCCACCAAAAAACACAAAACATAAACCTATCACAAATTCAATCTCTTATACACATGCCTAAGTATACATCTTGTGCTTATTATTTACACTTTCTTTTTTAATAACCGTGATGTCCAAATCAGCTTGCGTGTACTTCAACTAATTCCACACGATACTTGTCACCTCCTTTTTCATTTAGCTGCTCTAATGTTCCTTACTTGAGCCGAGAATCTTTCGAAAAAAGCTTCTCTAGCTCCTCAAGGTAGGAGTAAGGTCTGCGTACACACTACCACATTCATACCCCACTTTTGGGACTACAGTCCTACACTGGGTTTGTTGTCATTATTATACCCTCCTTTTTCTTTTAGCTGCTCTAATGTTCCTTACTCGAGCCGAGAATCTTGCGAAAAAAACCTCTCTACCTCCTCGAGGTAAGGTAAGGTCTACGTACACACTACCACATTCATACCCCACTTTTGGGACTACAGTCCACACTGGGTTTGTTGTTATTATTATACATGTCATTTCCCACCAACAACAAGTTTTGGAATAGATGGCAAGAAATCACCAATTTTTTTTTATCCCTGCTAGAGTTTAAAACTGAGATCTCATAGTTCTCCGTTCACTTGATTGACCACTAAGCCACACTCTGAATGCTATTTACACTAATAATTAACGAGATCTGACAGAAATTGATTAGCAAAAAGTTGAAATCTATCACTCAGTCAATCAATCAACTCCGCCTCAATCTCAAACTAGCTGAATCGCCTATTCAAATCCTCTTTATCCATTTCAGTCAATTTCATTTCATAACAAAATACTGCACTAAAAATGAAGCAAAAAACAGGGAAAAACTACGAATCAAAGAACACAGTAGTATGAAGATGGAGCTAAAAAATTTACCTTTCGTTCAGCGGATGAAATCTACGATTTTTGCTTCAATCGCCGATAACCGCAGATGAAATATTCTGATGGAGACTTTTGAGAAAATTATGAATGGCAGAATTTCAACCTTTCCACTGAAGTTACGATTATTACAGTTTGCACCTACAAAAAACAAGTAATTCACTTGTAATACCCTTAGTTTAGGTTTATTACCAAGCTTTCGACTACGATAAAATTTGAATATGTTATATATATATACTCACACATTATATATTGCGCTTTTATTATTTATTACTAAACTAAAGGGCATGGGATAATAACCTTGAGAATAGATTTATTATTCTTTTCTTTATGATTTTGAGCTGATCGTTAAATTTCTCGAATTAATTAGACTCGTTAGTAGTTAATTTTGGTTTGCTCATGTAGTCATTTGTCTTTGCCAAGAATATTAAATTATAAATAAATCTATTATATTTATGTAAGTTCGCTTGAAAAAAATGACTTAAAAACTATTTTATAATTTACCTTTTTATTGTAGATTTGAATCTTTCTGAGTTTAAATGACATACTTTTTCAATTCGTGTTTACTCCTATAAATGCACTTGTTGTGTTATAATATTCACAAAAAAAAAGTTCTATGTCCTACTAATTATTTCCAACTATTATGCAAATAAACATATTTCCTCACAAGTTAAGCTAATATTATTTTATGCAAATTCTAATGGGCTTTTTAATTATTTTGTTAGCCCATTTACAACAGATCACATTTAATGGGCCGAGTCATGAGAACATTTCAATGGTACTTTAACCCAAATATCAGAGAGGGCCCAACATGGAGGGTTGTTAGTAGTCTGTCGTCTAACTTTTATAAAAATTTAGATCGTGATTAAATGTTTTGTCTTATGAGATTTCAATTTTCATAGTTAGCTTGCGTCTGGACATACGATATGAATTCATAATTTCAAATCAGCGTTTGGACATGATTTCAAATATCAAATTCTCCACACACGGAAAAAAAAAATATGATTTTAGGATTTCAAATCATGGATTCAATTTTTTTTCTTTAAATGTAAAATTTGACTCTCAGTTTATATTTTGAAAAAAAATATCATTTTAAATTTTGTAGAAAAAAAAAAGGCGCATGCTAGGCGTGATAAGATTGTGTATGTCATGTGGAAAAATTATATCAACGAACAACTAGTTACTATTATTGTTCACTAGTGGATTTTTATAAAGTTACGTGTATATGAAAGCTTAGAATTGCAAATATTTATTTATAAAAGAAATATAAAGATATATGATTAACAATGCGGTATTTAAAATACTCCGATGCCTTATTTATAAATTATGATTTAC